>NC_046605.1:580180-896726 GCF_011750605.1 Drosophila busckii | reverse complement strand
TATTTGTTGTATATTGTTTAAAATTTAATTTGTTCACACTGCACATTTGCTGCTTATAGGTATGCGTTTCATTCATTTTTGCTTATGGCTTGCGATATGACTTTCATTAGCAGCCGAAGCTGCGCCTAACTAACTAACCAACGAATCATTTGCATCGATTTAGGCGATCGACCAACTCATTTATTTATAAATGTGCCAACAAATACATTTATACTTGGGGTAATTACTTAAACTATGCATATAGAGCAGCGGCTGCTAGCAAATGAATCTACTTTGAATCAGTATTGAGCAAATTGAGCTGATTCATTCGCTTGCAGCACTGTTAGAGTTTAACTACTGAATTATGTTTGGTAACTTTTGAAATACCTGTAATTAACTGTACGATTAGAGAGATATTAGTTTTGTTCTATATATAAAATGCAAGCGAAATTCATATGGAATTAAATGTTATTTATAAAAGTTTCGTTAAGCAACCGAGTTGGAAGAAAGAAATTCAATTGATTTAATAACATTTAACATTGGCTATGTTACATATATAATTTTATATATTTTTTTTTCATTTTTTTTTTGTATATATTTTTGTTAATCTTCAGGTTTGTCTTGCATCTGGAAATTGTGGGAAATATTTGTATAGCAGAAGAGACTTGCAAGTGGGCCTAACTTTCAATAAGCGAGTGACTTTGTAGAGAATTGAGAGGCGAAAAGAATTGAAATAAAATTTGCAGTTAATAAACCTTGATACCCTCAGGACTAATTTTTAATCTAAATATCACTCAGCGCGTTTTTAGCTTGCTTCAATTTACTTTTACTCGGGGGACTGCCAACTGTTGGACTGTGGGGTGGGGACGTGTTTGCCTGGCTTAGAGCTAAGTGAATGCTTAAGTATTGTTGTTGTTTCTGTTTCTGTTGTTGTTGTTATTGTTGTTACACTTCCTCGTAGCTGCGGCATTTGGGTAAGGGTCCTGACCACTTGCCATCGGGCTGGCACTTCGGTCGCTCTGGCGGCCCCGTGCTGTGATCCTCGTTCGTTTGGACTTGAATGAAGCCGGGCCGGCATTGGACACTCAGATAGTCGCCAGCGTCGTAGTTGAACTTGAGCGGCGCAATCAGGCCGTTGGGTGGATCGCCTGGATAGGGGCACTGCGATTTGCCTGGGGCGGGATGAAGCATGTAGGCAGGTGAAGATGATCATTTTGTGCATGCATGAACATGTTATTGTAGTTGTTGTTATTTTTGTTGTTTTTTTTTTTTGGTATGTTGATGATCGGTTTACGTATCGGGGGTTATAGCAGGTATATCAGTAACGTTTTGTTATTTAGGCGGAAATACAACACAAGTTATGCATTATTAATTCATTTGGATTCGATTAGTAAGCCCACTTTATATAGTATAAATATATTGATATATTTTTTTTTTGGTTTTTGGAAGTTTACGCAAGGAACATCAGCGTATGGATTTTATGTGTGCATTATCTTTTATTTTTTTTTAGCATTTTTTTTTTTAGCAGTTGGTCTACTTACAAAATGGCGGCGAGTGAGACCAGAAACCGTTCTCCGTGCAAATGATGCTGGACTCGCCGACCAGCGTGTGGCCATCGTTGCAGCTGAACGTGACCAAAGCGCCAACAGTAAGACGGCGCTGGCTCAGGCTGGTGCCTCCAATGCGTCCATTCAAAGGCGCTACTGGCATTACGCACTGAATGACTACGAAATGATTGTATATAATATATGAAGGATATAGTGGCATTGGCTTAAGTAAAAAATGTATGTGTGGGTGGCTCACTCTACGGTCGGACTCGCTTACCTTTGCAACGTGGCACTTGACCACTCCAAACGCCCGTTGGCTCACAGTCGAGCAGCGCCGGTCCGGTTAGCTTGAAGCCCCATTGGCATTTGAACACCGCACGCCCCCAGGCCGATGTATTGAGTTCGATGAGACTGAGATGGTTGTCATCCACAACGAGACGTGGGCACTGAATGGGATGGCATGTGGGTGAGGGCGATGACCAATTGCCGGAGGCGAGGCAGGTGGCATTCCAAGCGCCATCAAGCCGAAAGCCTGCGGGGCATTCATAGTGTGCGCGCTGGCCCAGCTTATTGCCCTCGAGGCGTAGCTTGAGCGGCGACAGCGGTTCCGTTAGCTGCGGGCACGTCGAAGTGGCCACCACCACGGCAATGCTGTTTGTCAAACCGCGCGGCGAGGTGCACGTGAATGTGCCCGAGTCTCTCTGCTCAATGTTCTTGATGCTCAACCGATAGCGCACGGCCTTCTCCTCCCCAGCTGGTGACCAGCCTGTGTGCCAAAAGAAAAACACGCGCCAAGATTAAGCTGCAAATCCCACAGAGCTATGGAGCTGCACCCACCTGTGGTGTACTGCTTGTACCAGCTGGTCCAGGTCCATTCCGGTGTGCCGCGTGCTCGCACATACATGCAGTCCATCTGGACGATGCTGTGAGGCGTCACAGCCATCACGCCGGAAGGCTCAAACGAGTAGGAGCCATTGAAGACCTTGATGCGTATAGACGGCGCACTGTCCTCGGAGTAGTTGGTCAGTATCGTGGTGGGCACGCAGCTGGGCATGCGCGGCGCCCAGAGACCGTTGGAGCAGAGCACCCGACTCTCGCCGAGCAGCTTGTAGATGCCCAGCTCCAGGCAGCGCGCCTGCAGTGAATGCCCGTGCGGCAGATCCCAGCCAACGCTCTGAGCAAGGCAAAGTTGATTGGATTCGATTCGATTCGATTTGGTTTGTTTTGATTTTGATGCGAATGCAGATGCGTATGACAGGATATGCAACATTATGTGGTATGCAACAGGCGGCAGGCAACAGGCATTAAGTGCAGCGTGCAGTACATAGGTGAATGTTAGACAGAGAGAAAGAGAAAGGAAGAGAGAGAGAGAGAGAGAGAGAAAGATAGACAAAAGTACAAAAAAGTTTTACTTTTCGACTTGATTACGCTGCGTGAGGCTAGAGGCGCACTCTGTGCAAACATGTGGGCGTGGCATTTATTTTTGGGCGTGCTGCTGCGGCGGCTCTTGTTCTTGTTCTTGTTCTTGTTCCTGCTGTTCTTGTGTGTGGGCGTGTGGGCGTGGCTCTGTCGTTTTTATGTAAATGTTTGTGTTTTGATGTGTGCGCTTTAGGCTGCTCAAAAAAGATTCTCAACGTGAAAACCGTGCAGAGTTTATATTAAAACAAAACATGGATAATCAACAAGCTATAGCAAGAGAGCGCCCACTACTTGGGTTAGAGACTACAGTGTGTGTGTGTGTGTGTGTGTGTGTGTGTGTGTGTGCTGATAAAGATATTAACAAGACTTTGACTAAACCACGAGAAAACTTTAGCAATTAAGACAGTTTTGTTACAATAAGAAGCGATTGCATACAAGTAAACAAATATTTCGCATACGTACTGTGGCGCAACTGCTATATAAGTTGCAGCATTAAGCTTCAGTTTTCATATAATATTTATATTTATAGCTAAGCCTAACTCATCAATGCTTCAGCCTTATACTAAACTCTAAATGCGCATAAACAAATCTGTATCCAAAAATCTTTTCAGTTCATATCTCTGTCAGCATGAGTGTCGCTTTACAGCAAATCTATGTAAAGCTGTGTGTGTGTATGTATGTGTGTGTTGCTACGAGAATATTACGCATACGAGAGTACGAGCAGACGGTGTCGGAATAGAATGGCAAGTGGAAAGAGTTGAATGTCAAGAGAGATTTGAATGGCGGTCACTCACAATTTCTGTGTTTGAGACAAGTGTCGATTTGGATAAACGCGTTTTCCGCCAGCCGCGATTTAATGGTATCGGTGTCTGCAAAAGAAAAGAAGAAACAAACTGGTACCAAAACAAAACCCAAAAAATATGCACACAATATACGAGAGAAGAGCGTTAAGCTGCTAAATGCAGTTTTTGGGGTTGACTTGTATTTATTTATGATGCGCGCTGAACTTGAAGAGAAAGAGAGAGAGAGCGAGAGTGAGAGCGAATAGTAGAAGAGTAGAAATCGAGATTGAGATAGACGAGTTGCAATTGCAAAAGGAGACAACAAACGCGTTCAAGTGCCCCAAAATGTGTGTGTGTAGGTGTGTCTGTGTGTGTGCGTGTGTGTGTGAGTGCGACTCCCTGGCACGGCTGTCGGTCTGTCTGTTTAGCTGTCATCACTTACCACTGAAATGTTGCGATAGCTGAGCAGCAGATGAGACGGAATGCGATTAACATGGCAGCTCTTGTACAATGGCTGAAACTTCACGTTGCCGTTGTCATCTACAGATAAAGATGTTGTCATACAGTGGTCAATAGATATATATGCATGCACATGTATGTGCAACTGCAGCGAAGCAAGCATAAACTGATTAAATTTAATTATAACTTAATTTCGATTAGTTGAAGCTTGCTTGCTACTCTCAATCTGAAAACAACCCAAATCGGCAGATTAGCTTTATTTTTCAGTGTGTAAATAGAAATCAAGAGCGACTGTGTTTGTTTTTGGTTTTTGGCAAATGAAACAACTTTATTGTTGCTGTGTGTGTGTTTGTTTCTATTTAAATTACTAATATTATTGTTTGTGTTTGTATATTTATGGCAGCTACTGTAATGATACATGTTGAAATTGCTTTCGTATTTGCATAATTATTTTCTGTGTGTGTTTGTTTGTTTGCTTGTGTGTGTGCTTGCGTGTCCTTGTGGTTGTCGCTCACTTACCCTCCTCGTTGGTGGCACACAATGGCCCCACCCACTTGCCCTTGACACAGCGAATTTTGCAAAGGCGTCGATCGCCCATGGGTCCAATTTCGCCGGGGAAGCGTATTTCGGACACTTCGGTGAACTGCTGCAGCAAATCGATCTCTTCCTCCTCCTCCTCGTCCTCGTCGAACTCGTCCTCGGTGTGCACGGGAGAGTAGCCTGTCTCCTCATCATAGATGCCTAGTGGGGGCGAGAGGGGAACAGAATAGGTGAGGGCGTTATGAAATGGGCAAATGTAAGTATGCTAAGAAAGGGGAAAAGGATGACTCAAGACAGAGATAGATAGACAGATAGATAGATAGAGAGGGAGAGCGAGAGTTCGAAGCGCAGCGAGTGGAATGCCATGAATAAATGAATGCAATGAATGAATGAATGAGTGAGTGAATGCATGAACTGAATGAGCAGCGCGTGCGTCAGCAGCGTCAATGGCATTTTGAGCAGAAGCCTTTACAAAGTGTGAAAACATCTTGCCACAGGCTGAAGCACGCGAGAAGAACAAGAGGCTCAACTTAAGGTTGTTAGCTATGCATTAAAAGCGCCACGGATATGCCGAAGGAGCGAGGGGTGGCGTGGCATGGAGTGGAGTTGGTGGTTGCCAAGTGGCCACTTAACAGGATACAACTTCATTTCATAGGCAAAGGCGTCACAAAAAGAAAAGCACAAGTAGAAAAGATAACATGAAAGATAATATTATGCCAGCATGAGACAAGCTCCCCTCCCTGCCCCACAGCTCGCCTAATAGAAAAAAAGGCGACGGACAAAGGCAAACAACAAAATAAGGGGGACAGGCGCACAAAAGCGCGTCAAAGCAGCGCCGAAAAAAAACAGAAAAGAACCTAAAAGAACCAAATGTATAAAAAATAAAATAAAAGCTGCGTACCCTCAACACAGCAGAGAGCCGCAGTGAACTAAATTCTCAAGCACCTACAGCAGCGAGAGAGAGAGAGAGAGAGAGAGAGAGAGAGAGAGAGGTTGACTGAGAGGTAGTTTGTGTGTTGGAAATTGAAGGAGGCGAAGGATGTGCCAGCATGAATTATATGTTAATGAGCTGAACGTGAATTTGGGTTTTTGCTTTTCACTTCTTGAGCAAATGTGGCTGAGACAGCGATTAGCTTTTAACGAGTTCATGTATTTTATGTATGTATATGTATTCATGTATGTACATATGTAACAGCACTGCAAATGTTCGAGTCGTCGAGCTAGAGTAGTGTGGCTAGAAGCTTAAAGAGATTGCAAATGAATGCAAAGCAGCTGCTGCATTGATGTAAGCTGTAAGAGATGTACACAATGCATACAGTAAAGTCTCAGGAATTATTTTGATGTAGAGCTAATTCCGTTTATTTCATTCATTTTGAATCTATAATTTCAAATGAATCTGCTCTTCAATTCTTTAGCTGCATACTATAATCAAACTTATTAAAGCCATAGAACTCAACTTATGCCTTGTTCGCTTAACTTTGCCAAGAGATCAAGTCAAACTTAAAGACATTTTAAATGAATGCAAAATATCTGCTGCATTGACATAAGCTACAAATATATATATATGTATACAGGCATAAAGATGTACAGAATGCATTCAGTAGAGTCTGAATCTGAGATACCTCAGGAATTATTTTGATGTAGAGCTAATTCCTTTTATTTCATTCAATTTAAATCTCTAATTTTATGTGCTCTTCAATTCTTCAGCTGCTTAAAAGTTTCAACTACAATTAAAGTTAATAAAGGCCATAGACTCAACTTAAGCCTTGTTCACTTAACTTTGCCCAAGAGTTCAAGTCAAGCTTAAACATATTGCAAATTAATGGAAAAGATCTGCTATATATAAAGTAGAGTCTGATTCGACTGAAGTTCAGAAGGCAGTCTTCAGGAATTTTGAGCTTGATTCCTTTCATTTCATTTCATTTTTATATTATCTCTAAATTCAATTAAATTTCAAATTGACTTAAATCTTTTACTTTCACATCTCTGATATTGTATATATGTACATCTTGTTCTTGCTCTTCAATTCTTCAGCTGCATGAAGCCATAGAACTCAACTTAGGCGTTGTTCGCTTAACTTTGCCAAGAGTTAAAGAGATTTTAAGTGAATGCAAAAGATCTGCTGCCTTGATATAAGCTACATATATATATATATATATATATACATATAGTATATATGAACAGAATGCATTCAGCAGAGTCTGAATCGACTGAAGTTCAGAATGCATTCTTCAGGAATTTTTGACTTAATTCCTTTCATTTCATAGCATTTCTAATCAGTCTATAAATTCAACTAAATTCCAAAATATTTTTAAGCTTTTACATCTCTGATATTGTTTATACATCTTGTTCCTGCTTTTCAATTCTCCAGCTGCATAAAAGTTTCAACTACAATCCAAGTTAATAAAGCCATAGAACCCAACTCAATCCTCGTCTGCTTAACTTTCCTCCCATTTGCAATGCTGTTTTCTATGCATGTATTGCTTGAGTACTCCACTCTCATGTGTGTGTATCTGTTTGTGTGTGTGTGTGTGTATCAAATACTAAATTCTAATTGGACAGCATAACAAAGACGGACAGACAGACAATGAGACAGCGACAGCGGCTTTGTTTCAAAAATTATTTGAGAGCAAATTTGAAGTATAGACAATTTTTTTGTGGGCACTGTGGCATTGCCAGTGTCTGGCCGCTGTGCCAATGCTGCATAGAGACGCGCATGAGGACCCTTACCCTTGTCCTTGCGACTGGTGGTCTTCGAGCTGGAATCGCCACCACCTTTCGGACGGCTCAGTGCACCCGTGGTCTTGCCCGACTTGCGCTTTACACGTTGCAGGGCCACTGCTGCACTGCTCGACTGATTGCCCGGCTCTAGAGCAAGCTCTTGCTCATCCTCCAAGACGCCAGCGTCGCCCTTGGCGGCTGCGCTGCGTCGGCTGCGCCAACGCGGTTCCATGTCACGCTGGTCGAGCTCTGCAGCGTGACTGTCACCGCGTCGACGATGATGCAGCTGCTCCTTGTCCTCCTGATGCTTCTGCTGCTGCTGCTCCAACTTCAGCTTCAGCTTCAGACACTTCTCATCCAGACTGCCCGTGGCCAGACACTTCTTCCAGCGCGCCTTCAGCTTCAGCTTATGCAGCTTGGCCTTCAGCTGTCGATTGGGCTCGCGCGACTTCAATATATCCGCTATATGCACATAGTAGACATCGCCATCCGCCGCCAGCTTGCTCCCAGCCCAACGATCCGTTTCCGGTGAAGCCTCCGCGTCATGTAGAATGGCATGACGCTTATAGCGACTGCCACGCCCACGCGCTGCATCTCCATTGGCATTCTCCAAACGACGCCTGCGTCCCGTGCCCGAGCGACGCTTCTTGGCCTGCTTGCGATTGCTATTGAGACGCTTATAGGCGCCCTCCTCCAGCTCAGCGCCATGCAGTTCCTCCTCCTCGACGGCGCCAGCGTTGTGCGTATCGTCCACCAGACTGGCCGCCTCATCGCCCAGATCAATGTTGTAGGGATTAACAAAGGCCGCATGATTCTCATTGGGCGCATGCTGTCTGTCCACAAACTCCACATCGGCGGTGGTAAAGTCCTCCGGCAGATAGACCTGCGTCGTCTCGAACTTTGCATACGGCTGCTCCGTTGTCATTTCCGGTTTCACAATGGTGAAGCGCACATCCGGCGCACGACAGCCCGGCGAGGCATCTGCAAGGAAGAGAGCAAGAGAAATCAAGTAAGTTGTCATGTTGCAACACGCGCAGAAAAGGCTGCAAGCAAAGCCTTGTCAGAATTATTATATTAAATGCAATTTAGGTTACTTTTCGCTCAGTGTAGCCAAGCTATTGAGTCAAGCGAGCTATAAATATTTCATACCGATTGCATGCGCATATGATCTAATTTAATAACTTGGCAACTTTTGACTGACTTTGAAGTGCAATCGAAATTGCAAATTTTCCAATATGCATTGGCATACACACACACACAGACAGACAGACAGACACACACATGCAGCGCAATTGAGAAAAGTCATGCAAACATTTTCGAAGCGAGCTGCATATTCCGACGTCGTCCACAGTTTGCTGCAGTTTGTGCTCTCGGTTGATTCTTTTGCATTAAATTATTATTTATAAAGCGAATGTGGGTCAGAATGCTGTAAAGCAGCCAAATTGCATTCAACGCTGCTAACTCAATAGGCAATTAGCAAAGAGCAAAGGCGCAGCTAACTAAAGAGAGCGAGCGAATTGCATTTAGCATTAATTATGCGCTGACTAACACTCGCCACTGGCCATAACCTTTAGTCGCTTGTATTAAAGCCACACATCATCGTTAGTCAGCAATTATGCATTTAATTCTAATCAGCTGTACGTACAAAAACATTTGTTTGTTGGACACTGTAAATCGACTGAGAGACAGTCAATGTTCACTAAATGTAATAGAAACTTTTTAAATTATCTTATCGCCAACTCGTGTATGCCAAGTAAAAGTCGAAACGAAAAGGTTGCTTGATTCATAGATTATAAACAAGCGCTATTATTTTATTTAAAGTTTTGTTACAATTCAAATTGTAGCTTAGACTGTTAAGAGTCTACAAATTATAAGTATAACGCCTATAAATATTTATTTATTTTAATTGTAGCCTAAAATTAAATTCTATGGCAACAAAGGCCTGCAGGCTGAGACTATAAATAATGCAACATTATTATTTTATTAAAAGTTTTGCTATTTAAAAGTTACAAGCATAAAATTGAGACATTTAAATATTATTCAAAGTATTTTATTTATAATAACTTAGCAGTAATTACTCAAACCGAGGGCATTGCCTAGTCTAGCAGCGCTTATCAGCTCATGCTGCTATCACTATGTTTACTACTAAAATTATATTTTATTAGCGCTCTAGCGTCTTATAACATTTATTTTAACAAACAGTCTTTAGCCAACAGGCGTTGGCATTAGTACAAGTAACAGCATGGACGTTGGCTTGTTATTGCTCATAGCGCTTTGCAGTTTGGCCTATTGGCTTTATAGCAAGAACAAGGATTACAATGTGCTCTGCTTTTTCACCAAGCGCGTAAAAACGGTTAGTGGTGCGCCAGTGGAAACTATTGCACCCATTGCACCTGGACGCACCATCTTTGGCAATGCCTTTGATGTTTATGGCTTCGATCATGCTGCCATATTTCAACATCAACGCAAACGTGCCAAGGAAATGCGCACTAGTTACTTGGAATATGGCATGGGCGCTGCTGTTTATAATATACTCGATGCGGATAATATGGAAGCAGTGCTGAATGATCAGAACTTGATTACCAAAAGTATTGTTTATAATTTTTTGAAGCCTGCGCTGCGCACTGGACTGCTCACCTCAACGGGTAAGCTGCTAAACTAATGCTTAATGCTTGCCTAATAAACTTGTTTATAGATAAGAAATGGCATTCGCGCCGCAAGATGATAACGCCCACATTTCATTTCAATATACTAAGTCAATTTGAGGAAATATTCAAGTAAGTTGCATTGCTTAGCGGCTAAGCTTAATTATAATTTGTATATTACAGAGCTGAGAGCATTAAGTTTGTGCAACAATTTGCCAAAGACACAGAGATTGACATTTCGCTGAGCGAACTGATACCGCGTTTTACGCTAAATTCCATTTGTGGTAGGTCAGCAACATGGCCATAAATTATGCATTAAAACTTATAAATTTTACAGAGACTGCCATGGGCATTAAGCTGGACGATATGGCTGAGCAGGGCGATCGTTATCGTGATAACTTTAGCATGATTGAAAAGTGTTTTATAAGACGCGTTAGCAATCCATTGCTTTGGTTTGACAAAATCTACAACATGTTTGTCGCTAGCGAATTTGAAAGCGCTTTTCGTGGTGTGCACGAGTTCTCCAGCGAAATTATAGCCAAGCGTCGCACACTGCTGGAGCATGAGATTAAAACGCGTATGGATCAGCAAACACCCGATGAGGACATGTAAGCTTGAGCTGCAGCCTTTAAAGCGTTTGCTTGAGCAACATTTTGTATTGCAGCTATATAAACAAGAAGCAGCGCTTTGCTATGCTGGATACTTTAATCTTTGCGGAGCAGGATGGCTTAATAGATCATCGTGGCATTTGTGAGGAAGTGGATACGCTTATGTTTGAAGGTTTCGATACAACATCCATTGGTTTAATATTTGGACTGATGAACGCTTCGCTGAATCCAGAGGCACAAAGAAAATGCTATGAGGAGTTAAGCGAGCATATAGCAGGTAAATTGTGAGTGCTTCTAATAAGCCACTGCTTACTTCTATATGTTCAACAGACGATCTGAGCAATGTGGATGTCAATCAGCTGTCCAAGCTTAAGTACATGGACTGCTTTGTTAAGGAGACAATGCGTCTGTTTCCCTCGGTGCCCATTATGGCGCGTCAGACAGTGCGCGAGACGCAGCTAAGCAATGGACTTATACTTCCGCCTTATACACAAATTGTGATGCATGTGTTCGATGTGCATCGCAATCCCAAGCACTGGAGCCATCCCGACGAGTTCCAGCCCGAACGCTTTCTGCCCGAAAACTATCAGGATCGTCATACCTACGCCTATGTGCCGTTTAGCGCAGGACAACGCAATTGCATAGGTAAGCTACACTTGTTGTCCTTACAAACTAAGTGTTACACTTGCTTTTAGGTCAAAAGTATGCCATGCTGGAGATGAAAACGCTGCTGGTGGTGCTGCTTAAGCAGTTTGAAGTGCTGCCGCTGGTGGATCCCAAGGAATTTGTATTTCACACAGGCATAACGCTGCGCACCAAAAATAATGTTAAAGTGAAGCTCGTAAGACGTCAGCAGAATTAATAAAAATAAACTTAAAACTTACAATCGCTCCTGGGATTATCTCTTTAGTATTAATGCAAGTTGCAGTGCCAAGCTGCTGACAGTTCAGTGCTGAGGCTAGGGTGAGGCTAATAATCGCTGGCAGCGGCTACTACGACGACGACGACGACTACTAGTCGGTTGCTCCAGTGGCTCTATAAATCATTCATGCCCAGCCAAGCAAAAGTAGTTTTGCCACAATGAACAAGTCCGCAGCTGCTGCCTGGCTACATCCCAGAGCATTTATGCAAAACACGCATTCACCAGAGACATTCACAAAGGGAGCAAAGGAGATAGAGAAAACGCAGTCAGCTCAAGCTCAGCTTTAGCTTCGAAATGCATGAACTGCATATGCTGTGCACTGAGCAGAGCCAGAGCCGGAGCCACTGCCAGAGCGTTATAGTGGGTGGAAGATTAGGAGTGTAATAGTCTTGGGCGACGTTTTGCTTTTTTTTGTCAAGTTGCTTGCTATTTTTTATGCGTTGTTGCCGCTTCGCTTTTGATTTTTTGACAGTTCGTTACTCGTTTATACCATTTGCATGCATAATGCATCCATGTGAGTCCTTACACACACACACACATACTAACATCATCATCATCATCATCTTGTGCATTGTGTGGCAGGCTTTAAGATTTATGGAAACATGCTTGGCCAGCGACAAAACTGAGAGCTGAGAGCTGAGACATTTTCTGCTCCCACTTGCTTTATTGCAGCTGCCGACGTCGACGCCGACGTCAGCCTCGCGTCACTGCAGCAATGGCGCGCTCATATTTTATTTTCTAGTTCGTTACTAAATTCCAATTTGATTAAATTCCCTGCAATCTGTATGTGTTTGTGCTGTGTTCTTGTGCTGGTCAAATATTTCTACTGCTGTTTGCTGACCGCGAAATGAAAAGTTCTGTTCTGGTTGTGTACGCAATTCAAAAAAAAAAACTCACCCATTCAAAAGCTCAATTTCAACAAACCACGACGCAATTGCGAGAAGTGAAACGCGCAATTTGCAATAACTACTGCGTCACAAATATCCCTTGGCACACAATTGGCAAAAAGCGGCGGAAAAAATTAATTACTTTATGCGCATCTGCCTTTGGTGAAACAAATTACCAACGACAGCGCAGCAGCCAGCGCAGGATTTCAACCACCACCACCAGCACCAGCAGCACCTCAGCTTAACTCACCTCAACTACCCACACTCCGCCCCTCTTCAGCTCAATTGCCAAGCTCCACATACCTATTAATTTCTATTAGGCAGCGCGCTATACTTCATTAAATGTTTTCATGCAAGCCTCTCTCTCTCACTCTCTCTATTTTATTTGATTTCTGTTTTTCGCCTGTGCACAGTGTGTAGTATGTGTGTGTGTGTTTTTTATTATTGCTGTTGACTTTGATTGGGATTAAGGTTTGGCCAGCAGGCCTCGTTTTGATTGCTTACATATATATGCTAGTATGTAGCTGGGCAGGGGGGGATGTGAACGTGAAATATTTCATTAACAGCGAGTTATTTGCTTTGCCTTTGCTTTTGCTGCTCAATACACTGTGCATATTTGTTACACTGTGCAAACTCAACTTATGTTAAGCGCGCTCTTTAAGCTCATCGCTAATGTAATTGCGCTGTAATGCTCGATCAGTGCTGTTAAAGCGCGGCTCAGTGTAAATCGATAATAAGCGCTGTCGCCAGTGAATGGTAATTTGCAATTTAATGTAAAAAAAAATTGTTTTATAAGTGTAGTGTAAAATTTGGAAAGCCAATAAGAGATTTCGGTAAGTGTGGCTATTTTTAACTGTTTGTCTGTTTGTTTTTGCTGGCGTTGCATTATTGCATGTGCGTGCCAGGCCTATCGTTATCAAAGGCCACGAAAGTCATTGAACAAAGTGGATAAAATTCCAGCTGTAGGCGGCGGCCATAATGGCTGATGGGCAGGCAGGCAGGCGCACGCTTGTGCAATATTGAAGGTCAAACTCACCTGGCTCCGTGGTAGTGGTGTTCTCCACAGCGGGCGCTTCGGTATTGGCAGCGCTCTTGTCCAGCACAAGCAGAAGTATGGTTAGGCAGATTAGTGCCCAGAGTGGCTTATGGCGCAGACGTTGCCAAGTCCACATGTTGAGGCAAAAACACTAAATTACAGCACCAAGTACTAGTTCGTGTTGTTGTTGTTCTCGTTGTCGATCAATGCGTCAATCAATGTCTGACATTGATGCACCCAAGCACTTGAAACTAATGCACAAGGATAACGGTTTCGCTTGCGTCTTTAAAGGCGCTTACAACGCTGCACACAATGACAACACTTTACACTTGCCCCAAAAATAGAAACGCACTTGACTCAAGCTAACGCTTACACGAACACTCACTCACTCACTCACACACAAACAGCATGTGCATGTGTATGCGTTGAGTATTTATTTATGTTTACTCGCCAAGTCAGTTACACTGCCTTTAAATTTTCTCACTTTTATTTTCGCTTAGATTCTCACGCGATTTAAGCAAAGCTAACAAATTGTTAGGCCAACTGCTGCTGGCAACGCACGCTGACAAAATGCGTTGCAACATGCTGTGGCAAGCGCTTTTATAGCCCACGCTTGGATTCTGCGTTGTGGCCACAGTCACGGGCGTAACCAGCGGGGGTCAGAGTCCTGCAAAATACACACAAGATCCCTTGCTGAAGTGCTAGCGTTACGCCTTTGGTGAGAGTGTTTGACACTGTGCGCTCGTTGGCTGTTATCCGCAGCAGGATAAAAACGGATAAATTATACGAAGCTTAACAGCGCTGCTGTTGTACTCATGTTAAAGCGCTGTCACGTGTATTTAGCCGGCAAAGTGTTGTGTGTTTTTGTTTTGATTTTGCTGCCCAGCACCCCCCGTTAGCTGCAAATTTCTTTTTTTGTTTGCTGCTTTCGCTTTCATTGTGTGTGTGTGTGTGTGTGTGTGTGTTGGCACGTAGCAGCTTGCAAAGCGGCGCACAAATGAAGTTTACTTTGCATTTGATTAGCCCCAGCATACAGTAGTCAATTGAGCGACAAGCTGCTGCTGCTGCTGGTGGCTTTTAACCCTTTGAAGCTCTGACACTGCCCACATAAGTATGCAACGAAAAATCGTTGGCTTACACTTTTGCGGCAATATTGAAGCATTTACATTGTGGCCAGCACACAATCTGACTGACTGCCTGTGGTTAACAGTGGGCAAGGGGCGTGGGGCATGCACTGTGGGCGTAGCTGGTAGACTAATTACGTAAATGAATGCTGTGCGGCTCGTAGACCCATCACAGCCACAATATCAATTGTCTGCTTCGCATACAATACTGTCTGCTGCTGCTGCTGCTGCTTTCTAGTCCTGGACACCCTACTGTTCACTCGTCTGCATTGCGTTGCAGCAGCTGAAATTTTGCTGAAATGCGAAATGCGAAACGCGCAACTCAAACAAAAGCTCAAGTCAAGTCAGCTGGAAAATGAAATCTGTTCTTGCTGTTGCACATTCAATTGTTTAACATTATCTCTGTATAATTTGTTGCTTTAATAGAATTTCTGTGCTTGGCTTGCAATCAAGCTGCATATATTTGCCACATGCTCGCTCTACGTGTGTATGTGTGTGTGTTGCATGCCACTTTGGCAAATAAATTCAATTTGCTGACAAGCAACCGCACAGCTTGCTCAATTTTAGCAAATGCCATGGCAAAGTTGCCGCTCAGCTCAGCCAGAAAACAAATTACAAAAGCTAATAATTGATGTTGTCAGGCTCTTGTCGCTCACGCTGATGCATCTACTCTTGCATAAATAACCAAGCTGCAAGACAATCAATATACATAATTACATACACGGCTGTCAAATGTGCTCAAGATTACACAAGCTGAGCACTTAAGCTTGAAGCCTAAAAGGATTCCCATTCAGTTAAGCGAAAAATAACATACAACTGCTAAATGTAATTAATCTTTACTCTAAAACTGCATTAATATTTAAACTCAAATGCATTTATTATACATTGAAATGCACTTACTGAGGACAACAACTAATTTCTTTAATAAATTAATAAACGCCTTGAGAGATAATTGGCCTTTCAACTGAAAGCCAACTTGATTTTACACTAAGTGCTTATTCAAAGCAATTAGAACGACTTTTGTGCTTAAGGCACCAGTGGGCGTGGCTGTGAAATCAGCGGCATAATGAAATCAATTGCAGACTTTGTCTCCCAGCAGTTACAAGTGGGGGCAAGTTGCAAGTGCGCCAAAAATCTTGTCGTGTCACGCAATTATCGAGTTTTAATGAAATTTCGCGCACAGTCATAGCAAAGCATTAAACGCGTTTTTATCTCGTTTGCTTCTATTTTCGTATTTTATTTTTTTGTTTTTTTTTTGTGACCACAGCATCGGATGTCCTCTAATTACCCAGGACATTGGCTCAGTCAGCCGCGCACTACGCTAAACTGTTAATTGCATTGGCAATGATGCGGCAAAATCATGTTGACGCAAGTGGTGGCAAGTGGGGCAAGCCATTAAGTCATTAAGTTGCGAAAAATGCTTAAATTGTCATTAAAGTTCCAAGTTGAGTGCAAAGTTCAATATACAAAACGTGTGGCAAATTGAATGTTGCAACATTGTCAACTTGGCTAGCACAAGTTAGAAAGAGATAGAGCATGAGTTTTGCAAAAGTTTTGTGTTTTGTAATTAGGCCATATTCGCCTACGAATTGCAAATGACATTAGAAAATTCGCAAGTAAAAGTTTTCAGCCCAAGCCCCGCACGCTCGCTTAACGAGTCTGTTGTGTAAATTAATTAAAACATTAATTGCTTGCTTGCCACATTAGGTTGCCCCAAAACGTACAGCTTAACAACTCCCAGAGCCAAGGTCCAAAGCCAAACGCCAATAAATCTCAATTGATCCCCGCGGTGCTGTTGCAAAAGTTCAATTAAAAGTCGTTGCTGGCCCAATGCCCAACCCCCCAACCCCAACCGCCGAAGTGAGCGGCGACAAATTAACAACAACTGTGACCAAAATGCCAGCAGCAAATTCTATGCTAAGTGGCCCACACACACACAATTTTGTGTCCAGCTTGGCGTCCAGGGGATTTACTTGCACTATTAGTGCTTACTCTAACGGTATCCCACAGGTGTCTAGCGGTAGCATAGCGCCGTTATTAGCGCACCATTTGAGTTTTATAGCCTCGTCTGCATTTCTAATTAAAAGCAACAACTGCAAAACAAAACAAAACCTAGGCCAAGGTAGTAGCTGGAAATGACACGAGCTGAAATGTTTATGCACAAATTGGTAATAACATATTTTATGCAAATGTCTTGACTTGGCACAAAGTTAATTCTTGAGCTGCGCCTGCTTGCTCTTTCAATTAATTGGTCAAACAGTCTATGCTGGTGTCATATGATCATTGCTTGAATTTATAGAACAAACACACACACAATCAGCAAAAAGCCATAAACGCCCACATTTGGCTGTTGAAACGGTTGAATGCTGAATGGTTATGACTATGACTACATTCCAGGCTGCCATCAGCTATTTGCCATTTTGTGGGTGTGTGTGTGTTGTCTTGGTCAATGTGGTGCTCAACGAAGAGCAGCAGCACTGGTAGCTCCAGCAGCAAGTGCAAATAATATTATGCTTAACTGCACGCACGCACAAGCTGAGCAAGCAATGGAGAGAGGGAGTGCGGGGCAGGCAGAGAGCAGACGGCAGCAGCAGCTAACGGAAGCAAGGACAACACGCACAACTTTGCTTGACCAAACAGCATTAAGTAACCGCACGTACGACTAGAGTGAGTCTATACGTGTGTATGTGTGTGTGTGTATGTGTATCTGTGTGTGTGTTGTAATAACTGTGCTGCAGCCATATCGTTGTTTGCCACCGTAATTGCCCGTAGTACGGCTGGAACTCAAGCTACTGCCATTGACAAGTTCAATAATGGTTTATAGACCGCAACATCTGGTTTCGTTGAGGGTAGCAACTTGACATTGGTTTCAGTTTCAGGTAGCCGTGCAGCTAATTGAATCGCCGGTGCTTTCGACAATGTTCACTACGTTCGACCATTAGCTGCCGCCTGACAACTGAGCTGCTGCTCCCACACTAATCTACATAGACTCGGCAATTTTCAGCTCCAGCTCTAACTGGAAACTTGCTTATCAAGTAGCATACAGCGCAACCGAGCGCATTAATATTCACCCAGCACACACACACACATACACATGTGCCTGCCATACCCTTATCAGACATAGGACACGCCCAACACGCCCACACTCGTTTCTTTCTTAGACACTCCAAGCTGCTTTGCATGCGTATCCAGGCCGAGAGCGAGAGTCTCTGACTCTCCAGCTAACTGCATCTATTTAGCATAATTTGTTGTCTTGGCTTTGCTCTGCAGTAGCTGCCGGCTGCCGGTTGCCGGCATCGAGTGTGAGCGAGCCTGGTTTGGCAGTCAAGTGTCAAGTGCCCAAGTTGCGCAGTTAGTTGAGGTTGAGACAATGACGTTGTCTGGCATTTGCTTTTGCCCAAAAGCACTTTAGTTTTATACGTTGTTTATGCCAAGCACATGCAATCGAATTTTATTTGCATTACATATATTTAAATGGTATGGCTTAATTGAAAGCAGAAAATAAATGCACAAGAAATTGTTTTTTGTTAGAATTTTAAAGGATGGCCTCAAGTCTAGTTGAATTTGAATTTAAATTGCGCGCTCGCTTAAAGCTTTTTACAACACTGCAGCGCACTGTTATCGTACATGCTATCGAGCAACTGACCTAACAGTGGTATCGACTTTAAATCGAATGGTAAGCTTAATGTAAACACAAAAACACGCGAATTAAATATTGTTTAAAATGCAGCTCACTGGTAATTAATGCATTAAATATATAAGCTAAAAATATTATAATATATTATGTATGCACATTTAGCTAGCGCTGAGGCTGTTTTATCAAGACTCGATATATTTCAACGCGCTGTAGCTGACATTGTTTACACGGATTTATTACAGGGTAAAATGCAAAACAAAACAATTTTCAAATTCAAATATAATAACAAACATTTACAGAGAAGCAACTTGTAAACTTATATCCGAATTTCATAAACAACGCTAACATATTTTATTGGAGCGCTCAGAATGCTGAGGGGCAACCTGTTGCCTACGTGCCGCTGCAGCATAGCAAAGATATAGATCTACAGCAGCTACATGCGCTGCAACAAGAACTCAAAGGCAGCAGCATATTCATAGCTTTAGCCGATAATACAGGCAACATATTATATTATGCAGTTAAACAAGGCATAGTAGATAAATAAATGCAGTCCTAGGTTTAACTTTAAACTTGTTTTAATTTTTATAGCGATAGATACATTTATTCAAAATCATATCATAGTTTGCATAAATAATAACATTCGTGTGTGTGTGTTTGTTTATATAACTCTAGATCGGACAAAACCAAACTGTAGCTACAGCATTATACTGCTTTTTATATTTATTATAACTTAAGACACTAGAACTTAGCGGCAAATTAAATATAATGTTAAATATAGCATAGATCTTATAAAGTACAACAATCTGATTGCATGCAAGTTGGGTTTAAAGGGGGGCTGGCTGTGTACCCTATAAACATTGTTGATAAGAAAGAAATGCTCAAAGCAATACAATTATTTTATGTTTCGTGTGTGTGTGTTTTAAAAGTACAATAATAAATAACAAATGTGTGTATAAGCATGTATGTATAATTTGTTAAAAAATAATTAAAATAATTGCTCAACTCGGGCAATGGGGCTGGGGAGTTGATAAAAATGTAAAAATATACAGTTTGTTTTAAAAAATTGTAAATATTTATATATATAGATGTATATTTTGTTTTAAATATAGTAAGCTGTCTATGTTAGAGATGAGCGCTGTATAAATATATATAGATCAATATATATATATATATTTCTTTTCTTTACTTTTCTTGTTATGACTTGTTCCATTTGATCTCACCACATGCTGTGTATATAATTCTTATGAAAATATTTACGTAGCTTCTTCGAAATGATTGCCCTCGATCTTCGATCCGCTCTCTCAACTCTTTATAAAAAATATAGAACCTGTTTAAAACATCTACAACACTTGCGTTTAAGGCTATCCAAAAGGTTCGTCAGTCAGACTATTCAATGCATTCTCAAAAATTAAATTAAAATAAACAGTTTGCTAAAAGTATATGTATGTATAAAAAATATTACAATTGTTTGTTTATGACGCGCTTAATGAATTGGATTGAATGCAACTTTTGTTTCTCTTGTTTTTGTTTTCTCAACACACTAATGTAGAATTCTAGGCAATTTTGGTCAATGCTACTGAGCAACATGCACTAAAGATTACATATAAGAATATAGTATATTTATATAGGTATATGTTTAAACTATAGATTTCCTGTGTGGTTGTAGTAAAAGCATTTTCTTAAAACGGGCGTATACTAAGAGACTAATTAACACCACTCGGCCGTGTAGGAGAAATCCGCGAACAGCAGCTGCTCCTCGTCGTTCAAATGACGCGGCTCCTTGGGCGGCGTTAGCTGCGCCTTCTCCGACGTAAACTCTTCATCAAAGTTGGATACATCCTCCACATGGTTCTGGAAAAAAAAACAAGTAATGAGTACGCAATATATATCGGATATTATAGCTAGTAACGCACAATGGTGGGCACAAAGGGTGGCTTGACCTTGCGCAGCAGCAGATCATCCCAAACGATGGAGCGGAAGAAAGCTTGTTTCTTAACATCCTCAGCATCGCGCTCCGATGAGCCCAAGCGACGCTCTGGATTCTTGCGCAGCAGCTGCAAGTAAAAGAAAAGTAAGCAAAGAGTCGAAGTGGAGTTGAAGCTGCTGAACTTACTCTGCGCATTATGGCAATGGCCTCTAGGCTAAGGAAACGCGGATAGCGCACCTCATCGTTGACAATTGAATCGAATACTTCCTCCTCATCATCGCCAGGGAAGGGAGACTGCAATAATATAAGTTATAATATAAACTAAAGCTTGAATTTGTGACGCGCACTTACCTCGCCCACTAGCATTTCAAAGATGAGCACGCCCAGGCCCCACCAGTCCACAGCTCTGGTGTATGAAGTCTCTGTGAGCACCTCGGGTGCCAAAAACTCTGGCGTGCCACAGAAGGTGCCAGTGCGATCGCCAAAGCCCATGCCCTCCTTGCACAGACCAAAGTCAGCAATCTTAACATAACCATCCGTATCCAGCAGCAGATTATCCAGCTTCAAATCGCGATATATAATCTTGTTCTCATGCAAATACTGCAGACCCAGCACAACACAAGCAGCGTAGAATACAGCGCGTGGCTCCAGGAAAACATCTGTGTGTATATGCATCATCAAATCTCCACCAGCGGCGTACTCCATAACAAAGCAAACATGTTGCTGCATCAAAGAAAAGCAAAATTAATATATAATTTGATTATAGTTTGATTGCCACTTACATCTGTTTGAAAGCAAGAGTACAGGTTAACCAGGAAGGGATGCCGCATGGCATTGGCCACCTCGAAGATGCGCTTCTCGCTGAGCAGCGACTCCACCTCATCGCGTGCAATGATGTCGCCCTTCTTGAGCGCCTTGATGGCATAGTATTGATTATTGCTGCGCAGCTGCGAGAGTATAACCTTGCCGAAGTGACCGCGACCCAAGACGCTGAGCAAACGGAAGTTGTCCATGGACAGCATGCCAGCATTGGCTGGACGCAGTGCCTCATAGCCAGCTGGCTCGCGATACAAGCCGCGCGCAACGCTGCGCCGCTGCGCATTGTTGGAGGTGGATGAGGAGCTGGCAGCAGTTTTGGCTGCATTTAATTCATACTGATTGGCATAGATGGGTTGCTGCTGTTTATCCAAACGCTGCGTGGGCTGTGGAAACTGTGGAGCAACGCCGCCGCCGCCCACAGCATTATTGCTGCTGTATATGGTGGGCGTGGGCGGCTCCTGTATTATGGGCGAAGACTGCACATAGTTCAATGGCTGCTGCGGCTGTTGGCCCACATAGAGTTTGCCCAGCTGTGGTATGACCTGCAATTGGGCATGGGAATCAGTTACGACTGCTTCGTTATAGGTTTGTTATGTTTGTTTAGTGACGCTGAATAATATTTTTAATGCTAATTTGCGCTGCTTAGTGCTTATACCTGCTCGGCCAATTGCTCAACGTTTGCTACTTGCGAACTTTCTATTTCTATAGTTGCCGCTTTGTCTGTCTCCTCAATGAGACCGCTGTTGGGTCTGGAGTTGTCAATGGGTTCGATGGTTATATATACAAGTTTAATCTTTGCCTGCAAGTATTGATGGCCATGAATCATATCAAAAGCATTTACAAACACACACACAGAGTTTGAAAGCGAGAATCACAGTTAAGTCACATACAGTTGCTATATTGCTGGCTTTAATTAATTGATGTTGCTGCTGCTGCTGCAACGCGCACAGCTGCCGCACAATGTGGCAAAACGTTTGCAATGTGGGCAACAGCATTGTGGCGCCGCCGACAATCGATTGACAGCAACTGAATTCATTCAAGTGCCAAAGTCATGAACACGCCAAATGTTTTGGTTACGTTTTGCTGCTGCTTTTTTTCTTTTTGAATATTGACGCAGCAAATTGTGACAACAAATGTGCTTAAAAATCACACATAGCTATATTACGTATACGTATAGATTTTTGTGTAGATGAAAGCGCAACAGAGAGCTGAACATTTAATGTGTGTGTTTGTGTGTAATAACGGTACATATGTATGTATGTTGGTATAAATAACACTGACACGTGAAGCTTTTCTTTCCCTTTTCATTTGCTTTTACTTAAAAAATATATTTTTATATAAATCTGTCTATTTCAAGGCGTTAAAAGCGTTTTATTTTTACTCATTTTGCAAAGTGTCTTTTAAATTGTCAAATATGCGTCTCAACCTGTAGATAATTCAAATATGCAGTTGCTATTGGCCAGCAGCTACTCAAATTAAATTTAAATATATTATTCAGCGCACTTTAACTTAACATAAAACTGTTAAGCACAGCTGTTATTAGTTAACAGAGCATGTAATTAATTTACAGCCATAAATTTAAACATATTTTGTACTTAAATTAAAATTAGTTTAAAATATATTCAAGCTCAATATGTGCAACTAATTTAATATTTTTGCTGTATTTTTTTTTTTCATAACAAATAAGTTATTTATTTAAACTATCTACATGCAATTGCAAAATCTAAAGTGCTCAACAATAGTTTAGTAAATAAACATTTTAATTTAAACTCAAACTACTACTGGGTGCTGTTATTTATAAACATTTGCTATACGCTGTTAGTTCTTTAATTACGCTGCTGTTAACATGTTAGCATTTACATTTTTAGTAACAGTGTGCTGTTAACTGCTTGCTGGGGCGAGTTTGAAGTGTAAGTGAGAGTGATAAACAAACGAATGAAGCAACTGACAACACAAAATTTAAAAAACAGTAACGGTAAACAACATAAAAAGCCTTGCTGGGGTTTCTTCTCTTTTTTTATGCAATTGGCAAACATAGGAAACCAAACCAAATAATAATAATAAAAACCATTGCCGCCATAAACAAAGAAAAAACCTCCTAACCTCCACACAGAAACGATCGCCGGCATTGGAGCTGTGACGCGAGTGCTGGTGATGGCCATATAAATACTCATCATCATCCTCGGGATATTCGACTAGCGGCGAAGGCGGCGCCAGCTCCTCCTGCTGTGCGCCGCCAAGCAGCACAACAGGCGGCAAGGTGAGCACCGGACGATGCAGTTGCTGCTCCACTGCTAGGGATTGATTGTTGTGGTTGGTTGGTGGTGCGGGTGGTGCGCACTGCGGCTTCTGTAACTGAAAGGGTTTGCTTGAGCTTGGACTTTGACTGTGTGGCGGCGACTGCTGTTGTGTTGGGTGTTGGGTGTAATTGGATTCGGGCACATCGTGGAGCTGCAATTTTTGTGGACGACGCAAGGTGCACGGATAGGACTCCATGCCGGCAAGAAAGTCAAACTCTTGCAAGGCATTCTGCAGCTGTTGATAGTTAACGGCATCAGGGCAGAACAGACACACACACAGTTACACCCAATAACACACACACACACGCACACACACACACACAGAGGCGTACAAAGCAAAAAGCAGCGAGCGGGCGAGCGAGCAAGGCAAGTCAGTCGAAGAAAGAGATAGAAAGAATGAAATGATAACGAAAAATAAAAAGTGAAAGAAAGAAGTACGAAATTGAATAGAACTAAACGAAATTGAATTCAAATTGAATCGAAATTTGCTGCAGCAAGCGTTGAGTTGTATGTATGAATGGATATTGAAAATGAATGCGACTAGTTTGTAAAATGAATCCTTAAGCAGTCCGCAGAGTTTGGCGAGCTAAGCACACCATTGATTCATTTTTAAAGCACAACAAACCAATAATTCATTCATAATTCATTTCATTATGTAATTCATTCATTTGTTTTGCTTCAAAGATGTTTCAGTTTAAAGGCAATAATCCGTTCGGAGAGCTAAGCACAATATTGATTCATTTTGAAAGCATAACAAATCAAGTTGAAGCCATAATTCACTCATAATTCATTTTATTATGTAATTCATTAATTTGTTTGCTTCAAAGATGTTTCAGTTTAGAGGCAATAATCCGTTCGCAGAGCTAAGCACACCATTGATTCATTTTTAAAGCATAACAAATCAATTGTAAGCCATAATTCATACATAATTCATTTGATTCACTTATTTGTTTGCTTCAAAGATGTTTCAGTTTAGAGGCAGTACCAACACCAAGGCGCTTAAGCATACAATGAAACCCGTTTAAGCTTAAAGTGCGAGCATTTACATGAGTCAATGATTCATTTACATGAATGAATGCGAGCCAGCTAGCGCTACAGATAGACCACGCTATAGTTTACATATTTATACGTGTGTGTCAATTAAAATTGCTATACAGTGTGTGTGAAAAGTAAATGGACGTACCTCTGAATCCAGCACAGGCGTCACGGGCTTCAGCATTGGCGGCGGCGGTGGCGCCGTTGTGGGCGCTGCAGTGCGTCCAGGCGGCGTTTTGCCCGCCAGCTGCAAGTTCAGCGAGTTGGGACGCACTGCATTGCCAGCAATTGTAGCCGGTGGCGGCGTCTCTGGTGGCAAGACTGTTATGCCATGCATATGCATGGAGAGCGGACGCATGCCGCTTAGTCCGCTGGCACCTGGATCCGGATACTCGCCCGGCGTTTCCACATGATCGTGCAGTCCTGCATCCGGATCGAATTCCATATTCTGCGCCTGCTCGCCAGGCGTATACGGCTCCGGCTCGACGGCCAGCGCATCGGAGGAGGGCGTGCGTGAAATGGGCGACTCGGAGTCGCGGCAAACGGCAGCAGCGGCGCCGCTTGTCAAGGCTGTGGTAGCTGGGCCAACAGTCTGCGCTGAGCTGGCGCCCATGTGCACATGATTGGGCGCATTGCGCTTGAGCAGGCGGCCCCAGGTGGCCACGTTGATGTTCATCTGCTTGGCACGCGGTATGTTCTTGGCCTGCTGGCGATTGAAGATCATGCGCTGACGTCGCAGCTTTGGCTTCTGCGAGATCATGGGATTGAGGAACTTGACCTCGGCGAAGAGCAGGCCCTGCGGCTCCAGCTGCAGCGCCATGCCATGACGCACATCGTCTATGAATTCCTCCAGGCGCAGCACCTTGACGGCGCACAGCGAGCGCCAGTCGCGCCAATAGATGCCAATCTCCAGCTCACGCGAGCGATCTAGATCGATGGAGAAGCGCTGATCCCAGGCCTGCTGTGAGCAGGGTTTCCACGAAGTCTGTCCCACGGTAATGTTGTCCAGCTTGATGGCGGCCATAATCTCAAAGGACGTCTCGTCCTTGACGCTGTAGCTCTTGGAGCTGCTGCGCGAGGTGACGCCCTTGACAAAGCTGCGCAAATCCCCGGGACTGGAGCTGTTGTCCTTGTCGCGACGCGAGCGTCCAGGCACATCCTCCAGCAAATCCTGGCAGCCCATCAGCCGCACCTCCAGCTTGCCCGTGACGCTGGCGCAGCGTCCCAGCGACGACACCGACTGATACGACTTGCCGCCCAGCAATCCTCCAGCGCTGCCTTGCAGCGAGGTGTAGTGCACGGGAGCCGGCGAGGTGGACTGCTGCACTATCTGCAGCTCCTGCTTGAGCAGCTGTGCGGTGGGCGAGTCGGCGGGCAGCTCCTGGCGGCGCAGCTCCAGCGAGTGGCGCAAGAGATCCAATTTACGCGACGACTCCGACAAGCGGCCATGGGCCTGGAAAATAAATTGAAATCAATTTAGTTGTGATACTTAAAAGGCTTAAAATTTAAGTGAAAGGCATTGGCTAATTTGTTTACAAGCTACTTTATTTATTTCATACAAAAAACATTTAATTCAATTCAGCGTTTGAGGAACAATTAAAAGTTTACACTTAAATAAATAGCGGGTTGGGTTGGGGTTTGGTTTGGCTTTGGGGGTTTCGGATCGGTTGGGGTATTAATTTGGGATAACGTTTTCTGTTAAATGCAAGCTAATCAAACAATAAGAACACGCGGCGAATCAAACGATTCAAGCAATCAATCGATTGAATCAACTAACAATTCAATTGCTTACACATCAATTGATTCATTTACATTTGACTTGAATATAACTAAAGTGAGTTGCAATTGCAATGAGTCATGCACTTGATTCATTTGCAGTTGCTCTTAGGCTAAGTTTGCGACGATGGACGTCGCAGCAGCGGCGGACGCTCGCCCAAGGAGAAGGCGCGTCCGCGCAGCTGAAAACGCTCGGCCAACCAGCGTTGGCAGCTCTCGCACTGGCAAGTGGGATTCTTGGTGGGACCAACATGGTGTCCGGGCTTGCGCATGGGCACGACGCTGCCAAAGCGACGCGCCTTCTCCAGATGATCGCGCGTGTAGCCCGAAACGGAGGCGACTGTGGAGGCCTCGCTGGGCGAATCGCGCGATATGTCAAAGCGACGCGCAGTCAGCGGCGAGGCAGTCACAGTGCCGAAAGTGTTGGCTGAGGTGGTGCTGGGTGGCGCTTCGCTGCCGCAGCGCAGCACAGTGCTGGCATTGGAGTTGAGCTGCGGTGAGCTGCGCTCGGAGGAGGAGCCAGGAGCAGCAGCGGGCACGCAAAGATTGTCGCGCGCTTCGCTCTTCCAGCGATAGGCGGCGTGCAGACGTCGAAAGGGATCGCCGCCCAGTGCTGCGCTGCTGGCTGGCGCTGTTTGCGGCGGCTCTGGGCTGGCGGGTGGGCCAAAGAATTGCAAGAATCCTGGACGCGGCTGCACGCTCAAGCGCGCCGGATAGCCCAATGGATTGTCCGATTGTCCGTCCGACTCGGAGGGCAGCGTATCGTTGCGTTGAAACGAACTGCGCGCGGAACGCAGCTCCGCAATGGTGGCCAGCTGAGGATTAGCCGAGTGCTGCTGCTGCTGCTCGGGTGTGGAGTATTGCCTGGACCACAGACGCTCCATTTGCCTAATGCGCTGACGATCCAGCGAGTTTTCATACTCGAAGCTGTCGCTTTTGTGCAACGTCACCAGCGGCGCTGTGTCCACCTCATCCGTGTCCTTCCAGCTGGTCTCATGCACTGCGCTCGAAATGCTGCTATTGGTGGCATCGCGGCACATGGTGGAGCGCGTGGAGTTGGCATAGGCGCTGCTGCTTTCGTCGCTAGCCTGGCGCATGTATTTCTGGCGCAGATTGGCCAACTTGGCGGCACGCTGATCCCCGATATGCTTGCGAAACAGCAGCTGCTTGGACTCGCTGACCTCCTCGGCGGTGCTGCACTTGGTTATGGCATGGCCCAGCTGCATGGGCTGCTGCTGCTGCTGCTGCGCCAAGCGACGTGGCAAGGCGCCGCCGCCCGAGATGCGTCGATGCCGCAGCAGCATTTGCTCATTGTCCAGCACAGTTTGCGGCGTGGAGTTCGAGTCGAGCTCGTAGAGCTGCGCATCGTGGCTGCTGTCGCTGCTGCTGCTGACTTCAGCGTCGGCATGACGCTGCTCCTCCTCATCCTCCTCGTCGGAGCCCGTGCAGTAGACATCGATGTGCACAGTGCGCGGCTTCTTCTCGCCCGGCACAGTGGGCGTTTTGCCTATGGAGGGTATGCGCGACATGGATGCGGATTTCAAGCTGGAGGCTGTGGGCGTGGGCGAGTAGTTGGGCTGCTCCAAATTGAAATAAATTATTAACTGAAATTTCTTTAACGCTCAGCACTCACCGCATAATTGTTCGCCTGCTCTGCCTGCCGTCGATGGGCAAAGCTCATTAGTGCCTCCGTTGTGGCACGACGCTGATCATAGGCAGCAGCTCGACGTCGCTGCTGCTGTTGCTGCTGCTGCTGTTGACGCTCCTCATTGTCGCTGGTTTGGCTGCAGGCATCGCGCAGCTGCTGCGCGCGCACTTTGCTGTGATAAACAAATGGCTCGTTGAGCGTCTCCAGCTGCTGCTGCTCGTGCGGCGGCAGAAAGTCTGCCACAGCGGACACCACAATGTTGCAAGTGCTGCGACAGCGTGTGCCACATTGCTGTGCGCTTATGCCAGGCGGCGGCTGCGCTGCTGTTGCTGCTTCTGCTCCTGCAACTGTTGCTAGCCTTGAGGCTTGTGGACTGCCAAATGCCGAGTCGGCGTACGTAGTCGCTGAGGAGTTGGTGCTGCGAAAGCTTGTGGCACGTGCAACCTGCTCAAGTTGTAGTTTAGTAAGCGTAGCCCCATAGCTATTGCTAGTCTCACCTTCTCCTGCTCCGTTTCGATCTCAGTCTGCTCGCTGGGCGTGCACCACTTGTAAACCACACGCACTGGCTGCACTGCATCCTGCGTGCTGAACTCACGCTGCACTGGCTCGCCGCCATGCGCAAATGTCAATTGAGCACGCACTGTCCATTCGGCAGTCAATTCATGCGGCAGCGGTGGCGTCTCCGCCTCTCGCTTGCTGTTGCTGCTGCTCATGACGCCTTAACACATGTTGGTTGCTGCTTCAGTTTGTGGATTAATTTCTATAGCACGAAGTCTTTTTTCTTTGCTTTTTAATTATAAACGCGTATGCTTATAGATAAAGCTAAAAATAAAACATCATAAAAACGTTCGATTCGCATAGTTTGCAAACAAATGCAAAAGCACAAAGCGAGGGCGGTTCGATATATAGCAGTAAGTTGAAACTTATATACAAATAATAGCGCATTTCATTTATTTAATTGTTTTTTTTAAGAAATTAGCACATGATACGCTTCAGTTGAGCTGCAATTGCTTTGTTTATCGATAGTATCGATATTAACTTCGCCTGAACTCAATTTGTTTACAACTTAATGCACCGCCCTCGCTTTGTTAATTGTTGCTATTCTGCTGTCTATATCAAATTAAATTAATTTTTTTGTATTTTTATTTTTATTGTTTGAATTTTTATTTTTAGTTTCATTCAGTCACGCACAAAATCACTTTCGGTTTTTATTAAAAAAAACTTTTCTTTTCTCGTTGCCTTTGCGCATGTAAAAATTCTTGGTTTCTAATTTTG
Source organism: Drosophila busckii (assembly GCF_011750605.1). Classification (NCBI taxonomy): domain Eukaryota; kingdom Metazoa; phylum Arthropoda; class Insecta; order Diptera; family Drosophilidae; genus Drosophila; species Drosophila busckii. The sequence continues at coordinate 867,640 of NC_046605.1, read as the reverse complement.
TATGCAGTTTATTTATAAAAATCCGTTTTGTCGTTTATTGTGCTGTGCAGCTTTTGTTATTGTAAAAATCGCAAGATGACCCACAAACACTGAAACGCACGCCAAAGGTGGAAAAATATGAACGCAAAACTCAAATTCAATTACGCAATTTAGAAATTCAGCGTTTGTGGTACACCGCTGCGTATGCGTAATGCCAATGACTGAACTCCAAGTGCGTGATGAGGCAGCGCATAAAGTTGAAAGCAAAAATATTACACATACGCAATATAAACTTAAACTAATAAAACTTAAAAAAAAACAAAAACGACACGCGGCAAACGAAAAAAAGAAAAGAAAATAAAGAGCGAGCACGTAGCTCAGCGTAGGCAACTCAACACAAACTGAACACAAATAATATGTGAAAAATTCGCTAGAGACAAGCAGCGCACAGAACTGAGCAGCGTGCGCTCTTCGACGCTTCTCGCGCTCTCTCATTCTCTATGGCAACTTTTTATACATAAATCCGTGCCTTAGTTCTATAAATGTTTAGCAAACATACAAAAGCATTTTGTTTATCTGGCTAAAAAATTAAAAATGGAAACATCTGTTGATGGCCAAACCGCCGCAGCTGTGTTTATGTCAAAACTGCATTTTTACAGCTTACAGTTTCGTTTCATAAATAAATATTAGGGCTGGCATATGTGCTAGGCTATTGCTTAATACGTTTGCTTAGCCAAAATGCAGATAAATCACTTTGGAACGGATGTGGCCATTGTCGTCGCCTCAAGTGTCACACAGGAAGTCCAAAATGGCAATTGTGCAACAGCTTGTGGCAAGTGTGTGGGCGATAGACAAAAAGGCAACACACTTTGCAATCAAATGCTGTATACGCTGTAATTTTGTTGTATCGATAGTATCGATAACAATAGATGTATAGATAATTAATAATGTTTAGCTTACTTTAAAGCTTTTCAAATGTTTCAGCAATGAATTGCTTTATATTTAATTGAGCTCTGTTGAATTTGCTTTACCCTCTCTTGTAGTGCAGTGTATTACAGCTTCGCACTTGCTTTGGGGCTTCAATTCTGACCAGCACTTGGCATTTATAAATAGCGCTAAATAGCTCGTCAGTTAATTAATGAGGCGACAGTTAGCAGCAAAGACACTTCACCAAAAAAAATGTATAAAAATAAAAACAAAAGCGCACGAGAAAATTGAAATATTTTCAACAGCCGCGTAATTAGCCTCGATACTCGCGGCAAACATCACGTATACGCACATGAATCATACGCCATGTGGCACACGCCGCCACAAAACAATATCACACTTTTTTTTTTTTTGTTGGGCAGGCCTTTCGGCGTTTTTGTGGCCCGCCCTCGCGTACGCGTTCACAGCTGGCCCAGAGCCAGCATTAAAATTAATACAAGTTAATATGGGTTAAGCGAATTTACAGTTGGAGCATTAAGGGATTTCAGTTGGGTGCACTCACCTCTTGCAGCGCCTTCTTGTCTGGCGCACGATTCGCCGTTTGCAGCGTGCGTATGACATTCTTGGCACCATCCACGACCGCAGCCTCGATGCGCAGTCGATGACGCAGCTCCTCGATGCGCTCCTCCAGCGTCGTCTCCAAACTCTGCGGCTGCATGCCGCCCACAAAGCCGCCGCCGCCGCCTCCATTGCCTCCTGCTCCTCCTCCCAAGCTGCCCATGCCGCTGCCCTGTTCGTCGTTCAGCAGTCGCTGCGCCTTCAGTCGATCCGCCTGCTCGCGATTCTGTTTGACCTTGATGATGCGCAGCCGCAGAAACTCAATCTTGGCCTTCGAGTCCGCCAGCATCTGATGCGCCTCGGCCAGCAGCTTCTTGTCGCAGCCAATGCCCAGCGACTGTATCATGTTCTCCGCGCCCGTCTTCACCTTCATCTCGATCTGCAGCTGTTTCTCCAGCGAGGCCAACACTTTGTCATTGGCTGTGCTCGGCGCTCCCTCCAGACTCGAGCTGACGCCCATGCCGCCCACAGCGCCGCCCAGCTGTCCCGCTGAGCTGCCATCAAAGCTGATGGTGTCTGTAAACAGCAAAAACGCAAAGCAAACTAAATTAGTTACAAACTTCCAATTAGTAGCAAGTGACAATTTATTGACAGTTGGCTTAATTGCCCTTGACTTGGTTTAGTGGACGGACGTCAATCTGTGCGCCACACGCTGCGCAAAGTTCAGAGTTCAATTAACAGCGCCACAGCTCGCTGCACTTGAGCGACTCAACCAGCCAAAGAGCCACCCACTTGGCCAGCTCGCCAGCTCGCCAGTTGTGGGTGTGGCACATTTCAATTAAAACGCATTCGCGTTTGCTGCAGGTGTCAGGCTAATGAAACTTTTGGCTTCCGCTCTTAGAATCCCACACGAGCTGCTCGCAGATATTTCTGACAGACAAACATGTCAATCAGTTGAGTTCAGTTCTCTCATATGTAAAAGAGATGCCAAAGCCGATAATGCGAAAGTTAAAACTGTTGGCTGGCCTGTTTAAATGCGGAAGTTGATAAAAAATGAAATACAAACTGTCGACTAGTCACATTTAACTTTCGTCTGTCTGTTTGTCTTTATAACTCGACACTTGTGTCAATAGCAGCCGCAGCCGCAGCCAAACCCAAACCCAAGAACTTAATAAATTTTGATTGTTCGTTTGCACGCCTGTTAATGTAACTCAGACACGCAAGCTTGCCACAACTTGTTGCACTCACCTTGACCATTGCTATTCACCGCTGTATTGGCCGACGTCAGCAGTATCTGACTCTCGAGCTCCTGCAGCTCCGACTTCAGTTCGGCCAACTTGCTTTTGCTCTTCTTGACGAGCACAGCGACGTCGCTGAGTGAGCGACGATCCTTGGCCACCTCGCGCAGCTTCTCAGCGCCCTCCTTAATCTTCAGCTCCTTGCGTATCTCGCGTCGAATCGCCTCCTTAATCTCCTCCAGCCGTATGGGCATACAGCTCTCTGGCAAGTTCTCTGTGAAGCCATATTTATGGCTAAGCTCATACAATACGGGATGCTTTATGTATTCGCCCTGCGAAAAAAGAAACAGAGAATTAATATAAACAAATACAAAGGCATCGATTTAAATATTTTTATATCAGAGAAGTATAAGTTGTGACTAAAATCGACTAAAATTCAAAGAGAGAATTTAAATTACGCTTGTTGTTAAGGGAGAATTTAGAGGAACAGAAAATTAATATAAAGAAATACAAAGGCATCGATTTAATATTCAAATAAAATATTTTGATACTAGACAAGTAGTAGACAAGAATGTATTAAATAGTAAATGAATCAACTGAAATTCAAGGAGAGAATTGGAATTACGCTTGATGTTGAGAGAGAGAATTTAAATTACGCTTGATGTTGAGAGAGAATTTAGAGAAACAGAAAATAATATAAATAAATATTTTGATACCAGAGAAGTATACGAATGCATTCAGTAGTAAATGAATTGGCTGAAATTCATAGAGAATTTAAATTACGCTTGTTATTGAGAGAGAATTCAAATTACACGCAATGTTAAGAGAGAGAAAAAATTACGTTTGATGTTCAGAGAGAGAATTTAAATTTCGCTTGTTGTTGAGAGGGAATTTACATTACGCTTGATGTTGAGAGAGGATTTAGAGAAAAAGAAAATGAATATAAAGAAATACAAAGGCATCGATTTGGTATTCAAATTAGGTATTTTTTGATAACCGAGAAGTATAAGAATGCATTCAGTTGTGAATTAATTGACTAAAATTCAAAGAGAGAATTTAAATTACGCTTGATGTTGAGGAAGAGAATTTAAATTACGATTGTTATTAAAAGAGAATTTGTAGGAACAGAAAATTAATATAAAGAAATACAAAGGCATCGATTTCAAATAAAATATTTTGATACTAGAGAAGTATAAGAAAAAAATTAAATAGTAAATGAGTCAACTGAAATTCAAAGAGAGAATTTAAATTACGCTTAATGTTAAGAGAGAGAAAAAATTACACTTGATGTTGAGCTTAAAATTCAATTTAAATAATTTTTAATTGCACGAATTAATTCAAACTGATTCATTTATTTTTTTTCATTTTCTTTAATAAACTGGCACTCGCTTTACCGTTTGACTATAGAAGACTCCACCATCAGCATCAGCTTGATGCTGATCAAACTGTTCGGCCGTGAAGAGACGACTCCACAACTTGGAGGCACTCGCTCTGCGCCTGAGGCTGCCCGTCTTGCCACTTTTGACGCGCCTCGGCAACGAGTTGTAGCTTCTATAGCTGAGATTATCACATGATATGAACTCGTCGTTGCTCGACTTGCGCGTTGGATTCAACATGCTGCGTATGCGTTGCAGCAAATTGGACATTGTTTTAAATTAAATGCTTTTCAGCAGAATTTGTATACTGGACTTGGGTTGGGTTTGGGTTTGGGTTGCTTGTAATGTTTTATGCAGAGCTTGGGAGCAAGTTCATGGTAATTAGTTTGTCTTTTGTCATTTCACACGACTTTGGGGGTATTATAAAGAAAATGTTGAGAGCAAAACAAGCAGAGCAAACAAAACAAGTTGTCAATGCGATATGAGGAAAGTTAAGTGTCAAGTAATAAATGCAATTGTTCTTTATATAAACTTTCCAATCAATTGGCATACATATAGCAGTCGCTCTCTCTCTCTCTCTAATAATGCAAATTAATAGTTCTAAGCAATTGCCGCGTCATCTTGACTTTCACAATCTTTAAAGATTTCTATATTTATTACACATAATAATTGTATGACTGACACTGCTTTAACTTTTTTATCTAGCTACGCGCTTATTGAAACTATTTTTTGTTTATATTGGAGTCTAGGCCCGGCGCCATGCCCATGCCCCAAGTCTGCAAATGAACGATAAACCCAAGCAGTGCCTGCTAGTGCCGACTATATCGTCTGAGATACACACACACACACACACGAACACGAGCACATTTGGTTTACAAAGTATTGTTTTTAGTATAAATAACAAACGTCTGTGCATTCCATAGAAAAATCTTGTGCTTGTTCTTGCTGCTTGTCAATTAGACTTTAGACTATATTTTTTATTTGGGCAACGTAAACTCTACACTCATATATGCAATATATATATATGATATATGCACATTGCTTTTAAGCTATTATTAATGTAAAATATGTGAGCGTACGTAGCGCTTATCTTAAGTTTGATAAGCTATGAGCAACGGAATTTCACAACAATAAAAATAATGTTTCAATGTTAGTTCAACTATTTAGTTCTGATTTATGCAATTTATTATGAGTTACACTTGTGGCCAAGACGCTTGCCCGAGCAGCTCAAGCAACGCACTGGGCTGTAAAAATCAGCGTCATTTGTTTTAGCCCGAAGCAAAAGGCGAGTCAACTAGACGTTAACTGTAGTTGTGGGTGGCGAGCCGAGAGAGTGAGAGAGAGAGCGAGACTGACTCACAAGCCTTACAGCAAATGCTGATAACATATAAAGCAAGCGGCATAACTGACTAAGCCACAACCCCACCCCAGCCCGCTGCCAGCCACTCTGTGCACCTTGTCGGCTACGTAACTTTACATATTACAGCTTTATCAGCGTTTGATTATTGTGAAATTATTGGACAGCGATTTAGTTTGCTTTATAATTCAAGCGCCGACTTTCTCAATTTACTCTTAAACTCGCAGCTAATTGCAATGATTTTCTTAAGCGCTTAGCAGCTTGCAAAATATTTAATCAACACGTCAGAGAGCTGGGAAACTGTGTGTGAAATTTTAGCGGCTTTATGCAGACGCAGCGAATTCTTTGCCATAATAAAAGAGCCCAAAAAAATACAGGTAAGCAAGATGTTAATGTTAATGGGAATGGGACAGGGAATTGCATAACGTAATTGCAATTGCTGCTGCAGAAACTGACACAACTTGCAGCAAATACTTGAATAATCAGCATAATATGCGATAAAGCGATATGCGCAACAAAGCAAAGCAAGCGGCGGCGGCAGTGTGAGCTACGCCCCTTTTAAGGGCGTTGATCATGACAATGCAACGGGCTGAGAAAGTTGCAAAAACGTTGGCAACGGAAATGGATATATAGACAGACTCTGGGGCTGCTGGGACGACGTCAGTGGCTTTCTTTTGACGCAACCCGTGCCCGAGAGCTGCGAGAATGTGTGGGCTGCTGACAGCTGAGCAGAGATGAGCGCCAATAACAGAGAGAGCGAAACCACATATGTGATATATATATATTCATATGCATCAAAGCAACCCACGTTTCAATACATATATAAATTTCAGTGTACAAAACTGTTGAGCATACGAAATACCCTAAGAATAAATTAATTAAAAACTTATAGCTGCCCAGCTGTAACTTTCAAGAATCGCCAGCGACAAAATGTCAAAGTTCAAACACGCGCTAATCGCCAAAGGCAAAACGCTGCTCACTGAGATCTTTCCACAAAGAATTGCTGAGCTAAATGAGCTGCTAACTACGCCCATGTGCAAGCAGCGCAACTTTGGCGAGCAGGAACATACGCTGGACGCTGAAGATCTAGCTCTAGCTACTCCCTGCAATCAAATGATACGCGCTATGATTTCGCTCATCAAACCGCTTATACAGCAACTGCTGAAAGACTTAAAATTGCTTAAACTATTTATTTTATTCACATTACCCACTTACTCTCTGTATGGAATTGAAAATATTGAATTGTTAGCAAGTTCGTATATTGAGCAAATTCCGCGCTATTTTATCTTACGCGCCAGAATTGTCTCAAAAGTTCTCAGGCATGCACACATTGAGGATTATCGTCGTGCGCTGCTCGAACAGGACGACAAGGAGCAGTTTACTCTGTGGCTGAATCTTTGCGAGCTGCGCAATTTTTATGCCTCACTCTACGTTAAGCTTATGAGCGAGCTGAGGTCAGTTCAGGAGCTAAAATAGCTATAATTAATTTTAAAAAATAGCTAAATACGCAATAAAAAATGCTAAAAAATAGCTACATGCATTTGCATGTTAAATTAACATTATTAAACTTAATTTGAGCATAACTAACAGCAAATTTAATTGATGATTTTTTTCAATTATTGTAGTTTATTTTATTACTTAAAATACAACCTATTGTTTGTATATATTCTATCGTAAATAGTCTAATTTCTAGCTAATAGCATTTTTTAGTTTTAAAACTACTATATACAGCTATTGACTAGCCATAAAATAGCTAAAATGGCAATACTGCTGCTAATCTAACAATCAAATCAATCAGCTTTATAAAAAAATCTTTAGAAAAATTAAAAAAATTGCCTTAGAAATATTAAATGCTTGCTTATTATACAAAGGAAAAATTTTATATACTTAAAAAAATATCCAACGCATATACCCGCTGTATATATTCATATTTTTGCAGGGCATTGCATTTTTATTGACATGAGTCAATTTCACGCGTGCTCAGTTGGCAATTTATTATATTTACATTCATAACTGATATTAATAATATATGCAGCTATTGTTACACACAATACATACGTGTATATATCCTTTGAGACGTGAGCGTAAATCCTTTAGAAATACCATATTCATTGTCAATGCCATATTGTTAAATTTAGTTTATTTTTGGTTTGTTTCTTTTCGAACTTTGAGTTTTATGCTTAACGCATTTTTATGCTTTGCTGTTGACAGTTTTTCTTCTTTTGCCTCACTGTGCAAAAATGCGCATAGCTGCTTTTCTTCAAATTGCTAAATTTATTTATAGTATATATTTGTATACATTTTCCAAACAGGCGACAAAATGTATATATCAGCTATATATATAAAATATATGTGTATTGGACAAATAGAATTCACGACACGCTGCGAACGAATTGAAATCGAAAAATGTCAAGTCGCGAACTGCAGCAATAGGAAAAATCGCTCAAGCGATTAGAAAGCTTTTCATTTGTAGCTGGCGCGCAAAAATAACGGAAAAACAAATCATTTTTTTGCTGCCTGTACATATGGTATCTATATATTAGATTGAGTTGCAGTTGAAGAAAAATTTTTGTAAACAGCAGCACAAAATTTGCGGAAAATCAATTTTGTTGTTCAAACTATTTTGTTGTTGTTTGTTGGAATTTACCTGCAAAGAGAAAGAGCTAAAGTTAGTTAAATATGCAAACAAGCTTAGTTTATTATAATTTCTATTTTGTTAAATTTATATGAATTTCTTTATTTGATTGGGAGACAAAAGAATTTTTGCATAACTAAAGATTTCAGTGAGTTTGTTGAAAGTGAAAACACTTAAAGATGAGCTAATCGATAAGCAAATGTTTAAGGCCAGCTCAAGAGCTATAAATAGTGAGTAATATATATCGTTTAAATAGTAGCAATTAATAAAAGACACTGTCGTTCGCTTTGATGTGCGAACATGCGCGATTTCTAATCGGTCATTTGCCTGCCGCAGGCCACAAGCAAAAACTTTATATATAGTACACTATATACGATAGCTATATGTTGTTTTTTTTTATCAGAGCACACACATCAACGCGTCAAAAATCAAATCACAACAAGGTCGTTGTTGTTGTTTTTTATGAAAATAGCTAACAAACAAAGAGAAGAAACATATTTGAGTCTACCCTTGGTACAGGCGCAGCCCACGCAAGCTCCAAATCCCAAGCACATCAAGTGCGACAAGTTAGTGGGTGGGGTGGGGGGAGCGGTGTGCGCTGACCAGCGTGGGGGGAATTTTTAATAGCTACGCAGCGTGGCAATTTAAGTTTTCGCACTCTACACTAAATCTTTGCGCCGTAACAACAACAAACAACAAAAATTTATAACAAATAGCAAAAATAAAAAACAACGCACTACTAACTGACCATTTATGTATAAACAACAAAAACAATAACGTAACAAATTTGTTATATTTGGACTCAACGCCTAAACAAGCGCGTTGTTGATTTCTTAGCAATTTATTAAATAAAAAAATTGCTTTTATTTTATTTATATTGTATATTATTACAATAAACATTTGGCAGCTAATTTATAAAAAATTGTGTATTATTATTTAGCTCAATGCTTATACGTGCATACCGTTTGTTTATTTTAATGTGTTAACCAAACTTTGAAATCTTTGCCGTTTATGTGCATTTTATTATTTAAAAGCCATATAAATAAATTTATTTCTCTATTGTTAAAAGTTTACTTTGATCAGCAGCTACTGCAGAAAGTTTCGTCAAGTGTTTATAATCAATTAAGCAAAAGTTTATAAACTGTTGTTGTTGCTTTGACTCATTTTAGTTAGTGACAACTGAGCTGTCAACGCATTTGTAATTCGACTCGAGAGTTGGGGGAGTGAGTGGGCGTGGGTCTGTGCCTGTGCCTGGGTCGTTAAGTGGGTCGGGCAACCGCCTTGGGGTCTGACACAGTTTGCCACATGCAAAAAGCTAAAGCCATAGAAAGGCAATAATCGCAGTGTCTATGACAATTTTTCGAATTTTCAACCAAAGTACTTTTTATTTCTTTACATTTATTTTATGCTTTTTTGTTCTTTTGCTTATTCAGCGCATGCAACAAGTGAATTTGGGTTAAGCCGCGCATAAGCAACAAAAAAACATAACTGTGTGTGTGTGCATGTGTGTGTGTGTAACAAAAATAAAACAAGCCAACGCAGCATGGCTAACAAGCACACACACACACACACACACACACACACGCACATATTAAAAATTGTGACAAAATTAGAACAAACTCTCGGCAGTCGTAGAAATTGAAAATCGATTGTGTTTTTTGGTTTGTTTGCTGCCTGGTCTCGCATTTTAATTGATTGTCACTTGATTTTCACTTTTTATAAGCGTTCAAAGATGGTAAGTTGGAAATGAAATGTAAAAAAAAAAAAATCAAACTAAAAGAGAAATGGAATTTCACCCAAAAACGATTTTTATATACTACAACTGCTGCTGTTGTTGTTGTTGCTGCTGTTGTTGTTTTGCTTTTGTCTTAATTATTGCTGCATAGTGGTAGAAGAAGCCATTAAAGTAAATGGCCCAAATCGAGCCAAAGCGTTTAGCAACTTACGTTTAAAACGAAACTGAATATTGAAGGTTTGTGTTTGCAGCTAATCCCAAAGGCTTATAAAATACAATTTGGGCGTTATAAATGGCAGGACATTGACTTTTGTGCCCACACACACACACAAACACACACGCGCACACTTGGAAGCAATATTCTATGCGTCATAAAGTCGCCGCGCACGCGCCACTCACACGCCACACGCCTTAAGGAGTCGCGCAGCCGGTATACAAAAATATATATGCAAGCTACGGTTGCAAGACTTTCACGCCAACGAAAACAATAACAAATGCTGCAGCAACGTTCGCCGACGCCAGCGCTAAACACAACCGGCTTCAAGCTCGACTAAAAGTAGACTGAAGCGCGTCAGCGCTGAGCTGAGAAATTCACACAGAGAGAGCGTGAAGCATCTAAGACAGCGCGAGAGCGCGTATAAATTCAAGAGAGCGACGAAAGTTGAGCTTGAATTGCTTATGCTTCTTCTTGCTTTTTGCTGCTTGCTCGCTCTCGCTCTGCGACTGAAGCGCGACACTCACAACGAAGAGCGCAATCCGCTACCTTTGTATTTGTATCATGCATAGTGCAATGCTTCAATGAATGACGCTCTCTCTCTCTCTCTTTCTCTGTCTTTGTTTTGTATTTTTGTTTGTTAATTGGCCAGCGCGTGCGTTGCAGCTTCTTAAACAAGTGTTATGCTTCTAGTTGTTGTTGTTTTTCAGTTTTGCTTTGGCCGACTGCTTCTAATCCATGCTGCTATTCTTCTGCTGCTTCTCCTTTTGCTGTTGTTGTAGCTTTTATTGTGCCAGTTCTTAGAATAGTACAGCTACGTTTGATTAACATTTCTTTTTTGGGCGCTCGCGCTCAGTTCCAGCTCTGTTCTACATATATTTTCTTATTATGAAACTGTCACACAATTTAGCTTAGACCTTTGTTTATTATTACCAGCGTCTCAGTCGCTCAGATAAGCCAAAGTGTTTTTGTCATTTGCATAAGCTGCAACAGAGTCTGAAGCGCAGCGTGGCGCCGTCGCAATTAGAAACATTCTCATACCTGAGCTAAGAACGTGACTTTCTCTAGAGCGCACAAAAAGAAATAAAATAAAGAAAAAAAAAGCAAGCACAGCAGCAACCCTGTTGAAAGGGTTGGAAGCCCTAGCGCTGCCAATGACGAGTGTTTAGCTTATTAGCCCTAAAGACCCTGGCATGCCAATAAGCTTTAGCCTGCGCCAATTGGGGGCACTTGTCTTGCCTTAAATACAAAATATATGCGCAGTTAAGCTATCTAATCTTATCTGTAGCATAATTTGGCTGATGTTATATAACTGTTTGCTTGTTATCAAAGCAGCTGTATATAATACAAGTAACAATTGGCTTAAATGCTACAAAAAAATTCGCTGTTTATCGATACTATCGATGCGCTCGTTGCACTATCGGCACAAACAACCAGCGAGTCAAAATTGCAATTGCAACTGTCACATTTTAACGATAGTGCTGCGTCTTTTACGAGTCAATAAACGGAAATTGCTAACCAGTCCGACAGTTCAGGCCAAAAACAGTCAACTAACCGGATGTTGGCTGCGCGTTGTATGTGCCACAAGTCCAAGTGCCACAGACCCCCGAGAGTCTTCAATGCCAAGTGCAGACTGTAACGCTGATAAGACCGACAAAAAAAAAACTTACAAAATATATAAACTATGTATATCAGTTTTTCATACAAAAGCGTGTGTGTGTGTGAGCGTCTGTGTGTGTGTTTCCTGACCAGTTTTTTAACGCTCTTGTAGCCAGATGCGTCACACGAAAACCCACGCAGCTGAGGTTGACAAACTCGAGAAACGCCACGCAATGCGCCCAAAAGTGACAACAACAACAACAACAACAATTTAGGAGCCAAGCAACAAGCCAACAAAAGCTTCATCATAATTACGGCCAAAAAGGAAAAGTGCAAAAGGCTTATAAAAAAAATTGCATAAAAAACAAAAAGAAAACATTGCTTATGGAAAAGCCCATTGCCGCATTCGCATTCGCATTCGGGCGGAAAATGAGCGCCTGTCAATTATGCCTACATAATATAGTATCTATATAGAGAGATATAAAAATACACTAAGCAAAATTGCTTTTGTCTTTTTGATTTGTTGCTGTGCATAGCGCCCAAGTATATATATCATGATTATAGCTCAGAACAATGCGGCGCAACAAAAGTTAAAGATCTCGATATGCAGATTGGTTTCGCTTTAGGTTCGCTGCTTGGCTTGTTTGCTTGTCTATATGTATATGCATCTGTAGGATTGCCATCTTTCTCTCTTCGGGCTGGGGCTCGAGCTTGAGCTCTATGCAATGTCTGATTGTGTCTCAAGTGCTGGGCGCGCTGTCACGTAACGAAAGGGAAACTCTCTGGCTGGGTCTGAGTTGCTGTTGCTATTGCTGGTGGGAAGTCAGCAACGTCTAGCGACAATGACAAGGCGTCGGCATGGCTCCCCCCAAAGGCAACAATGGCTGTCACTCAACACTTGCCCTCCCCCCTCGTCTCATGCTGCCGCTTCTTGCAACGCAGTTCCAATTGGCTGGCTCTGCAACACTTTTTGCATAGCGTTGGCAACCCTGCGCGCCCAACTCATTTACACTTAGCCAAGCAAGGTAAGCGTAGCAGCGTCTGTTAACACCCCAAGCCCAAAGCAGCAGCAGCAAAGCAAAAGCGTTGATTAATTAATTTATTAAAGCTCTAACGGTGTCTCGCTAGTACAGTTAAATATGGCGCTGCGCGTATGGGAAAACTGTTGCTGCAGTTCTTGCCACATATTGCAATCATGTTGAACTCAAAGCGCTGGGAATCGACTGCAACCTAATTGCATTAAAAGCGCTTCTCGACTAAAACCCAAAGCAAAACAAAGCATAATCAAAACATAAACAAAAGCAAGGCAAGCCAAACCGACTACGAAATACACTTTGAGTGCAGCAACAGCTGGAGACTTGGCATGGAGATGAATGGATGGTTGAATTTTACTCAGAGCTGCTACAAATGCCAAAGAACAGATTGAAAATGTTGGCATAAGTTCTAAGCAGCAATTAGATATATTATATATATATTATTATATATAAGCTATACATTCTATGCCAGCTGCAAGTTATTTAATTCAATTTGTACCAATATTTATGCATCGTATGTTTTAAGCTTCAAGTTTTCGACTCTTTAGCCCACAGTGCTGTGGCTCATTAAAATGCTCATCATACTCTAAATAAAAAGCGCATTAGAAATTAGTGCAATTCCCACAGAATCGTCTAGGTCTATGCATATGCAGCTCTTCAGGTGATTAGGCATAGACATGTTGCATTCAATCAATGTGCAACGGCAACTGAAGCGACTGCGACTGCGGTCAACGCCACTTGGATGAGGAAGCATCGCGTGCTAATGTGCGAGAGACCTGAGCGAGCGAGTGAGAGAGCGAGAGCGAGACAGCATACTTTAATCAGAGTGTTTTGTCTAGTGTCTCTGGCTAGTGCTATTAACACGCCGTTTGCAATTTGATTGAAAAATGTTTTATGTCGCTTTGTTGCAGCCACAAGCTGCAGCAGCAACATAAAGTCATTTGGCGTTTTGGCGAGTGAAAGTGAAAATTGCAAAAAAAATTATATGCTAGTGGAAAAATCAATGTTGCTGCTGCTGCTCGAGTTTATTAGCAGCAGCTGTTGTTGCAACGGCGCACAAAGAAAAGAGCAGAAAATAAACAAACAGCACAAACAAACAAGTGACAGACAAACAAAATCACAGGTAACAGCAACAACAATTGTTGCCACTGCAACTGTTCAACTGTTGCAAGTGGCAAGTTTGTGCGCTTGACATTGGACTGACTGACTTAGCCCAAAACTAGACAGCTTCTACTACTTTCGCAACTCGTTTTGCTAACTGATGTTGTTGTCGCTCTCCCAAGTCCAATTTGCAAGTCAACTTCCCAGCAGCGTGTCCCAATTTTTCGCCAGTGGCCAGCGCACATATAATTGGGGACACCTGCATGTGCCAAATTCAACAGCAACATAAACTAGTTGCCAACTAGCAGCACTAGCAGTGGCTTCAATATGGGTTTGGCCATAGAAATGGAACGCAATTTGCTAGGCTCTGACCAATTAGCTTAACTCAGCTAAACATTTTTGCAACGGGAAAAGCCGCATTAAGCTGCAAAAGCTTAAACAGAGCTTAGAGTTAATTCAATTTATCAGCTCAAGTTATTGCATAACGACAATTTCTATTGTATGCTAAACTAAAGTAAAAAACGCATTAATATTTTTTATAAATTTGTCATTAAACAATTGTTGCATAGTTGTTGTTGTTTGGCTCGTTGCAGACAAAAGTCAGCGCAGCAATTTGCGCAATTGAACTCATCAATTGCAGCAATTAAATGTGCCCAAGCGCTGGTCAGGGGCTGGGAGTGGGTGGGACTCTAAAAGCACACGGCAGTTGCTCAAAGATGAATGTGATATAATGAAACGACACGAACTCAACAACAGCCAAGCACTATGGCTAGTTAATTAAATGATTTTGAAGGCTTGACAACGCCGACGCTGGTGATGACGACCCGGGCTTACTTTCTTTGGCCTGCAGCGCGCTCGCTCTGTTGGCCAACAATAGTGGGAAGCGAATAAAACAAATCTCAATTGGAAATTGGAAAACAAGAAAATGGCTATGCATTTCCGCAGGATGAAATATTCAACACTTTATGCAGGAAATGTTTTGTGTGCAGGGTCAGAGCGCTTTGCTCATAAAATTAGTTTATTTGCATGCTTATCAACAAATAAATAGAAAATAGTTGCAATTGAATTTGATTAAAACAGCGAGCAGCGCTCGTTCGCTCGCAAGTTGCAGGAAATCAAGCGAAATCAAATTAAAGTGTAAGCGAGCACAGCAGACAACAAGCAACAAACAGTTGCAATTTAATCAAAGTTGCAAGCGAGTTAAATTAGCTGCAGCTGCAACTATGAGATGTGCAACTCTTGTTGTTGCAACGCATTCTTGACCAAAGTAAACAACAACAAAGGGGCAAAGACAATTGCAAAGAGCAGTTGCAGTCAGGACACGACACGCGACACTTGAGGCATGATGGCAAACACATCATATGCGCGTGTGTGTGTTTAGTGGCAAGCAACTGCTTAGGCATTTGCTATTTGCTAAGCAAATTAACGCTGTGCGGCATACTCAAGTCATAAGCAAACAATTCAGCGACTTAACAGCGCGCTGTTATTCACATAACATGCCTACAGCTGCGCTGTTAACTGCGCTTCGCTTTAGTTATATTGTTACGCATTTATTCGTGAGCAAGGCTCAAGTTATTAAATTGCCATTTCAATGCTCAGCTAAGTAGTTTTAAATGCATTATTCCCAGCCAGGCAGCCAATTCAAAAACCTGGCCTGACCCTGTTCTGAAAACCAGCGAAGAGCAAACCGGTTGCAGCATCCAGAGCTTGCAACTCAGGTGCACAAGGAAAAAAGCAAGAAGCAGCTACACAATAACACACACAGAATTCTGGTTTTTATTATTATTTTTTTTGTTCGCCTTCTTTTTTTGCCATTTGCATTCCACATGCTACGCGCGCACTCAAACAATTCAATTCAATTCAATTTCAAACTTGACAATGGGGGCCAAAAGCAGGCCAGGCCAGGCCAACTGTATTCGTCTGTGTGTGTGCCTGATTTTCACCTTCAATCAAATTCAGGGCGCACAACACGCCCACCCCCTCTGCTGCTGCTGCTGCAACGTGCGCGGCATAATAAACTTTGCTTGTTGTGCATTTGTTTGCGTGTTGCAAATTTAGTTGCAGTTTACAAAGATGACTGATAAGCAACAGCAGCAGCAGCTGATAACGCTTGACTCTTTAATTGACTTAATTCTAATTATACAACAAGCTACAAGCTGCAGCTACAGCTACAGATATAGATACATGTCTATATATGCGGCTATTAATAAACAAATTGGCTGCTCTCTATCACGTTTCTCACTGTATGTGAATCAGTGGCACACACACGCACTCGCCTCCAAAACAAAATAAAATGCCAATTGACATTTTGTGCACATTCAGCGCAGACAAACTAATTGTTATTATTGTTGCTGTGTGCGTGTGTGTGACCAATTCCCAGTGATGTCATATGTAGAGCCCATAGAAAGTTATGCTAGGGTTACAGCATTTTCTAGAGCACAGAGCTTAAAATGTGACTCAACCGACTGTGTGTGAACTTATTGATTATTTTTAACAAGCTGCATAAAAACTAAAGTTCCTGTTTTTTATGTACATTTCACACACACAGAGGAAGTGCCTGCTGTAAGGGAAACGTTTGTAACTGGCAAGGATGTGCTCGCTAGTGAGCCGGAAATTTTTTGACTTCCGTGCTGACACACACATACTAACAACAAAAGCCTGTAGCTGCTAACAGGTGTGTGGGTATGAGCTGATAAAAAATGTAAAGACAACTCACCTGATAATACGAATCCGACATGTTTTAACGTAGTTGTAGCTGTAGTTCTTATTGTTGTTGTTGTTGTATTTGTTGTTATTGGCACACGCACACACTTGCACAACGAACAACGCACGTCGCGTTTTTGTGTTTGATATTTTTTGTTATAAATTTATTTTATGTGTTCGTTCTGCGCTGCGTTTGTTTACTTTTATTTATTAGTTCGGTTACCCTCTAACAGCTGTTGGCAAACTTAACTGTTAAAGTTTTTTTTATGGCAAACGCTCCCTTTAGCTAACGACATGTATTAGAAATAAGTTGTAGTTGTTGTTGTTGCTGTCGCGTCGGCACGACAACAACAATCGCATGCCAACAGGTGGCCTGAGCAGAGCGCAGAGAGAGAGAGAGAGGGTGTGTAAGCGAGACAAAGAATGCGGCAAGCTGTTGCTGCTAAAGTGTAGAAAGAGGATGAGCTGTGTTGGCCAGCCTATTGTTAATGCATATTATTTGCAAATATTATGCCTGAGAACAAACAACATTCACCTCATAGACAATGGCAGCGTGTTTTTTTTTTCAACTGTGCAGAGTGGGACGAGGGGAGCGCTTGCCTAGCAAATTAGCTTCAATTGAGCATTTTGCGGATTTAATTGAAAATTGCATGTTGCGCTTGTTTTTGATTGAAGCTGCCACAAGTGGCGGCAAGAACTACACAACAATAGCTGCTGCTGCTGCGGCTGCTGCTATTGCTCGCTCACTCGCACACTCACACATGCATATAAATATACATATATGTACATATAAGAGGCATTCACAGGGCACGCAGTTTCAATACCGGTTGCATTGTAATGGCGTCTAAATAATGAGGCACCTTGAAATAATAACACGGCCAAGATTGTTTAAACAAAAATTGACTACATCCACTTCATACATATACACTCACACTTAAGCCGCGCGGATTTATTCCGCCCAAGCTAAACACACACACACACACACACTTTAATGTTTGCTTGCATGTATGTTTTTTTTTTTATTTTTTTGGTATCTTCTTCATCTGTTTTATCTTGTACGAAATTTCACTCATTCGTACATTTTTAATTGTACTCGTTCTCTTGCTCGCTCACACAAACACACGCACACAAACACATGCATAGGAATTGCGCTGCTCAGATCAGAAATTCTTTCACTGCTTTTTTCGCTTTTGTTGCTTTGGAATATAAACTAATTTGATATTTAACACATACACTTTGTTTTCAATTCATTATTGTATTTGTTGCATGCAATTAAAACAAACACTTTGCGTTTTATACGTTTTTTACACGGGAAAAAGTCATACACACGTCCGCACTCTTTGCTGAATTTTATTGTTGTGTGACCAGTGTTACCAGAGCTTGTGAAAATATCAAAGAGTGAGCTGTGTTATGTTAATGTTACTTAAGTAAATTCATTTTATTTTATTATATTTGTACATTATGGTTAGACGGCTGGTTTCTTGGGTAATGACCCGAAAGCGGATATGACAGTGCCTTTAGTGCCGGTAACAGTGGTGGTCAAAGCAGGTAATGCAGCCTTTGGCGCCGGCTGGTCCCACTTGGATTTTCTGTAATGTTAATGTTAAGCATTAATTGTTTATTTACGTTTCATGTGAAATACCCACCGCCTTTTGGCTTCCTCCTCGACTTTACGTGCCAATGCCGTTGCCTGCTCCACTTTGTCCAAGTCCTTGCGGTCCTTCTGTCGCTTGACCATCTCCGTTTTTTGCACTGCAGACAAGGCTTCATAATAGCTCTCCTCACCCCACTGCAGTGGATCATAGATTTCCGGTGGGTAGTTGGTGCCAAACTCATTAATGTCGCAAAAGCTTATAAGCTTATCGTAAATGCTTGGATTGCGAAACTCCTTGCGATCTTGTATAACACGATTCATATCCATATTAGTTTGCCGCATCTTAGTGTACATTTTTGTAATCTTTGCCACAAGCTCCGGTGGCGGATTGCCTTTGGGCTCTGGCGGCAACTGGAATTTATATTTGGCGTATTTGGGATCCTTTTCATAGCTCTCAGCGGTGCGCTCGTCTGTATTATAACTGTTAACATCACCATTGTCTACATCCATGGGCGTATTACCTTCTCCTTCTGCCTTGGCATTTGCTTTATCTTTGTCATTCTGATGTTCCTCACCGTCAGTCTCTGAGCTAGCGCTGTCGGTGCTGGACTCTGACTCACTAGGCGCTTGATCCTCCTCCTCATCGGAGATTAAAGTGTCATCCTGATAACTCACCAGGCGTCGCATTTTCTTGGAACGTTTTTTCTTCTTGGTTTTTTTTGCTGGGGGCTCCAGTTCCTGCTTGACAGGCGTCACTGCAGGGCTTTGCTGCTTCGGTATAATTACCTATAAACAATGGTTAAATTAGTTAACAAAATAGAATAACCAACTACAAATTACCTGTGAAGCAGTAGAGTTTTGGGAATCTGGACTGGCATCGCCTTCATTCTCCGAATCCGTGTACTGTGCCGTCAAACTGGCCAAGGCAGAGTGGCTCATTTTTGCACTGTTTTATTTATTAAATTATGACTGTAGCAGAATTGTTAAAAATGTGTAAATCTAATTATTTGCTTGCTTTGCCATTCACATTGACTGCGCTACTTTCTAACAGCTGCTCGCAACACACTGTCATCCACTACAGCGCGCTTTTGTTTACGTCAATTGTTCTTGCTGAAACAGGAATAACATGCAAGTCGCAGAAGAACAGGATCGCATACAAAAGCGCGTCAACAAAATACTGGAGGCGCGCTTGGAGAGCGACAAGGATACACTGGAGGCATTACACGGCCTCTCAAACTTTTTTCAGGAGAATACGCTGCAGAACCGCCGCAACTTACGCAGCCAAATTGAGCAGCGCTCCGTTGGCATAAATGAGAATTTTCTAAAAGCTTTTCGCGAGGTGAAGCTAACGCTGGATGCAGTCTGCAATGATTTGGACACAATGGCCAGCTCTGTGCAGACAATGAAAAGCGAACTTGAGACCAGCAAGGCATTGACAAAAGATTTGATTGAGCAAACAAACAATATGCAGCAGGAGCGTGAGCGCCTAGAAGTGCATCAGCAGATAGCACAGGCTTTTCTGGCGCGCTTTCAGCTCAGCGTGCCGGAGCATCAACTGCTGTATGGTCAGACCAAGGATGCGCCCATTGTGCATGAGTTCTTCAAGGTGTTGGAACGCGTGCAGTCTATACACGCCGATTGTCGCCTGCTAATGCAGTGTGGCTACCAAACGGCTGCGCTGGACATCATGGAGGAGATGACGTTGCATCAAGAGGGCGCACTGGAGCGGCTCTATCGCTGGACGCAGAATCACTGCAGAAATCTGGAAAACAATGAAATAGGAGCTTTGGTAGTTGAGGCTATGAGTCGGCTGCAGGATCGTCCCGTGCTCTTTAAGTACGTAATTGATGAGTACGCCATAGCAAGGCGCGCAGTGCTTGTGCGACAATTTATTGAGGCGCTCACTGAGGGTGGGCCAGGTGGCAATCCCAAGCCAATTGAGTTGCATGCGCACGATCCCAAGCGTTATATAGGCGACATGTTTGCCTGGCTGCATCAGAGCATACCCAATGAAAAGGAGAACCTAACGCTGCTGTTCAAACAGTGCGACAAGCATGGTAAGTACACAAATTATTTATTAAATAATAGTTTAATAACAAAAGTATGTTGCAGATATAACGGAGCAAATGCAGCGCGCCTTGAGCTACATAGCCGATGGCGTCTGCCATCCGCTCAAGGTGCGTGTGGAGACCATATTGGGTCAGGAGCAGGACACCATTATACTGTTTACTATATCCAATCTGCTGCGTTTCTATCAGCAAATTATGCGACAAGTTGTGCAAGGCGGCAGCCTGGAGCAATGCCTCATTGAGTTGCAACAGAGCAGCGAGCAGTTTTATCTAAACTCTTTGGCTGCACAGGTGCGTCAAGTTCTGCAGCGTCCCGCCGGCAGCAGTCTGGCCTTGGAGCCACCACAGCGAGATCTGGTGCCGCCGCCCAGCGTTGCGCGTTTGCTCAACATTCTGAAGGAGATATTGTCTGTAGCTACCATGGTAGATGGACGGCAAGCGGACATTACCAAAATAGTTAGCTGTGTCATCGATCCGCTGCTGCAATCTGTGCAAGAGAGCGCTGCTCATTTGCCCACAGTGGACATGGCTGTGTATCTGCTAAACTGTCTCTATCACATGCAGAGCACTTTGGCTGTCTTCGAGTACATGGATGAGCGCGTGGAGCGTCTGCAAGCGCAATCAGATGCACAGCTGGATACGCTGACCTCAGAGCAGGCTTCCTCGCTGGTGGCCAATCTCAATCTGGGTCCAATCTACAACATACTGCAAAGCAATCAAACGAAAATTGAAACCAATTTACTAAAGATTTTCATGTCCAAGCTGGATGCATTCCTACAGCTGCCCGATGTGCTCTTGCTGCCGCAAGTGCAGCTCATCATGTCCAGCGCACATCGCAGCACAGTGCAGAAGCGCGCCTTTAATGTCATTGTGGCCATCTATAAGCAGATCTATGAGCGCGTGCACGACCCAGCCAACGGCTTTGAGCAACCCGAGGCGCTGCTGAGCAAGACGCCAGAGCAGGTTACACAAATGCTGCTTAATTAAAAGGCTGTAAGTCTGCTGTATTTAATTGTTCTAATATATATGTATAAGCTATCACTGTAAATTAATTTGTTGTTGTTACTACAGAGCATACTCTACTCTCTAAGGGTACTTTAGTTTCAGCTACTTACTATTTTCCATGTTACACTCTTTGTAGAACTAGACGCTGCGCACTGTGGTTCAAAAGCTGTGATTGCTGCTCGTTCGTGGCGCGCAGTACACAGATCTCCAGTCACTTTAGCTAGCTTATGCTCATTTCGTTGTCTCTGCTTCAACAAATGCCATAGTTACGCCATTCTTTAGCCTATTAAAAGTGCACACAATGGCACTTGTAGACGCCACAATAACGCAGCCACAGCCAGATTGTTGCGGATGCGCTGCCTCGTCGACGCTACAGTTTCGTTTCAATTGTGCAAAACGCGCGCGCGCTTATCACAAGACAAGAACACAAAAAAACAGCAACAACAATTACAATATACAAGTTATATACAGTGAGTAAGGCAGGCCTCAAAGTTTAGCTAAAAATAAGACAAGCGCAAAGCAAAAAACAAAAAATTAAGTACTTGAGCTGCTTTATCGCAGCGATTCCCAAAAAAAAAAATAACAACAAGAAATGCAAACAAATGGCCAAAGCTAAGAATTTTAACGTTGTCATTGACATATCGAGGCGCGCCCTCTAAAGTACGCCGCAGTGTTGTGTATCTACGCCGGAAGCTGTGTGGTAAGTGTTACAAATTTCAAATATATTTCTTATCTATGTGTTTATTTCAATAAGATAGACTCCTAGTAGTTAAAATTTGATTGAGCACGCTACATGTTGGACCGGTTAGGTTATGGTGACTGTGGCACGTTGGAAAAGCTCCAGCGTAAGCGCAGAAAAGAATGCGGGGAATGAGTTATTCGCGGCCAGCTGTTGATCTATAGCGGGCTTTAAAGTCTTTGAGTAAGGCGACTCCAGCAAAGCCAAGCAATTCGATTCGTTAACGCTGATGGATAAATAGTCGTCCGGACTCTCAGCATACATACTTGAAATGCTAAGAGTGAGAAGACAGAAATTAGTTAAAGCTTTGCTAAGCTGCTAATAACCCTTACCGATAATGCGAATTGGCGCCCACGCGATCAA
Organism: Drosophila busckii; assembly: GCF_011750605.1. Taxonomy (NCBI): domain Eukaryota; kingdom Metazoa; phylum Arthropoda; class Insecta; order Diptera; family Drosophilidae; genus Drosophila; species Drosophila busckii. The sequence goes on along the minus strand of NC_046605.1, from coordinate 845,414 downwards.
TTCTATAGCCCAGCAGCATATAGCAAACATCTCTGAACTCCTTGCTAGCTGCCTTGAAGCAGTCCTTCATCTTTTTCATTTTGCCATTCGCTGTTTCCAGTTCAGCACGCATCTGATTTAGCTCCTTAAAGTTCATTGTCATGCCAGTGCTGCCGCTGATGGTGTCTTGGGTTTGCTCCTGGTCCTCCTCCAACTTCTTGTTGCGGCGCTTCAGTCGTTCAATCTATGCAAAGCATATAAAAGTTTTAGTTTTCAAGCAAAGTGTCAGGCTTACCTCCGCTTGCAGTTTCTCCACAATATTTTTGCTTATATCGTAGGCTTCTTGTGCAGGATTTTGTTTTATATGCAGCACTTTGTACTGTCCCATGTTGAAATCACCACGCAAACAGCGATGCTCCAGCTCAAGCTCGAGCTCCTCCTTGCGACGCGTTAAACGCTCGTTCTCCATGCGCAGTGTATCCAGCTCCTGTTTAACGCTATCGTAGCCGCACTCAGTGGACGGCGATGGATCCTGCAGTTGCTCCTGCTGGCGCATGGCCTGCAATTCACGCTCTAGCGTCGAACACATTTCCTTATAGCCAGTCACAGTGCGTTCCAGCACTTCGTTGCGATAGCGCAGCTGCATATCCACCGTCATGTCCACATTGCTAGCATTGGACATGGTCATATCCTTGTCAAAGTTGTCCAGCAGCTGCTTGTAAAAGTCGCGCTCTTTGCAGACGATCAGCAGCTTGCGTTGCAGACGCTCTCTGAAGCTTTTGTGACGCTTCAGCACAACATTCATGTCCTCTATGTTCTTCAGATAGACGCTGCACTTTTGTTCCAGCTCACGCAACGCAGACTGCAGCTGCTTAACGTCCGCGCTGGCGCTGCTTTGTTCAGCCACGCGCACTATATCCGCCTGCAGCAGCTGCTCAATGCGTGTGCGCAAGGCCATCGGACTGACCAACGTATTGGGCAAGCAATGATCCTGAGCAAGCTGCACCCATTCGCGCAGCTCTTGCTCCACATGCGTGAGCTTCACTTGAAGCGTGGCAGCTTCAGCGCGTGCACCTTCTTCGCGTTGCAGACGCGTTTTGTAGTCATGCACTTGCTCCTCCAGCAGCAGTTTGTTGCCTATAAGCGTATGCAGCTGCTTGTTTTGCGCCTTAAGTCGTGTTACCTCGGTTTGCAATTCAGGCAGACTGAGCAGACGCGCCTGTGTTTGCTTGGTCACCTGCTCCCAGTCAGTGTAGCTGGCAATTTGATACTCGAGCTCTTTAATGCGCGCCTCGCTGGTCTCCAGTTGTTGCTGTTGTAGCTCATAACGCTGTGACAGTTTCTCAAAATCTGCCGCCTGCTGCTTGCAGTCCTCATAGCGTTCGCGTATGCGATCCAACTCGCCCTGGCAGGCGTCTAGTTCTAATTCGCTGCGCTCGCTGCTACGTTTATATTCACTTATCTCATTGCTCAAAGCACTCTGCAGCTCGATTGCATCCTGTTCCGCCTGTTGTTGCTGCTGCTTTAGACGGCTAATCGTTGCCTCGTACTTAAGTTTTTGTGCCGCCAGATCTGCAATTGCCTGGGTTGTTTCCTGTCTGGCAGCATGTTCGCGTTTGCGCAGCAGTTGTACCTGCCGCTCCAACTCTAACATTTTGGCGCTTGTAAAGTCGCATTGTTGCTTCAACGCTGCACTTTTGCTTTCCTCCAGTGCTATTTCGCTGCGGTATTCCTTATCTTGATGTTTGAGTCTGTCCTGTAGTTCAGCGACAACCGCCTTGGACTCGATTAGTTCGGCGCGAAGTTTGCGCAATTCCCAGGGGCCATTGGGATCATTAAATGAGTTGCTAAGCGATGTGCTGCTGGCGTTCAGACTCGCTGACAGTGAACTCTCATTGTACTCCTCCAGACGACGTTTTTTCGGCACTTTTTGCGCAAATACAAAATGTTTATAGTAAGCGGCGTTTAAGCAAAAAGTTCTTCTTCTTACCTGTCATAGTACTACTGTCTTCGCTGAAAGACATGGAGAGGCGGTCGAAACTGAGTCGTTTAGGTGCCGAGTTTACAATACTATCATTGAATCTGGCCATTATATTGTCCAAGCTGCTGCGTATTTCATCCATTGCGCTCTATTTGCTATAAATTTGTTAATTTTTTGCGGCATGCAAATTACACACATCAAAACAATTTTCTTTTTGACATAAAAGGGTCACACTGTTTTGAATTTGTATTTGCAGTTACTCGTTACATGCTCGATAATAAATCGATGAGTATATCGCTGCAGTATGTTGAATAAACACGCGCGCAAATATTTGTTGAATTTACAGAATTTAAATCAAAACACATTTAAAATGATTTATTTGCTGGTGTGTGGCAAATGTTAGCGTTAATTTGTAAACAACGTTTTATTACGCAGTGATGCCATAATTTAATGTAAATCTTATGCAGTCAGGCCAGCATCTCAATCACAAAAATAAAGCGATAAAATTTGCGCTTATGATTTATTTGACTTGTGTGTGCGTGCGTGAGTGTGTGCGCCTATGTTAGTCCATGAAATATGAGCGCATTAAATTTTATTATATTGTTTGGGCCTGTCATCAGCTTTGGTCCAAAGCACACACACACACACACACACAGGCAGGCACATGGACGACAAACAAGAGCCAAAGTTCAAACTCAAACAATAACACTTTTCATAAAAACACACACACATACATACATACATATGTATGCATGAGGCTCACGCATAGGCTGCAATATTTGGAACTGTCTTTTAAGTTTTACCTGTCCACAAAAATTTGCTCATATTGAAATGAAAACTTGACCTGCGAAAAGTTGCCACAACTAAACAAAGAGGGAGAGAGAGAGAGAAAGCAAGTTGAATTAATGTTCATGTCTGCGTTTTGTTTGGTACGCAGTTTATGTGTGTGTGTGTTGGTATGTGAGCTTAACTTTTGTGCCCGTTGAGCACTTTATCAAAGCTTATCACCTGACAATTTGCCATGAAGCATGCGGCCATTTATTGTTTGTCTCTCTCTCACTCTCTCGCTCTGTCCCGCACTCACGCATACTTATGTTTGTATGTGTGTGTGTGCATAGTGTAATGAAAGTGCCAACAAGTGCTACTTGCTTTGTTGCTCTGCTTCTTTCCATTGTACTATAGGCATTTTTGAAATTTTTGCTGACAGTATTTAAAAAATCGTCTAATGGCCCAACTTTCTATAAGCTCACTTAATTGTGATTAAATCCTTGTATTTGCGGTATGCCCTATCTATTCCTACTTTCTATTCTTAAAGATTACTCCTAATTCTAACCAAACTTTTATATTCCTTAATTAAATTCGTTGCATTGGTTATAGCTATAGGTCTGAAGAATATAATTGCACTTTACTATAGTTCCACAGCTAAGAAAAGTGCCAACTAACCCATAGTACATATTGCGTACTCACACACACACACAAAAGACTGAGAAGGAACCGCTTGAGCTTAGCGACAAGTCCTTTTTGCCTTTGAGTCCATCAATGACATTCAACTAATTAAATTAAAGCCGATTAACTGCTTTGGCGCTGCGCTGGAAAATCTCGGAAAATATTAGTTGAACAGCATTTGAATACAGCAAGGACAGTTACTATAGTTTTAATATTAACAGCAAGCTGAGAGAATAAAAGCGTTGATTACTTCATTAGCTGCTCTTTTCACAATCAAACTAATTTAATTTGCAACTCTTGTTGTGTTCATGTTGTCTGCACATTTAAAAATCTGTAGCCTGCCAGTTGCCAGTTGTGGAATTTTCCAGCTAAACTGCACTTATTAACGCTACAGTGCTCCAAAAAATAAAAACCACACACAGTCATTCAAACAGCAAACACAGTGGGTGAGTGAGAGAGAGAGAGAGAGAGACACGCAACAGGCAGCGGCAGTCAACAGGACAAGCGCTGAATATTGAACAAAAGCCCAGGACTAGCTTTTTTACAAACTGTGAGCTGTGCGCTCAACCAAAAGGGTGCGGGTAGCACGAGGGGGGAAGGGAAAGTTGCCAAGGGGTCGTAGAATTTCCGCTGACTCACAAATCTGCATGGGAGCTCAACTTGATGGAATTTTCATGAGTTGTCCTGCGCTAAAAGCAACACTTGAAGCAGAAGCAGCGAAAAAATAAAATCAGCGACAATGTTTAGCTGCTGCTCTGCGTTGGCATTTTCATTTCATTTTCAAGTGCAACGCCTCAAGAGCCGCAACACGCGCATAAAACAGGAAAAACTTAAAGTTCAACAAATATTTCTAAAGCGCAGTAAGTTGTGCAGCGTTTGCTTTTAAATTGTCAGCTAGCTTAATGGCTAAAGGATTTCCCACACACACACACACACACACACACGCACACAGATTTCAAATGCACCTGTTAACCATTGGGTAAATTTATGACTTCCTTGTTGGCGCTCAACCCAGCTTCCCATGCTCGCTGCACACATCCTTGTTGCTATTGCCATTGTCAGCAGTTTGGCTTTTGTTTTTGTTTCCTCTCGCACACACACACACAAGCACACACGTTCATAGTGTTAAACTGCCAAGTGCAAGGACAATGCAGCAGCATTGCGCTCGCAATAAATAAAATCAACAATGGCTAATTGCAAACACAGCCTTTTTTATATGAAAGAACGTACAGCAAGCAAACTCAACATAAGAGCATAGCGCAACAGCAACGTAATTAAAATGTTTTTTATTTAATTTGCTTGAAAAGTAAACGCAGCTCTTACTTTCACTTTTGTTGCTTAAGAGCGTCGCAAGAAAAGTAAGAGAACTTGCAAAAGAGCGCGCTTGAATTCAAATTCAAAGCTAACAAGCTAGCTGGCAAATTCACCACGCTTAGGGAATGGCAACAGACAGTTATCGATAAATGACAACTCAGCAAAGCGTTTTAATAAAACGTTGATGCTACACAAGTTTCATTCATTAATTTAAGCACAAGCAACATAGTAACAACTTTGATAATATTTTATTATTGTTATATATTATTTATTATAATTTATTATTGTCTGCTGCACTTTGTGCTTACTTTTGTGTGTGCGCGCATTTAAAAGCGATACACGCGCCTGCGGGCGATAACTGCCGCCTATCGATTTGGCATTTAGTTTTACTACGCTCAACCGAAGCGTAAAGTTGTAAATTGAAATGACTCCGAAGCGTTCGCAGTGCGTAGGCGGTTGTCGTAGACTGATGTCGTGGCCAAATAGCACGTGCTACGAGTGCGGCATGTGCATTGCTACCTACCACCAACAGTAGCAGCAGTAGCAGCAGCAGCAGCAGCAGCAACAACAACAATAGCACAGACAAATATGCCTAACTATAGGAGCAAGCGAGAGCAAATAAAAAAAGAGACATTAAGACATTTCAAAGACAATAATTACTATAAAGCGAAAATAATTGTGCATGTGAATTTGAAAGTGAGCGTGTGTGTGTTTGACAATAAATTAATATTTTAAGCCTACAATTAAGAAAATTTGCACCTGGTTATTTGCACCGTTTTGTAATGGAAAATTGCAACGTTTAATCAAAACTCTGACACTGACAATAAAAAATGTAATTAACTTTGGCATACAAAGCGAAAAACAAACAGCAGCAGCAGCAGCAACAGCAGCCAGAAGCCCGCAAAGCGCAAACAGGATACTTAAAATATCAAGAAAAATACATATACACACACATGCGTGTGTTTGTCTGTGTGTGCACATCAACTAAAAATATATTGTGCGCTTCATATTTTTGGAAGTGCGGCAACAATTTTGTAAGCAAGGCACGAAATAAATATAAAATAAAACCGCAACAACAAAAACAACAACAACAAGAACAACAAGCTGCTATTTGAAGGTGTATTTGGCCTACGGCGCGACTGGCAAACAGTAAGTGGATTGAGAGCGAGAGAAATAGAAATAGAAACAGTAAACGAAGCCACAGAGAACACAGAGCGTCGCAAGTGTAAAATGCCAAAAGCTGTTACAGAACAAAGATTGATGCTGCCAGTCAACAAACAAGCAACAATAACAACAACAACAACAGCAACAACGAGAGGAACAGCAACAATAACAAGTAGAATACGAAACGACAACCGCCCTAGCAAACGAGCCGCAATTGAGATATGTAAGTAGCAAGAACAATAAATTTGCTGGAGACATAATAAATGAATTGAATTCTAAGCTTAGCATTTAAGAAATTACTGCCTGCTGCTGTTGCTGGCATTCTTTTGACGAAAATCCAATATGTACTATGTACATGTGTCGTATACTTAATATATTTATTTGTCTGTCTGAAAATCTGAATTTCTTGCTAATCAATGAATTTTTGAGGAATTTTCCGCATACTCAAGAATTGACAGACTGGCATCGAGGCTAATCCGCATACAAAATTGAATTTGTTTGCGATAAGCCTGTTAGCGCTCAGAAGTAGGCAACACAACAATTTTTGTTTTTGTACGCATTTCATTTGAATTTCCCTGTGATGTGCGTATGCTTAGTTTTTACAGCATTTAAGTGTGAAATGATGTGTTGGCGCATTATTTGACTTAGACAACAACAAATGCTAAGCCCCAGCGCACACACACACACAGTGAGAGATACACAGAGCCCAGCAGCAGCCGTAGGCAAAGAGAGAAAGACAACACAGAAGCTGGTGAACCCTGAACAGAGTTGAAGTGGCAAACAAACAGTGTACAGATACACACAGCACACAGCTTTGCATGCGTATGTGTGTGTGTGACTTACAAGAAAAAACACTTATACGCCACGTTGAGCGTTCAACGGACGCAAGTTTTATCAACTTGTGCCTGGACCTGAAACCTGGAGACCCAAGCAAAACTCAATTTGGCATTTAGGCCGCCGTCAGCCAGCCAGCCTGACAGCCAAAAGCACACACACACACACACACAGGCACACACATTTATACAGTTATACAGAGCCTGGCACACGGCTACATAATGTACCCAAGCCGAAAATCGATTGTTATGCTGTGCCACAAAAACAAAATACGCACACAATATACACAAGGGTTTTGTTGTTTTTTTTTCGCTCTCTCTCTCTCTCTCTCTCTGTCTGTAGCCCCAATCAATTCTTAAACAAATTTTACAATTTTGCATAATGTTTTCTTTTTTTTTGGACACACTAATTAACAGCAGTTGCGCGCAAAATTGCAAAACCAATTTACAATGTCTGTTGCTATAGCCAGACAGTCGCTGCAGGGCATGCAATTTACACAATTTTTGCAACTACCAAACGCGTGTTTAAAAAGGCTAAAAATTGGTGTCCGGCTTGTTTTCGCAACTGAAATTCAAGTGAAAGTGCAAGCGAAGTGTTTGGTTGAGTACTAAATATAAAACTGTATGCAATTTAATTGCACATAGTGTAGCGTAGTTGCACTTTAGCTAGCGCAGCTTAATTGTTGAGTTTAAATAAGCTATAATTGGTAGTTTAAATGTTTTAACTCAATGTCTAGGCAAGCAAAAACTTAGTGTAGAGTTGATTTAAGAATTGCTTAGCACTTAGTGCTCTACTACAATTTACAACTTTCTGATCCTCTCTAAGGCTGCTACGCTTGGGTTTGAGAGCTTTAAGGCTAACTGGTCTAGACTTGTGACTTTGGCAATTAAAATTTATAGAATTCAATTGAAATTGTAGCTACTCTTGTTCATAAGAAACAATTAAATGACTTGTAGTATGCACATGTGTGTGTGTGTGCTTTGAACATATAAAGCACAATAATAATTACTTAGTTTAGTCATTAGCAATTTCATAGTAAATTGTTGCGCTTGGCAACTGTCTGCGACAGTTTTGCGCGTTCATTTTGTTGCTGTTTATTTAATTAATTTTAGGCAAATGCTTTTGATTTGATTTTAATGAAAGGGCAGCCAAGGACAACGCGCACGTTTATAAAGACAGCAGCTACGCATTGAGAGCGAGTGCGAGCGAGAGAGCAGCACTTGCACATGCACGGACAATGGGACAATAACAAGACAATTTAATGCCAGTAAATTGCGCACTGGGCAGCAACAACAACAGCAGCAATAGAAATTTCATTCGGTTGCAAGCCACACGGATTTTAAGTTCAACTAGAGTGGTTGGCTGGTTGGCTGCTTGGGTGGGTTGGTTGGTTGGTTGGTTGGTTGCTCTTGAAAGCTGCACAAACTTGTGTGTCCTTGACGCAAGCATCAACAGAGCCTTACAACTGCCACAAGCCAGCTTCAGAAACGTGCCACACTGTCTCTGCCTCGCGCTGCCCGCTGCCACTCTTCGCTCTCTCCCTCTCTCTCTCTTACTGGCTGTGCGTGTCGTCTGTCTGCTATCGCACTTGCCACAGTTGCCTGCGGCACATAAGTCTGCCTCAATGGCAAATCGTAAATTGAAATGCGATTTGAGCAGCGCTCGCACTCAAATTGAAATCTAATTAAAAGCCCGAGGTGCAAATGAATGCAATGCAATTGACAGCGTCGCAATTTATGAGCCAAGTTCGCGCATATAACTTAAATAAATGCTCATGCTCATGCTCATGCACATTGCTCATACGCGCCGTGTTACAGCAACGGGCAAAAGCGTTCAAGTACAAAAATCAATTTCCGTTAAAACAGTTGTCCGAGCAAACAAAACAAAAGCCACAGCCACAGCCACAGCCACAGCAAGAGCAACAAAGAAACGTCGAGACAGCGACAGAAATTGAAATTGGAATGTGGCGAATGTAACACAAGCTTAGCTACATGTCCAGAGCGTACAGCTGATAAATGACAGAGAGAGAGGGAGAATGAGAGAGAGGCAAGTCAGACTACACTGCAATAAATCAATTGGCCAACAAGTGAAGTTGAAGTCCTGCCGATTGCTCAACTGTGTTTAGACAGCAACTGAAATTAAAATGCAAGTTAGTCAATCAGCGTTTGGTATTATATAAAAGATAAAGCTACACAATTTTGAGTTTGTTCAGAACGAAATTCGTTAACTCAACTTGAACTGAAGCTGCAGCTGAGCTTACTTTGTTAATTTCCAAGTTAGCCATTGAATCGCTTCAAAATGAATTTAGTTGCTTCTTTTTGTTGCCGTGTAGCGCGTGGCGTGCGGTCGGGGCGGAGGCGCCTCGGACTTGTCAACGCTTGAGTGCACAAAAGTTGCGCGCATGTTTTTCCAAACGTATCTGCATCCTGACTGAGCCTTGTAAACTGATGACGAGCAGCCAGCGAGGCGACAGCTATCAGCACATCTTGACACACATATATACATACTATACAGTTAGATTGCTTGGCCAGGCAGCAAAAAGCTTTAGTCTGTCAGTCAGCTCAACGCAGCTTTGCTGCATAATTTCCAGGAAAATTGTTTCACCAAATAAAAAAGAGAGGGAGAGAGAGACACACACACACATACGCAATGCAAATAGAACATGACAATGCAGAATCCTTGCGGATTTAAGCAAGCGCACACTATTTGCCTGCATATCCTGCAAGCAAACTTGGCAACATTGACAAACCATTTACACTATCTACACATGTATGCGTGTGTGTGTGTGTGCGAAAAAATCAAACATGACAGCTGAGTGGCAGTCCAGGCTCAGGACATCATTTAGCAAACATCGCCAGCTTACAGGAAATGAATCGAAATGAAAGTGCGTCAGTTCCCCCCACCCCCTACCCAATAAATAAACATACAGCGGCTGCTGCTGCTGCTGCTGCAGATTGAGCTGCTTGCTGGCAGTTGACAATGATTGTCACTCATTGACACGCCTATTGAATGTTAAATGAAAATGAAAACGGTATTTCAAATTGCCAGACGCAAGTTATGCTCGACAGGCAGTTACTTACACGCAAACTAATTAAAACATAGCTTGGGCTAAGCTATTAAATCTAAATACAAACGTTAGTTAGATGCCTTTGCTTAAGAAGGAAATAAATCAGCAGGCGCGTTATGATCAATTTGAAGCAACTTGTTGATTAGTGATAGTACAGAAACTCACCTCTGCTGCCAGCAACATGTTGCTAGCAACACAACTCACTGATCGTGGCGTGCGTCCCGGCTTAGCAAGACTTCAAACCTATGCAAACCTTCAATTGCTATAATAAAAATATAACAAAACTCAAACAGGCGTGCAATAAGTTAGCATCAATTTGAAACAACTTATTGCTATTATTATTGCTAGCAACAATTAATTCTCAACTATCACTTATCAATAAGTTGTTTCAAATTGATCCTAACTGATTGCTCGCCTGTTGGAGTTTTGTTTGTCGCTGTTAGGGCAAGCTGATCGTGGTTTGTGTCACAGCTAAGCAGGACTTCAAACCCATACACACGCTTTTCTCTTCAATTGCAGAGTATTTTATTTCAAATCAACCAGCGGATGTGTAGACAACATTCAATTTAGCATACAATACCCATAATGCTAAGCAAATGCAAGGGTCGCTTACACACACACACACACACACGCACACATGCAAAGTAAGAGAGAGAGAGAGAGAGAGAGCGAGATAGGCAACTCAACCTTTTAGGTTTTTGAGCAATTTTGAACAATTTGCCTTTGGCTTTAGCTAGAAATTTCATTGGCGCTCTACAAATACGCATGCAAATAAACATAGACACACACACAGGCACACGCACACGCACACGCACACGCATGTGTGTGCTTAATATACAATCACATTACTGTCGCTTGGCAAAAGGCATTGCTGATTGCACAATTACGTACAATACTTTGAACATTGCTGCTGTTGTTGTTGTTGTTGTTGTTGCCTTTTGTGATTTGCTTTTGCTTTGCGCTAATATTTTGTTTGTTAATTGTATGGGCGTGCCCTTGTCTGTGTGTGTGTGTGTGCGTGTGTTGAAAGCAACAATTGCCGAGCAGCTTTGCTTTGCGCTGTTTGAATCTCTGGGACTAAGCATATTATGTAGCTTTTGATGCTTCAATGCAAACAACTTGACGATTTATATCTTTAGATATTTAAGGCTCCTATAGCAACATGCGCTGCTTCCTACGGGAATATATATATCGCTAACTTCGCTGGCAGGTAACGTAACTTTCCACAAAAACTAATTAAATGCGCACACATAATTTATGGTCAGCACAAAGTGAAAAGAGAATCCAAAGCGGGCAAGGAGCGTGCGGGAGCGGGAGCGGCGACTATACCACATAAATTTCAAATTATGCTTAGACCTCAAACAGAAAGTTGAGCAAACAAGCAGCAAGCGGGCAAAGCGAGAGAGAGAAAGCTGCAAAAAAATGTTGAATATATATAAAAGTGAGATACATACATATTTTACGCATAGCTGAGCTGAAATTTTTCATGATTTGCTTGCAGCTCGTTCAGTTTTTTACTTTCGCATACTTTTTACTGTTATTTATTTGCCTTTGGCTCGTCGCCGTCGTTGTTGTTGCTGTTGTAGCAGCAGCAGCTGCCATTTGGTAACTGACACCGGCGTGTAATGAAAATTCCAAGAAGCACGGACCAAGGACCACAAGCAGCTAGAGCTAAATATTTGCCAAGTCTAGATATTTCTAGTCCGACAATTTGCATTTCTTTTTACACAAACAGTGTGAACTGCAAAGCGTAGAGAGCGAGAGCGAGAGGGGGGTAGCATATGGGTTCAAGATTATTAGGACACATGTCCATTGAAATCGCAACCCATGTCACTGCTGATTGCTTGACCCTGGCCCAATGTCCAGCTGAGGCGGCCCAGGATGCTGCCAGGACAAATTAGGCAAGCGTGCCCAAGCCAAAGGCAATACACGTAATTGGCCAGAGCTTGCATAACCCCAAAAGCAGCCTCCAGCTCATGCGAGAATTTTAATGATGCAAAGGCTTACAATAGCGCCAAAGTTTTAAAGCTTTAAGCGCACTCACTACTCAACTTAATATCCATTAGACTCGCTGATAAACTCGATACAGTTCATTGTACTAATGTCTCGTCGCAATCGCAGAACACAGCAGCAGCAATCAAATCAAATAAAATCAAATATGCAAAGCTCAGCGTTGAACTCAGCCGAAAGGTTTAAATTCCAAGGCAAACAAAGCGCTTCAATTGCCTGAGTAAATAATATCAAGTATGCGTCTAGTTGCCGTCGTGCCACAAATTGCTATTTGCAAAAATATTTGCACAAAGTTAATACAGTAAATTACACACACACACAAGCAAACAAATAGAAAGCGCTCGAGTGCTTGTAGCAAATGGCAAATGGAATTTCCAACTTAATCAGCAAAGTTATGTGCAAATGCGGGCTGCATACAATTCACATTCCGCTGCTGCTGCTGCTAAACACAACACAGCAGTTAAATAAATAAACAAATAAGTGCCAGCGCACAATGCATAATGAGCTTGTAAATAAATTTGCTGCATACTTTGCAGCGCGCTTGAATTTTTCTCACTCATTTTTCAATTGCAAATAGTTGCGAGCGAGCAACTGTCAGGCAGCTTGTCAGCTTGGGGGGTCAAAAGTTTAAGTTGCCTAGCTATATCAATTAGAGGCGACCACACAGCTAACGACATAACGAACTATGAAATTCCATAGAATTCTCTAGAGTTCAAAAGTTTGTGTGCCCACATAAGTATGCTATGAATTTTGCATGCATTGCAATTTTGTGCGCCACGTTTGACAACATTTGAAATCAAATTTACTACACATGCCAATCAGCTTAGAGCACACACACACACACACACACACGAAACTAATTTCCAACTAAAGCACTGATTGCAATTTCCTGCTAAATTGTAAACTACAAAGACAAGAGCACAAGAGAGTGAGAGTGAGAGAGAGAGCGACCGACCGAACTTAATTGAGAGACATGTGCAATTGTCAGAGTTGATTGAATGCTATTAGTGCCAATTATTGTCCTTGACACATTAACAAGTTGAGCGTTGACTTTGAGCCTTAATTGGAAGTCAAGAGTTATGCATGCATGTGTGCCTGTGTGTGTGTGTGTGTGCACCTGTTGCATCTATCTCGCTCTGACAGCTGCAGCTAAAGGAAATACGCATACGTATGAAAAGCTGAAAATTAATTACAGCTTCGACTGAAGACGAAATTCTGATATTGACTTGAGTTTTCAGCTGTAACTCAATCAATGCGTGGCGTAAGTCATAAATCGTGCAATTATTATGTACTGAAAGCCAACAATGCGAACAAGGACTAAAAGCAGCAGCGCCAGCAGCAGCGAAAGCGACAGCACAGGGGCAAGGGGCAGGCAAATGGAGCCATCACAATATTGTGTATTATATGCTGACAGCTTTAATGCCCAGCTGCTGACACAGTTTTTACACACACACACACACAGAGAGAGAGAGAGACAGGGAGAGTGAGATATTTGTGCTGTTTGCTGAACGCTTTGAGGCTGGGGCAAAGTGTAAACAAATGAATATTGGGCAATATGACAGTGGCTGACAACAAAGCAGAGCTACTTACGCCTATCTATGCCTCCCACTCTTTGTATATACATGTGTGTGTGTGTGTCAATATTGCTATAATGAACTAAGCATAATAATAGTGCTTGGCAATAGTTAGCAACAAACAAAGTTAGCTTAGCTATTTATTACTTGCAAGTTAAAGTTTAAGCTTAAAGTTAAGCTGCGACTGCTAACAAAGGCCACAAATATTAGCCATAAGCATAGTGTGAGGTCAAATGTCATTGTCTGTTCTGGCTAATGGCAAATCCATTAGAGACAAAAAGGCCAAATTGTGTGCCAGTCCCTCGCGCTCTCACTCTCTCGCTCTTTCTCTATTGTTACACACAAAGCTGCGTCAGTGTATTGCATAATTGATTTTTATTCATATACTCATGTGTATGTGTGTGCGTGTGTTTGAATTTGTTATGCGCAGCATGCACAGCAAAGTTTTTGTTAACTGCTTTTGCTTATCTCGCTGCTTCTCTTTTTACTTGCAGCACAGCTTCGATTTGGCCGCTTAATGCCGCTGATTAAAACATGAACGCACTCGATATGAATAAACAATTTTTGGAGCCACAATGCAATCGCACGCGGTAAGCTTCAATTGCTATATTTTATTTTATTTTTAACTATAAATCGTTTGCAGCTCAGAGCGAGCCGCTAGCTTGGCGCTGCCCTTGAACTCGCTGCTGGATTTTTACGACAAGCAGCAGGAGCAATGCAAATCGGTCACCTTGCTGCCACTGCCCAGCAACAATAGTCAGGGCAATAATGCCAGCAGCATTGTGAGACGACACTCCTCACACTATTATCCCATGCTGGAGGACAAACAAAAGGTAATGCAGCCGCAACAGCTGCCACCAACGGCTAATGAACTGCTGGTGAGTACAAAGTGCCAACTTCAAGATCTATTCACTCACTGCTATAAAGTAAACATTGTAAAAAACATTAAAGTCGACTGAGGACTTGCCAATTTTCCATCTGATATGCTGCCAAGACGTCAGACTAGGCAGCAATCGGAAAAGTTCCGCATTGCAAAATCAACTTTTATATTCTTACTATGACTTTGAATTGCAATCAAAACATTTTACACTTTTATTCTTCACACCTCGGAATTCGATTGATGCCTGTTCTGTTCAATGAAATTAACTTTGGTTTTATTGAAATTCGAATATCCTAATCAAAAATATTCAAATTTCAACAAAGCCAAAGTTCATTTCATTGAATGAAGAATGGAAAAATATGAAAATTCTGAGGTCTACTCATTACTGTCTGTGTTGCTTGTATTGAGTGTCTACTGTACCCGTTGTAAGTCAAAATAAATCTGTGGCGCCGCAAAGTTGCTGCGTCAGTGCAAATTTGTTGCCATTTGCTGCCATCGATGATGCGCACGATGATGTTGCAAGTTGTGTGTGTGTGCCCCAAGCCAATGCTAAGCTCTGCACTCAGTGCAGACTGTCAATAAGCATTTGCAACAAATTCCTTTGCCCCTCTGCTGTATCCTCCACGCTAAGCTTAGTCAAACATGCGCTTTTGCTTTATGGCAGGTAAACATGGCGGATGCGAAATATGGCAAGTCACTGCCTGTGAAGCCGCAGCAGCAGCTAATGCGCGTGGATACGCCTGTCACGCCCCCACCGCCGCCCATACCCAGACGTCTGATGCGCGGCAATGCGAACATGAGCGTCAGCTCGGTGTTTGTTTATCCACAACCAGCAACAACAACAACAACAACAAATGTGAACAGAGACTCATCGCTGGAGTGCAATGTGGGCAACGTGGCACAGACAGCGCTCTTGGTGGATTTGGCAGCCAACGATGCGGATGGCATATCGGATGATGATCGCATGAGTCTGGAGAACTCGGTGTTCGACGAGTCCTTGACCTCCACGCCAGTGAAAGTGGCCAGATTGGTGGCCAAGCGTGCGCAGCGCTCCTCCAGCAGCACTGTGGACTCTGCCTATGGCTCATCCGTGCATAGCGAGCGCTTTGCCTCCAGCTCCACCAGCGTTGACTTTCGCAGTCGCTTCAGCTCCGTCGACACGCAATCCTCGCTGGACGAGAAGCCGCTAGTGGACTCACCGCTCGCTGTTATGCACAAGCTCAACAACCAGAACAACAACAACAACATTCTGTATGCCAACAGCAGCAGCAGCAACTACAACAACAACAACAAGTTGCCAGCGGTACCGGCGCGCAAGCTGCCGCCGCCGCCGCCCAAGTGCCACAGCTCGAACTCCAGCGAGAGCGGCGTTGGCATTGGCAGCAGCAGCAGCGTCTCTGCCTCAGCCTCCACCTCGTCCGCCGGCAGTGGCTCCAGCAGCATGTCCAGCACTTCCGTCTCGCTCAGCCTGGGCGGTCAGCAGCAGCGACGCGCGCCCGAAGCGCCGCCGCGTCAGCTCAGCTCCTTTGAGTGCCTCGAGCTGGAGCAGACGCCACGCGTGCACGCTCCACAACCGACGCCGCTCACTGTGCGCAACAAGCTGCAGCGCAACAAGCCGCCGCCCATTGTCTACCCCAAGCTGCAGCAGCGCCAGGACTCGACGCTCTCCAGCGACAGCTACTCCATCAGCTCCAGTCCCGGCTACAACTCCAAGCTCATGGAGACGCCGCTGCTGGCGGCAGCGCAGTCGGCGCGCAAAACCAACGCGCCCGGCGTGGCCCACGGCCGTTTCGCTCCCACAACGCCGGCCCGCGGCAAACTGAACTTTCGCCAGGACTCGACTATATCCAGCGACAGCTTCAGCCTCACCTCCAGTCCCGGCTACAACACCAAGCTCATGGAGGCGCCGCTCCTCCCAGCTCTGTCCGCCAAGCGCCTCTGCAGCGGTAAGTGTTTCCACAATCCAATTAAATATTAATCTATAAATTTATATAGTTTTCATATTAATGCTTAAACCATAAAGATTAGTAATCTACATTGATATTTCAAAGCTTAGTATCAAACGATATATTAGATCGAAATTCAAACAAATGTTAAATAAATAAAGTTGTAAACTTTTTCAACGTTCAATGCATTTATTAATTAGTTCAGCTGTGAGCGTGAACTGAACTCAACTCACCTCAGTGTACTCAATTTACTACTCTCCACTCAATGGCTGCCGCCATCTTTGCTGTCTCTCTCACTTTCTAAGCTCAGCCGCTCTCAGCTAACGCCAACGCCAGCATTCACTGTTGAGAGCGTCGCTGTGAATGAGCGACAGTCACACTGAGCTCAGTTGACGATCGTAGCTTGAGCTGTTCACAAGCAGGGCTGCTGAAATTTCTATATATAAATTATGCAGCCATATGCAAATGCATTATTAAATCTTTGGTACATTGCAATTTATTATTATTTAAACAGTTTCTATTCTTTTGTTTAATGCTTGCTTGTTTTACCCTTAACAGCGCCCGCGCCCATCGTTTGCCGTCAGGGTCTGCCCGTTGAGCCCATAGAGGAGCTGGAGCCGCCGCAGACATTGCCGCCGCTCACCAAGAATGCCACGCCCAGCAGCCTGCAGACGATTGTGCGCTTCCAGAATGGCACACCGCACACCATGTCCTTGCAGCATCAGGTAAGCCCAATATGCAGCCTCTAACTGAAACATTACTTAACTTCCATGCACTTAGATAATCAATCGTCGCAAGAGCTCCAATCCGTACATCACCAATGGCCGCCTAAAGTTTCGTCTGTTTCAAATTCTGATCAATGCGTTTGCTCTGCTGGCCATTGCCGGTGGCCTTGCCGCCTACTTTAATGCGTATCCGACCATCAAGTTTGTCAACAAGACAATTATCAACACCATACATGTGGAGGAGCCCTCCAGCTTTGGCAAGAATCCCGCGCCGGGCACCTGTCTGCCCATCATTGTCAAGTTCTGCCAGGGACCGCAGATTCCCTACAACTATACAGTGTTCCCCAACTACATTGGACACTTTGGTCAGCTGGAAACGCAAGTGGTAAAGCGCGCTTCAATTTTTATAGAACGCATAAATATTGACGTTTGTTTTCGCAGGATTTGGACTCGTATGAGGCTTTGGTGGATGTCAGATGCTATGAACTCGTCTCGCTGTTTCTTTGCACGCTCTTTGTGCCCAAGTGCGGCATGAATGGGTGAGTCTACAGAGTCTTGTGCTATCGGCTGTGCTCAACTAAACTTAATCTCTTATGATTAGCGCCACGGTGCCGCCTTGCAAAACGCTCTGCACGGAGACAATGCGTCGTTGTGGCTTCTTCTTTGACGTGTTCGGGCTGAGCCTGCCGGAGTATTTGAACTGCAAACTCTTCAAGGACTTCTCCAGCGCCGAGGACTGCGTGGGACTGGACGAAGTGCGCGAGGTAATGATTTCCTCAGCGGATCCCAAGTGCGATGGCTTTCAATGCGACAAGAATCGCTGCCTGCCCAAGGAGTACGTGTGCGATGGACATCTGGACTGTGCGGATCAGTCGGATGAAAGCGAATGCGAGCGCTGCCAAGAGGGTCAGGTGTACTGCGGGGACGAACGCTGCGTCAGCATCAAGCAGATCTGCGATGGCTACATAGATTGCCCCTATGCGCAGGATGAGCGCAATTGCCGTAAGTATTGTAAATTGTAAGCGTAAGTCAAACTAAATGTTATGTTCTGGCTGCAGTGCGTCTAAGCGATCGCAATGGCGATGTGGGCAGCGGCGTGCTGGAGGTTTATCGCATGAGCCAGCGCCAGTGGATACCGGCGTGCGTGAAGAACTGGGATCGAGCTGTTTCGCCCAGTGCTGTCTGCTCCATACTTGGCTACTCCGCTGTCAACGGCACGAGCGTCTTAACCCAGCGCACGCATCGCTCGCTGATGGCCTCGGTGAATGTATCGACCGATATATGGAAGCTGTATGCCAAGCGGCGCTCGACGCTGATGCAGGAGTTTGGCAATTGCCGGCAGACAGAGGATTACCCCATAGCAGAGCTGACCTGCATCAATTACGAGTGTGGCAAGGTGAAGCGTGGCCGGCACAAGCCCTCCAGACGCATTATAGGCGGCTCGCAGGCCAAGCCAGGCAACTGGCCCTTCTTGGCTGCCATTTTGGGTGGACCCGAGAAGATCTTCTATTGCGCCGGCGTGCTCATCTCGGATCAGTGGGTGCTGACCGCCTCGCACTGCGTGGGCAAGTAAGTGGAGCAACAGCTAAGTTGCCATAGTTCTCTCTCTCATAATTTCTTGCTTCTTGCAGTCATACGGTTATAGATCTGGAGGATTGGACCATTCAGTTGGGCGTAACGCGTCGCAATTCGTTTACTTACACGGGTCAGAAGGTCAAGGTGAAGACAGTCATACCGCATCCGCAGTACAACATGGCCATAGCCCATGACAATGACATTGCGCTCTTCCAGGTGAGTGCTCCCGCTTCTACTTTAGCTCTACTGCTTAAATTGGAATCTTTTTGCAGCTGGCCACGCGCGTTACTTTCCATGAGCATCTGCTGCCTGTTTGTCTGCCGCCGCCCAGCGTCAAGAATCTGCGTCCGGAGCAGCTCTGCACTGTCATAGGTTGGGGCAAGCGCGAGGATAAGGATCGTAAGTGTGCAGAGCACTCAATTTACAGCATTTTCATTCAAGCTTAACCCACTTACAGCCAAGTCCACCTATGAGCATATAGTGAACGAGGTGCAGGTGCCCATCATAACTCGCAGCCAGTGCGATGAATGGCTGGACAATCTTACCGTATCCGAGGGAATGGTGTGCGCGGGCTACGATGACGGCGGCAAGGATGCGTGTCAGGTGCGTAGTGTTTTATACACTGCTCGACTTTAGCTGCAATTTTGGTCATTCTTAGGGCGACTCGGGTGGACCGCTGCTGTGTCCGTATCCGGGCGAAAAGGATCGTTGGTTTGTGGGCGGCATTGTGTCCTGGGGCATTATGTGTGCGCATCCCAAGCTGCCCGGCGTCTATGCAAACGTCATCAAGTACGTGCCCTGGATACACGAGCAGATACAGAAGCATACGCGTCCGGCCAGCGAGGAGCCGCTGCAAAAGTACGACATGCATCCTGGCGGACCGGATATACTCTCGAAGCATGCAGCACCGCCCATGCGTAAACGCAAACCCTTCAATTACCACAATGGCAAGCCCATGGGCATTGACTTCTACGACAGCGAGGAGCGCAAGTAGATGGCCCCTCCCCGATTCCTCCAATCAGTTGAGAATTAAACCGCATATCCTGAAAACAATTTGCACAAAGTACAAAGTATTTGTACAACAGAGCAGTCAGTATATCGACATATATATAGTGAATGATATCTGGGCAACATAATCATGTGTCAATTTGCCGAATTTATTTGTCAATTTTTTTACCAAGAGATTTCTATGCAAACAAAACAATTTGAAAGTATTTGCAAACTATAACAAAAATTATATACATACATATACTATATCAATCGTGTCTAAATATCAAAAACAAAACGTAATTGTGGACAATAAATAAAAACATAAATGTTTTGCCGCCGTAAATGAAAAAAAAACAAAAATTGAAAACCAAACGCCGTAAAAGTTATAAACTAACATATTGAGTGTTAAACTGTGTATGCAAAACTTAGCAATTAGTAAACAATTATAGACAATACTAAACAAGACAAGAAAAACTTGCTGATACTTAGCATTTGATGGTTTGCTTTGAGTAATCTAAAACTAAATACAAGCATACACATATACTGATTTTGCAAGCAAAACGTGACAATAAATGTATTAAACAAAAATAAGTAAAATTATATATATATGGTAAATGTAGCTGTTGTTAGTATAAAGCAGTAAATTTCGATCGTAAGTCGTACAACTCTAGATATAGGCTTGAAAATACTAAAATGAAAATACTAAATGCGTGGGTTTCAGCTTTAATGAAATATATAAAAACACAAAGAAACACAAACTTTAAAACGAAACGTGAAAATCATGTGCAGCATTAAATCTAGCTTATAAATCAATTTATATATATACATACACACACACACACACACACACACACACACACACTGAGGCTAAATAATGTACTATTTACAAGTATCATAATTGTATACATGCTTTTTAAAAAACACAAAAACAAAAAATGTATAACGACTCTACTTATACAAAAGCTAAGAACTACAACAAATCAAAACAAAACCTAATAATGTTTACTTAATTGTAGTGAAAGTAAAAGACACACTTTTATGTTCATATATGTATATTTATATATATATATATAGACAAGTCTAGTCCAGCATGATTCACGCTAGAGTGCTATAAAATTTTTACAACTATTTTGCTAAAAACAAAACTTAAAAAAAAGTGAAAAAAAAAAACATAATGCAAAAGACTCAAAATTGGTTGTTTCAACAGCGAGCAGATTAAACAAAATACCAAACACAGTCAAGTTGATTGGTATGTTTTTAGATCCTGTAGCTCCCAATCGAGCCGGGTTATTTATTTGATACTTTTGTTTGCACTTCATGTTTTCATATTCCATGACGAACCCCATGTACTGGGTCTCACACTGTCGGTTGCGCCCGACTGTACTTTCGAGCATTTTATTTTCTATCATTTCTAGCTGAAACTTGTTGAAAAATGCTTTAGAGCAAAGTGTGTGTACAAGTATAACGTATAATCCCCTAGTATTAGCAAATATTATATATACCTTATATGCATGTTTTGTACAATCAGTTTACAGCAAAAGACGAAGAAGAAGCAGAAGCAGCAGCATGTCTTAGTATTAAACAAATAATAAGAAAAAAAAACATAAGCGCATATTACACAAGGCACAAATCGAAAATATATTAAACTTGAATAAAAGTGAAAAAATATATACATATAACGATATACTATATCAAGTAGTTGTAGCTTTAAGCAGATGTGATGGTGTCTAAAATTTATACATGCATATTAAACAAATGTTTATACACACATATATACATACATATATATATCTATACACTGAGCATATACTTATTATATGATCAAGCATTATATATGTTTGTGTGCTTCACAAATGAACAGGGCAGGACAATATACTTACTATAAAAACCAAACAAATAATGTTCATGAACGTGTGCTATTAAACAATTATATGCGCATACTAAATTTGCATGTAACTTTTTAATTTGCCTTGAGCTTTTGATTTCGATTCGGTTTTCGGTTCTGATTACAAGATGTTAAGGGCGAGCTATTTTTTATACCTATGCTCCACATAGTCTACTATCAACAACGCTTAGCTTTATGTATATTTAGTCTAAATACAAGTATATATATAGATGTAATAATGCTTAGCATTGGCAAACTGACATGAGAGAATATAATACACGTCTACAATTAGTCTATGGTATTAAGTACAGTGCATACAATCAATACCGACAAGTTTATACGCAAATCCATGTATTAGTTAAATAGCTATGCTTTTAAAATTGTGGGCTGCACTTTCCCGACAGAGGAGAGTTATAATTTTATTTTCCAATACGATATTATGTTGAATAAGAATAAAGTGAAATAAACGCTCAAAACGATACAATATAAATGTGCTTAAGCGAACAAAGACAATAAATAAATAAATGTAGCAAAATGTTAAATGTAAAACGTAGCAAAATTGCAAAAGAAAAATTAAGAAAACAAATAATCTAAAAATTAAGACAGCTGATCAAAAACAAAAAGAAAACTAGTTGAATTTACATGTGGAAAAAAATTACAAAAGTATATATACATACTATATGTTGAAAGCTGAAACAATTTTTTTGGTGAAACTGAAACGCACTTGTTAAATTATGCACAGTTTGAGAAAATGAGCGAGGATTATCCTTAGCGCAACCTTTGACAATAAATTTGTAACTGATTTATGCCGTTTTGTTGTTGGGTCAGTTTAGAACGCAAATGAGAATACTTGAGAATTTATAAAACGTTTTTACAGGCAATATTATTGACCTTACATTTCATTTTTTGGAGCCGTTTAAAGTTTGAATTTTTGCCAGGACAATAGCGAATAGCGAGTGCATAAACCGTAAACTTAGTACAGTTGAACACAAAACATAATCTAACTAAATGCTATATACAAATATATATATATATATATAAATGTTGAAAATAAATGTATAAAAAACGACAAGCCTATATAAAAATGTCTTTTTTTAATGGTATCAAAAATTGTATATAACAGCGGCTATTTGAGATAACTCTGCACCACCTCGCGCATCTCAGTAATAACCTTGCGCTGATCTGTTGCTCCCACCACAGCGGTGCCCGAGACAATCCAGTTGGCGCCAGACTTGGCACAGCACTCAATTGTTTTGGGTCCGACGCCACCATCGACTTCGATATCAATATTGGGATAGTGTGAGCGCAGCCACTGCACCTTCTGCATCATATTCTCCATAAATGATTGTCCACCAAAGCCAGGCTCCACAGTCATGACCAGCACTAGATCGGCTATATCCATATACTGCTGCAGAGCCTCTACCTGCAAGCAACATGTGTTTGTTTACATTGCTCAACACGAAAAACATAACCTCAACTTACGCTGGTATTGGGCTTAATAGCCAAGCCCACTTTCATGCCCGCCTCCTGCACTTGCCGGCTGACCTTGCATACGTCCTTGACAGGCTCAATGTGAAAGGTGTAAAGGTTAACGCCCGCATCGGCCATGGGCGCAATCCACTGCTCTGGATTGCTCACCATCATGTGCGTCTCAAAGAAGGCAGACTTGAAATAAAACACGCAAATCGTAAATTAATATCTATGCAAAGGGCAGCAGCACACACTCACCTTGATATTGTTGCGCAAGCACTTAACCATGGGATGTCCGAATGTTAGATTCGGCACAAAGCTGCCATCCATAACATCCAGATGCAGATAGTCTGCGCCATTGTCCAGCAGCTTTTGTGATTCGGCAGTTAAATTAGCCAAATCTGCGTTCAATATAGAGGGCCCGATTTTAGCTTGAAGCGTCATGTTCTTGGTGTGTTTGCGCACGCAGTTGTAGAATGAGCGTGCCGCGAGTCGGTGGAGTGCAGCCGTTGTACCAGGTTAAGGTCAAAAAGTGGGAAGCAGGGGCTCAAGAATTTTGACGTTCCAAACGTAAACAAACTTAGAGCGACGTGCACAAGTGAATGTCTGCGATTCACATTGAAACGCAAAGCTTTGAGTTTTCAAATTTAATTGATTTCCATTTGTTCAGTTTGTGCTTAAATTACTAAATTACATGAGAATGTGTGGCGGAACTTATGTTCATAATACAAGCTACAATTCATCCTTTACATGCACGCCTGGATACTCTTTGTTTTCGATTGTTACACCCTTGCAGCGTTCCTGATCCACCAAAAAGTCTTTCGCCTCCCACGCCTGAGCGCCGTCTTTGAACAGGAATATAGCACGATTATCGTCTACCATATAGCGCTCCGCTTGTATGTGATTATTCCATAGGCTAGTCTGCCAAAGCTTGGTAATGGTGTCGCCCTCTTCCCTTGTTGGATTGCCCGTTACTGACACAAATGTCATCAAGGTACGGCCTTTCTTGGATACTTTAAGCAGATCCTCGGGATTCTTGCTGTCCAAGTTTGAGAAATCCATCTTAGGCTGTGGTCTTAGGTGCTCAGGGAGCTCATCTGGCTCCAGTGGCTCCTCATCCTCCTGGAAAACTTGCACAACTTAAATGAGCTCTTGAATATTGTAAGCCGACAAACCTCCCACTGGTCCAGCAGACGCTCCAAATCAGCTTCGCTGTAGTCGCGTATATCTTTCTTGGCCCACTCCGGTTTCTCCTCATCCGTGTACTTCTTCGACATCACCATAGGCACAAGGGCCAGCAGGATCAAAATATAACGCGATTTCATGTTATTTAGTCAAAATTCACACGTCACTACCAGCATAAGCGGTAAGAGAGAGCGAGAGTAAAAATGCCATTCACCTAAGAGCGGCCACACAACAGCTGTTTTAATCCAGTAGCGCACAGTTGAATGTGTGGCAATGTTTACATATGCGAAAATGCAATGCCTTACTTTTCCAAACTCAAATTAAAATTTACGAATTGAATAAAGAAGTAAATAGGAGCCGTATTACAAGTTATATGGATTCTGTATTGCTTTATGCTTTTATGTGAAGTCATTACACAGCTTCATCTGTGCGCCACTGGGTCATGTTTATCATGCTCTGTTGTAGTGTTGCCAAACGCTTTTCATTTTCATTTCGTAGTGAGTTGTTCAGCGGCGCGCGTGTGTTTTTATTATTGCGCGTTGATAATAAAAATTAAGGTAGATTTTCAAAAACAACTTGTTGTTTAAGATATAAGCAAGATCAAGTGAGTGTATATGTGTTTGGTCTAAGGCAAACAAAGATTGCTCTGTGTAAGCAAAATGCTAAAAGATCGCAAGACATTTTGATAAATACTCTGGTGCTAATAAGTGTAAAATTTTTGAAAACAATGCCAAATATGTGTGTGTTTCGCGATTTATATGTGCCATAATGTCTAACAAAACAATGTGCGTGTGTATGTCGGCGGCTATGTACTGATGGCTGATGCTAACGCTGATGACATCATCACTGATTTATATTTCGTCTCTTAATTCCATTTTCTATTCGTTCTATTTGTAATATTTAGAAAAGGCAAAAATTAAACAAGAGTGTTTAACAAACAAACCGCCATCGGCGTGTGGCATCACTTTTTGTTAAAACAATAACAAATACAACGAAAAATCAATAAGGCAGCGGCTGTTACAGTTAAACAGCTGCTCACTCCTTTTGTAGTTCCAACGAATTACGAATACAAAAAGCAACGAAAACGGAGCAGACCAGCAGGAATACAAGTGAAGCAGCATGGTCTTCGAGGCCGTGGTTACCGATGTGCTTAACAAGGTGCTCGGTGACTACATTGAGAACTTGGATCACAAACAATTGAAAATTGGCATCTGGGGAGGTGAGTTGTTCGGTGTGAATTATGGCAGAGAAACACGCAGGCCCATCCCCCTGCAGTTAGTAAACACACACACACATAAAGTGGTGACCTTATCCTTCATGCTTTTGACAATGCGCTGACCCAATTTGAAAGTCTAGGGCGTGAGAGCATGAGCAACACAGCCTCCGCTCTCACGCTCTTTCTCTCTCTCTCTCTCTCTCTCTTTGTTGGCAAACTGTTGCTTGCATTCTGTTTTGCTTTGTCGCCGCACTGGGAATGCGATGCGGCTTACAGTTGTTATAAATATAAATTTATACACAGATTATTTACTTTATTATGAACATAGAACCCTCATATTTATTAACGAGTAACTCATTTAATCACGTCTTGTACAATGATTAAATGTCAACTCAAATGAAGACAACATAACCTCTTGCAGCCCTAGCAATCAAAATGTCTTTCATTTACATTTTGTAAATATGTAAATGCCATGAAAACTGGTTAACTCGAGTGCCAGCTCGACGCACTAAAAAAACCAAGCCTAATGTTGAACTTGAACCTGATGACATAATGCTGTCAGAACTCATGAATATTTTTGGCTAAATGAGCTTTGGGGCTTGAGAAAGGTCTGCTTTGTTTTAGGCTATACATACTATAGCTCATTCTGATTCATAGCTGCCTAATGTACTGTAAAATAATTGCGAGTAATTTCAATGAGGTCGCTTTGCTGATAAGCGTCATCCGTCGGCGATAAGAAATGGCAGCAACTTTTACTCAGCGTGCTTATAATCTTAAAATATTGAAAAAACAGCATGGTTCAATTCAACTTGGGAGTGAAATCAAGGCCATACATTGTTTAGAAAATTGAAAGCAAAACAATTGAGGAATTTATGCTAAAAATATTTTATGAAATTTGTTTAGATTTTTTGTAAAATGCTGTACAAACTTGAATCTTATCTTTTCTTTTATATAAATTGGATTGCAATAAATAATAAAAAATACCCGAATTGACTTAGTGATCTAACAATTAAAGTGGCACCTATCATAGTAATACGTATACATTTAACGATAATATAGATTGTTATCAAAAAGTAAGTGTTATAGCACAGATGTCGCGTTACAGTTAAAGGTGTAAAAACTTTCATAATTTATTGGATGCTAAACATTTCATGACCATTACCTCGGCTAAGCCATTTTAGTTTAGGTTAAATAAATTGACATCTTTACTTTTGAAACATTCTTGCAAATTATCGAATTCTTCTTATATGTGAGTGTCCACTGTATTGCGTCAGCGTTAGGTAACCCATATATAACATAATAGAGAAAAAATTAACCCAAAATATGTATACGTATACGTAATACCATTTGGGGTGCGTTGAGGCATTCCAGGCATAGTAAAGTACCGCAATAACTGCGGGCATTTGTACGCCAGACACGCTTGATTGGAAAGCTATAGTATAGACTATAGCTATATAGGCATATACATATATGTTTGTTTTGGTTTGTTTATTTGCACAATACCTAGAGACACTTGCGTTAATAAATCAATTTTTCGTTCAAAAGGTATTATCTACACAATTACTAATGACTGTATATATATACATTTGTTTGGTTTGTAGGCGATGTGGTATTGAAGGATCTAAAGATACGAGAAAATGCGTTGGATGACTTGGACCTGCCCGTACAACTAATCTACGGTTACTTGGGTAAGCATATATAATAGAATTGATTAAACATATATAAAACTATTTAAATTGCAGGCAAGTTGGTGTTGAAAATACCCTGGAAGAATCTTTATAGCCAGCCGGTGATAGTAGATCTAGAGGATCTCTATGTGCTGGTCTCGCCCAACAATAACGTACAGTACAATGCCGACAAGGAGGCCAAGTATGAGCTGGACGCCAAGCAAGTGGCGTTAAATGCTTTGGAAGCAGCACGCAAAAAGGAACTAGAGAAAGGTTTGAGGCAGCAGCTCCAATAGAAATCGCTTTCTAACTGCTTTTTGCTTACACAGATCAACCTAAAGCCGATGCTGGTTTCGCTGAGAAACTCACTGCCCAAATTGTTAACAACCTGCAAGTGCGAATCAGCAATGTTCATGTGCGCTATGAGGACAGCACGACCACGGGCACAGCCTTCGCCTTTGGCTTGTCGCTACACGAGCTGGAGCTCTATACGACTGACCAGTTCTGGGAGAAGTGTTACATGTCGGAGCGCGCAGCTCAGGTGTTTAAAATAGCGAATCTCTCCTGCCTGTCGGCTTATATGAACTGCAATACGCGCATGTTCCTAACCCAAGGCAAGGAACACTTTTCGGAATTATTTAAGGAGAACATAGCACGCAAGGACTTTACGCCCCTGCGTTATAATTATGGTGAGCAATAGTTGTGCGTGTACATTATCATTTTAACATCTGTTGTGTGTGTGTCTGTTAGTTTTGGGTCCCATTTGCTGCAATGCCAAGCTGAAGCTAAATATGAATCCGGAGCTGGATAGTCCGCCGTTCGAGAAACCAAAGATTGAACTCAACATGGAAATGGAGACACTTAATGTGGGCCTAACCAATACGCAATTTCATAATATTATGCAGCTGGGCGACTCTATGAATCGCATGCAGTTGGGCCTGCCCTATCGCAAATATCGTCCTTATAATATACGTAAGTTCCAGAACAAAGTTTTCCTACCTATCCTAATATATTTATATTGTGCAGCTTACAAGGGCCACGCTAAGCAGTGGTGGAAATTTGCCATTACCGCTGTGCTGGAGCATGATATTCGACGAGTGCATCGCACCTGGACCTGGTCATATATCAAGGAGCATCGCGAGCGCTGCAATACGTACGCTGAGGTGGGTTGGTGGGTCACTTGCAGTGGCTGCTTAATACTAAACTGTGTTTGTTTTGCAGAAATACAAAGAACGCGAGCTGAGCAAGAAACCCCCCGCTTCGCTGCTGGCAGCCTGCACTTTGCTGGAAACCGAATTGGATCTGTTTAATCTGCTGTTGATACGACAACGTGTTAATATAGAGATTGCCAAGCTGCGTGAGGCAGCGCCTGAAGAGAAACCGGGCTGGTTCAGTGGCTGGTGGGGCGGCGGCGGCGGCGCCAAGAAAGAGGAAGCCGGCAATGAGCAAAATTTTGGTAAGTCGTGAGTAATTTTATGTAATACTCTACTAAATGCAATTTGCTTTTGCAGCGCGCAAATTCGAGGCTGCCATGACGGCAGAGGAGAAAGCAAAGCTCTACAATGCCATTGGCTATCAGGAGAATGCGCATCCGCAGGATGTGCCCGAAAGCTACGAAGCCATCAAGCTGCATTTTAAGCTCATCGCTTTGGACATTGGTCTGTATCAGGAGCTGGAGATTGACAACAACGATACGCGCAAATCCTATAACTATCACGATCTGCCAGCGATAATGCTGCTGAAGTTCAACATGGCCACCGCTTCCATCACACAGAGACCTGCCGCCGAAGCCATAAGCGTAACTGCTGGCATGAAGGAGCTCAAGCTGACGGGCATGACGCGTGACAATTATACGCCGCTGCTGGTGGAGTCCAAGATAACCGACGAGTTCAATCTGCTGGATATATTCTTTGAAACCAATCCGCTGGATAAGCAGTGTAATCAACGCGTCAAGGTGGTGGCGCGTCCGCTGCAAATAATCTACGATGCGGAGACTATACTCTGTCTGCACAAGGTCTTCAAGCCGCCCACGAATGTGAATCTGTCCCACATTGAGCAGACAGCGGCATCCAGTCTGTACGGCATCAAGGAGCGCTCGGCCACAGGCATGCAGTACATTATCGATCAGAAGTCTGTGCTGGATGCGGACATATTGCTCATGCCGAACATAATAGTGCTGCCACATGGCGGCATGTATGTGCCTGGCGAGAAATCACTGATTGTACTCAGTCTGGGCGAGGTGCATATAACAACGCGGCCGCGTGATCGCATGGACTCCACTGTGACCGCTTTGCATTCGCAGGGCGAGCGTCACGAAAGCATTTTGGAGCGTGTTATGGACAATGCATATGATAAGTTTGTGGTGGAGCTGAATGACATACAGCTGTTGGTCACGCGTCCCAATGAGGACTGGCAGCAGGCACTGAGCATGGCAGTGGCCACTGAAATGCACGTGCTCCAACCCACGTCCATGACGCTAAGCGCTGCGCTGTGTGTCGTAGAGAAAGATCCACGTCTGCCCAACCTTAAGATTGATATTCAAGTGCCTGCAGTGAAGATCAACGTTACCGAGGCGCGCATTTTGGACGCCATCAAAGTGGTCACCAGCATACCGCTGCCTGAGGGCGATACCATAGAGCCACTGCCCATGCTTGCGCGTTCCCAAAGCTCCATTTCCAACTTCATTAATCGCGAGATTAAGAAACGCAATGCGCCTGTGGCGTCGCTCAATGTGCGAGGGGTCGGCGAGCAGGAGATTGTGCAGTATACCAATGTGCAGGTGGACTTTGCGCTGCAGGAAATCTGCCTGACCCTCTATCAGTCCAACAAACTGTGCGAGGTCAGCAGCTCCTCCGAATCCACGGCTTTCAATACACCAGAGCAGGAAATGGCCGACCAGTCGGCGCTTATAGAACCAGAGCAGCAGCAGAGCAGCAGCAACAGCAACTCGCAGCTATGGGGCAGCACCTTGGGCTCGCAGCGCATACTCTCAGTGCAAGTGCTAGCGCTGGAGGCGCATCTGGCGCAGCGCACCTATGAGACGGTGGCATCTGTTCGGTAAGTATTCAAACTTAACAATTTAGCAATAGCAAATTATGCATGTCGAACTTTCACAGATTGGGCGGCATTAATGTCAAGCAGTACGACTGCAAGGCGTACGCAGAGCAAGTGCTGGACATTATAGATACGCCAGGCTATACACAGGATCTGCAATATCTGTTAACCATCTCGTATACGCTGGCGGATAAAATCTCACCCGAGTTCAATACCAAGTACAATTCCACGGAGCAACTGTTGGTTGTTAACTTTCAAGTCTTGGACATAGTGCTGCATCAGGAGTGCCTGCAGACTCTGCTGGCTTTGGCCAACAATTTCCAGCAAAGGCTGGACGAGATTGTCAAAACCATTAGGCGTGGCACACACTTTGCCTCCGCTGGCGATGGCGATGGTCTTAGGCATAGACTAAACGTCATTCTGGAGGAAACCGAAAGCATTATAACGGCAACGCAGCCAGCGCGCAAGGCGCCCTCAGCCAAATATCGCGTGGTGGACAGCATCAAAATGCGAGTGGTCGCCAATTTGAATCAGGTTAATCTGAAGCTAGAGACGCGTCGACGTCCGCTCGCCTCGCTGCATGTTAATAATTTCATCACCAATGTAACGCTCAAGAGCTCATACACCGAGGTCAACATTGGGCTCAAGGACATTAATGTCATCGATCTGAATGCCCGAACTATACACCATAATGTAAGTTGATTTCTAATATTTCATTATGGAATTTAACTATTTGTTTATTGCAGATCTTGAGCATGGTGGGTCAGGATGCCTTCAATTGCCAGCTGGTGCTGTATAACAAGGACGAAACGCAGGATTACAATTCGGATGATATGAAGATCACAGTGGACATTGGCTGCATGAAGATTATATTCCTCAACTGGTTTGTCGCTGGCGTCTTGAACTTCCTGAACAATTTCCAAGCGGCACGTCAAGCTATATCCGATGCCAGCGCCGCAGCAGCGGAAAGCGCTCGCCAGAATGCATTGGATGCATATGAAAAGGCCACGCGCATGAAACTAAATGTGCGCATTAAGGCGCCCATCATTATCATACCCGTAGACTCGCTGAGCAACAAGGCTTTGTCACTGGATTTGGGTCTGCTGGAGCTGAGCAACAGCACCACGGAGCAGCGTGTGCCGCACGCTACTGAGATGGCTGTGATGGATGAAATCAAGCTGCAACTGAAGGACGCCAAGCTAACCAAAGTTACCATTTTAACTGACGATGAGACTTCTTCATTTGTAGATGGTTCGTAGTAGTTGCTGCCAATTGATTTTTTATGCTTACGCTTTGTTTTTGCTCTTCGTAGAAGTGGATGCGGCCATTGGTGTCAAGAGCTCGCTTAATATGATGGAGCCCATGAGCTTTACTCTAAGCGTTAAGCGTAATCTTTCCAGCACTTGGTACCGCGACGTGCCCGAACTTGATCTCTCGGGTCGTCTCAAGTCGATTGAGGTAAGCGTGCGCAGTTCAAAAGTAAACGCCCACTAAACTTATTTGTTGCTTACAGCTAACGCTAT
This sequence comes from Drosophila busckii, assembly GCF_011750605.1. NCBI lineage: Eukaryota > Metazoa > Arthropoda > Insecta > Diptera > Drosophilidae > Drosophila > Drosophila busckii. The sequence continues at coordinate 813,929 of NC_046605.1, read as the reverse complement.
TCGCCAACGATTATGCACTGGTTATGTCCATACTGAATCGTAATCTGACTGAGGGTCAGGATGAATTCCCGCCAGATAAAGATTTCGATGCAGCAAAGCCAGCAGCAGCCGCTGTGCCCTCGTCCACCAGCATAGACTCACGCCCATCGAGCCATGCCGTCTCCAGCGAAGCCAAAGTCTATGAGACGCTCAAGTTCAACTTCCAATTCGATGGCGTTATTATAAATCTAATGGAGGCGGAAAATCAAGGCCTGGCACGCTTTGGCATTTACTTCTTGTCCGTCAAGGGCACCAAATTGAGCAACAATACGCTGAGCACATCCACAGTCTTGTGTAATATACAATTGGATGATACGCGTCCAAATACGAAGAGCCAAATTCGTCAGTATCTGAGCCGCAAGGATTGGACGCAGCCCAAGTTCGATACCGACGAGATTATAGATGCGTGCTACAATGAGCGCAATTATATGGTGGATGTTACGGCTATAATCAAAGAGAATGATATATTTGGTGAGTACTTCCACTCAAAAGCAGAATTTATTAATAATTTGTTGTCTTGCATTTGCAGCTGAGGTGCGCGTAAATGGCTTTGAGCTGATTGTCTGCATTGATTTCCTATTGAAGCTCAGCAAATTCTTGGCTTTACCACCCGATATGGAATCTCCCAAGTCGGCACATCGTCAAACTGTGTTGGATGCGCCTGTGGCCGCAGCACGCCACACAATAACATCCACTAATGAAGGTAGCTAGCACGTTCGAAAGCCACTAAGCTTAACATTAACCTTCTTTTAATTTAAATGCTGCCAGCAGCTGCCAGCAGTGTGACCAAGAAAATGAATCTTATACTGCATATTGAAGAGCCCGATCTTATACTGGTCGAAAGTCTGGATGATCTAAACACCAATTGCATTATATTCAACGTAAATATGCAGCGCTTAGTGCAAGCCACAGCTATTAACTTATCATTCTTAACAGGCACAAGCGCATCTCAACTATCGCTCCATCAACGAGAAGCAAATCATCAATGGCGAAGTAAACGCGTTGAAGATGTACATGTGCTCCTTTTTGCCAGAGCGTCGCGAGCAAACGCGTCATTATATACTGCTGCCTTGTGTCATTAGCCTGCAGGGCTCCACGCCCGAGGAGGAGGGACTGCATTTGAGCCTGAAGCTCAGTGATATTATTATAAATGTCTCACCTGCCACCATAGAGCTGCTGAACAAGGCAATGGTGAGCGTTACCAGTGGCGTGGCCGAAAAGGTTGCCATTGATAGCGCCACAGTGGATTATTCGGAGCTTTGGTATCCACAAGCGTACAACTCACGCTCATATTGGTTTACCAAAGTGGAGAAGGGCACTGATGCGCTGCAGCTTGTGTCCTCCGACATGCGCTTCGAAGGCAGACAAAAGACGGAAAAGTGCGTCATTGAAGTGCCTGGCATAACGCTGGTCATTGAAACGGGCGTGGGCTACTACACTAAGCCGCTTATATCGCTGGACACGCGCATTACAGCTGTGTTCAATAACTGGAGTCGCAACCTCAGCGCACATGGCTCACTGACGCTCAATATGGTAAGCAAACTTTTATTTGCCTGTAGCAATATTTAATATGTTGGCAATTGCAGAACTATTACAATCAAGTGCTGGCCGAGTGGGAGCCCATTATTGAGCTGAATGAGGTTGTCGGACGCAATGGCATTATCGAGTATACGCCCTGGGAGCTTAAGTTTGATCTGGAGCTGGAAAAGGTGGAGAGCGAGCTGGATGACGAGGAAGACAGTTTGGCCACCAGCATACGCATACATTCCGAAGAGAATCTGGAGATAACCTTTAGCAAAACTTGCAACAATCTGCTGCGCGAACTAGGCGAAGCCTTCTCTCAAGCTATAGACGAGAAGGGCATGACCAAACCGGATGTAGTCGCACCGTATGTGGTTGAGAACGATACAGGCTTTGAGATAACATTGGATCTGCGACGCGGCTTGTTCACGCTGCATGAAGCACATCGCGGTGGACAGAACGTTCTGAATGCTTCGCTGGTGTTGCATTCAATTAGCGGCATGGGACATCTGGTAGATCCGACGGATATACAAACCTGCAGCATATCGCCAGGTGGTCGTGCCTACTTGCAGACGAAAGATCTAAGCACTGTGCCCGCAGACGAAGCTGAGGACTATAATCTATATGTGCAGGTAAGCAGTCCAAGCTGTGCTGAGCCAGCTAAACTAAAGTTTTAAATCTTTGCTAGATTGGCGACATTAGGAAGGGTGTTGTGCTGCCTGTGTCCAAGGCCGACAAACGTTACTTCCCGCTAATGCGTAGCACAACTCAAGACCCTTGGGGCATTATATCCGAAGTTAAGCTCGAATATGGCACCACCAAAATCAACATTCATGGCGTTGTTAGCGTCTACAATCATTTCACCACGCCCATTAAGCTGTATCGTCGCCGCAGCACGGACAACTCCGAGGTGTACATAGGTCAGGCGCTGCCAGGCAAATTGTTTCACATGCCGTTGCATGCCATCTACGCCACTGCCAAGGAGCTCTACTTCTCAGTGCAGGGCTACAGGATCTCAGTGCAGGGTGTCTGCTGGAATGCCAATCCCTCAGATCTCGACTACGCGCAGCAGGTGCAATGCGATCCCATAGACACCTTTGAGTCGCTCTATATCAATACCTCGCGCCAGCGCCAGGATGTCTACTATGAACACAGCATGAAGTACAAGCTGCTGAGCGTGCAGTTCATTATACATCTGCGTCCGCCGCTTTATTTGCGCAATGCGCTGCCCATTGACATACAAGTGTCTGTGGCTGGCTGCTCGGGACAGCAGGATACACAGCAGCTGGATGCGCTGCCACTGAGCCACTTTAACTCTGGCAATGAGGACTTTTTGGACTACGGCGAAAAGGAGGTGTCGCCGGGGCACTTGCTGCATTTACCAACGGTGCGAATTACGCAAAAGGATAAGACCAACAAAAGTTTCCTGGTGGTGCGCGTAAGTCAGACGCCTCAATGTGCTCACTAATATAATTTTACTAATCGATTTGTATTTCATGCAGCTGCTGCAATATTTGGAAAAAGATTGGTCACATGCCACTGAGATTGCCGAGTGCGACTGCGAGATATCTGTGTGGACTTTTGCCTCTTATGATTCCGCTGTCAAAATGGAAATGGATCTCTATGTGCGGTGTGTATAGCAATAAATAAATCAATACTAAATCATTGCTAATTGTTGGCGCTTTGCAGCTCGGAGAATCGCTATGGCAGTTTGGTGCTCACGCTGTACAGTCCCTTCTGGATGATCAACAAAACAGGCCTCATGCTGACCTACAAGACGGACATCTCCTCCGTGGAAGTTCTATACCATCCGCCAGAGTACTCTGGCCCCATACTGTTCACCTTCCGCGACAAGTTCTTCTTTGACAAAAAGAAAGCCGCCATACGCATAGACAATGGCGAGTGGAGCGAGAAGATTCCACTCGATGTGGCCGGCTCCATAGGCAATGTCACATGCCAATCCAATGGGCAAAGCTATCAAATCGGCGTGCACAATCATTTGACGCAAAATTCGCTTAGCAAGCAAATTACCTTCATACCCTTCTACATAGTGCGCAACAAGTGCAGCTTTAACATTGAGCTGCAGGAGCAGAAGCGTCCGGGCGATCCCTGGCTGCTGCTGCAGCCGCAGCAGTGCGAGCCGCTGTGGCCCAAGCACGACTCCTCGCACAAACTGCTGGTGCGTGTGGATGACAGGCTCACGCCCGCCTTTGACTACACCGAAGTCACTTGCACGCTGCTCATACTTAACCATTGTCGCTATGGCGGCGTCAATGTCGATGTGCAGACCACTGAGGGCGGCGTTTACATTACGTTCACCGAGTACCAGGAGGCAGATGCGCCTGGCCTGCTAATCAATCACACGCGCAAGGATATTATTTACTATGAGAAGCACACAAAGAACGAGCAAGTGCTGAAGCCCAAGCAGCGTGTGCTCTTCGCCTGGAGCGATCCAACGGGCTCTAGGATTTTAGTGTTTGGCAAGGACAAGCAGGAAACTGATTTGCGACGCGATGCAGTAGAGGATCTGACGTATGTACTATATATCTTTTAAAGCTATATGCACAATTTATATCTTTCTTTTAATTGCAGCATGCAAGATGGCAGCAAGGCCTATTGGGTGTCGTTCTTGGATGGTCTGCAGCGCGTGCTGCTGTTTACCGAGCTGGAGTCCATAGCCAAGCGCACTGGCACCACCGCAGCGCTGCAGAAGATTACACAAAGCATCGATTTGCATATACACGGCATTGGTCTGTCCGTGGTGAACAATGAAACAGGCTTGGATATACTCTATCTGGGCGTTACCAGCTCCGGCATTATATGGGAATCGCGCAAGCCGAATAAGAAGCGCTTCAAGGAGCTGACCATCTATCACACTGAGCTCATAGAGGCGGAATATCAGCGCTATTTGGTGAACAAATCTGTAAACAATTTGCAAAGCTACAAGCTGGACAACAAGTATCCTGTAAGTACTTCCATTAGCTTTAATTAAGCTCTTAACTTACTGTCTGCTTACAGCTAAACTTCGACAACATGGTCATGGTGAAGGCCTGCGAGCGCAAGCTGCGTCGCAACTTCTATCCTGCCATTTGGATATCGAAAAGATCGTCGCCTTTCCAAAATCAGCTGCATGTGAAAATCAATCGCATACAGGTGGACAATCAGTTTATGGATCCCATATTCCCAGTGGTGCTGGCGCCCATTGCACCGCCCAAGAGTGTGGCCACCAGCACAACGCTCAAGCCCTTCATTGAGTGCAGCGTGGTGCAGCGCGTCATGCCCAACTCCAATGTGAAGCAGTTCAAATACGCCACCATACTCATACAGGAGTTCCACTTCAAGGTGGACATACTGTTTCTAACGGCCATTGCGGAAATGTTTGCCAGCACCGTGAGCACGAACCAGGCTGCCAAGCTGTTCCGCACTGATGTGGAGTCCATACAGCTGCCGCTTTCAACATTCTTCGAGCAGCATTCGCAGCAGGAGCAGAAGCACTTCTATGATAATTTGCATTTGGGTCCGTTGAAGATACACGTGAGCTTCTCCATGGCGGGTTCGGACACCACAGCGCTGCCTGGTTTTCTGGGACCGCTGGCGCAAGGCGTGGGCGTCACTTTGACAGATGTGAATGACGTGGTCTTCCGCTTAGCTTTCTTTGAGCGACAGTATCAGTTCTTTACGCAACCGCAGCTCATCTCGGAGGTTACCTCACACTACACGGGACAAGCGCTAAAGCAGCTTTATGTGCTGGTGCTCGGTCTGGATGTGCTGGGCAATCCGTATGGTCTTGTGGTGGGACTTAAGAAGGGCGTGGAGGACTTGTTCTACGAGCCGTTCCAGGTGAGCTGCACTTGAGCACAATCAAACGCATTTACTTAAATTATTGTTTGTTAACAGGGCGCTATTCAAGGTCCTGGCGAATTCGCCGAAGGTCTCATGCTGGGCGTCAAATCTCTGTTTGGGCACACTGTTGGTGGCGCAGCGGGCGCCATGTCCAAGTAAGCTACTGCTCAATTTATTATAGTTAGAGTCAAGTAAACCTTTTGCTTTGCAGAATCACTGGCGCCATGGGTAAGGGCTTGGCTGCCTTGACCTTCGATGATGACTATCAACGCAAGCGGCGCCAAGGCATGCACAACAAGCCTAAGAACTTCCATGAAGGCTTGGCACGCAGCGGCAAGGGCTTGGTTATGGGCTTTGTGGATGGCGTTACTGGCGTGGTTACCAAACCGGTGAGCGGCGCACGCGAACAAGGCGTTGAAGGCTTCTTCAAGGGTCTGGGCAAGGGCGCTGTGGGTCTGGTGGCTCGTCCCACTGCAGGCATGGTGGACTTTGCTAGCGGCAGCTTTGAGGCTGTTAAGCGCGCCACCGAATCTGGCGAGGATGCCAAGCGTATGCGCCCACCACGTTTCCAGCATTACGATCATGTGCTGCGTCCTTACTGTCATACCGAGGCTATGGGCAACAAGATGTTGAAGTGAGTGCAGACTCTAGGCGCTAGTAATTACTTTCTTATTTATATAAATATTTGCATTGAGCAGAGAACTGGATAAAGGCAAATATGGCTGCACCGATAGCTTTGTGCACGTGGAGGAAATCATACAAAAGTCGGAGTTTCTGCTGGTCACCAATTACCGCTTGATCTATGTGCAACGCAACGAAATGTTTGGCGTCTGGACGGTGAGTGCTTGGAGTAACAACTAAGCAACGTATACTTAATATTTTATTACTTGCAGTCCCTTTGGTCATATCAATGGTTGGAAATAAAGGATATCACGTCCAACTCACGCGGCGTGCAGTTTACGCTACGACACGAGCCCAAGAAAGTGCTGGGCCTGTTCTCATCCAGTGAATCGCCAAGCAAACTGGTCGTCGTGGCCGATGAGCGCAAGCGCTTAGCCCTGCTGGATATTATGGAATCTCAGCGCACGGAAGACACGCGCATTACTAAAGTTCAATAAAACTAGTGACGTGTCCTCCACCTCCGCATGCGACTAACTCCTTTTTTACATAGTTTTATGTATATGTATATTATTAACAGAGCGCTACTACTACTGTTTCTTTTGATATTAAACACAAATTTTATGTCAACTTAATCTTATATATATAGCTATATTTTAAGCTTAAGCTCTAGACCTTCTTGAGCAGACTGATGGGCTCGTAGTTGTTGCAGTTGTCGCTCTCGCAGAAGGAGGTGAGCGAGGCGAGCGCATTGGCCGCCAGCGCCTCCACGCTGAACATGGTGGACAGATGGCCACTGCTTTCGAATTGATTGATAATCATGTTGACCTTGCTCTTGGCATCGGACTTCAGGCAGGGTGAGGTCGGATTGCTGCTGCTGCTTTGCGTATCCTCCTTGCCATCGCACAGATCCAGCCCATTGAGTAGATTCTCCTTTTCGCTTATCTTGCATTTGGCATTGGCATTGAGGCTGCTGCTGCTATTGACATTGGCAGCATTGCGAGCGCCAGCGCCGGCGCTGCTGCTTACGCCGGTGCCGGACTTAAGGCGACCTAGAAACCAACTGCGCGCCAACTTATCCGACTCCTTATCCTTGCTGGGCGTTAGCTGCGGCGACTTGCGCTGCTTCTTCTGCTCACTCGAGTCGTAGCACTTTTTGGGGCTCTGCTTGAGCCGCTCCTGCGCACTGCAGAGTTGACTAGAGAGCTCGCTGTGCACGCTCTTGACCTTCGCCTGGAAATCCAGCTGCGTCTGCGGCTGTATAAGCTCTGATGTTTCCAGCTGCTGCTGCTCTGCCAAAGGCTGCGCCGGACATTTTGGTATATCGTATTCGAAGCGCCTGGCCAGCGCGCTGGGACTGTTGTTCTTCTCGGGCAGACGCGGCGGCGACGACAGCGATTGCGATTGCGACGCCGCCGAGCTGAACTCATTGTAGTTATATATGGGCGAGGGCTCCTCGTAAATGCTGTCGTTGCTGTTGGGCGTGGGGGTCACATAGCTGTGCCGCTTTTGCACTGGCGGCGTGGGCAGCTTGCGATTCGGCTTGAGCAGCGCGTCGCCGCGTATGGCCGACTCTATAGCATGTATCCACTCTTTGGCATCCACCTCGTTGTTGGCCTGATAGACAAACTTCTTGCCGGGATCGGCGGTTGTGATCTGAAAGCAGATTTCACGTCGCTTGCCCTCGCCGAAGTGCTCGATTTCAATGGCGGAGCTTTTCAGATAGAGACTGCTGCTGGGGCGGCAGGCGGTGGGTCCGTCTGCATAGCAGAGCATCCAGTCGTTGAGTATGCCACAATAATACTTTTTGCTCTGATCGAAGAACAAGCGTTTCTCAATGCGCTGCAATTGGCCGAATTTGGTGGAACGTTGCAGCACTAAATGGCCAGCGGGCAGCTCGGCATAGGGGCAATTGATAAACAGCTCATGGGTGAACACTTGCTGCGTCTCCTGCTCCTCATCCTCCAGCTGCTGCTGCTGCTGTTGTTGCTGCTGCTGCTGCATTGGCTGCTCTTGTTGCTGACAAGTGTCATAGTGACTGACTTGTGGCTCCAGCGACTGTCTAAAGGTTTTATCACTTTGCAACGAGCCCTGGCTGCTCAGCTCGATGTATTCCCGTGTAGCAGCGACTGCAATTCAAGGTAATTAGTTAGAGAGTTATGCAGCGGCAAAAAAACGAGCCAAAGACTTACGTGACACAGACGGTTCTGGTTGTTCCACTGTGCCTGCAGCCATTTCCAGATAGCAACCGGTCTCATCGTTGCTGCCATTTGTTGCAGTTGCAGTTGCCGTTGCACTTGTAGTTGTCGCTGGACTCTGCTCGCTGTCTACATAGTTGTCCAGCAGCGTTTCGCAGCGCTGCAGCAGCTCCTGTGTCTGCTGGGCGGCAGTTAGATGAAACAAATTCGAAGTGTTCTCATACTCCGATGTCTCCAGTGAAGCGCGAAAGTGCGCACGCACATCTGTTGGGGAGGAAACGCCATATTTGGATAAACTATTAACTCGACAACGCCTCAAACTCGCTCTACTTCTTCTTAAACTGTCTGCTGAGTCACAATGTTTATTAATTTATATGTAAGCTGACCTCATAAAACTACAACAACAACAACAGCAGCAATAACAACTCAAGAGTCAACTGCAAATTGACCGCAAGCAATTAAAACTAATTTCACTCGACTCGACGCTAACCAAGCAATCCAGTTACCGCCTTAGCTTACAGCGCTTAAGTACTTTTTAACGGTAAACATATATACACTTAATATTAAGACAAAAAAGAAAAAGTTACAACATTCAGCCAGCATTCTTTTTTTTCAACAATTAAAGCGCGCCGCAATTGTTATTAAATTTTTGAAGCATTTTCAGTCAGCACTACGACTAAGCAATGCGCTTTAACTTTAATACATTCGACTTACGGTTCTTACGCCGGCATTTCTGCCAGAAATTAAACATTGTCAAAGCACTAAGAATTTCGAAATATTGTTAATGTATTAAATGCTTACTGAGATTAGAATGCGTTCAGATTAAACAATATTTAGAGCTTCAACATTTAATTCAGCTAACAATCCACATTTGAAACTTTTAAAGCTTTAAAATTTGCGTAAATCTTCAAAAATTTCAAGTTAGACAAAAGTAATCGTTTAATTTAGTTTTATCCACTGTATTCACCTCAGCCATCTAATCATTAAAATTGACTCTTGTTCAAGAGATGAAACATACCCCCCTCTGAGAATAATCATGCCGGCAAAGGTTTCCAAAATAAACAACAAATGCTTTGAGAGCTCTGAGACACACACACACATTTATTTATATGGTGTATGTGTATGCGAAAATCTGCTTAAAAGCAACCGTCCAAGAATTAGTTTCAATAAAAGATTCAAGAATGAAAGGAACAAAGCGCATTAACTTCAACTCTCTGCAGAGACTGCGAGGCATGAGTCAAGGCAAAGGCAAATACATACGTATACATATATGTATGTAAAGTTGTATATATATCTTATTAATGTTTGTGTTGTTGAGAAAATTATATGCTTGAGGCACTGAAGCAGCTTTAATTTGTGGCTCTGTCTTTTTGGTTTTAGGCCGAAAAGTGTATCTCACAGATACATTCAAAGTTAACAATGCCTTGTAAACGATTTAAAATTTAAGCACTTGGGCAATATACGCAATGCTTATTAACTTAACTAACTATTAAGCGTTTGTTAATGTTGTAGTAGTTGTTGTTGCTGTTGTTATTGTCATTGTTATTGTTGCTAACTTACCCAACAAAAACTGCGCGATTTCAGCGCGATTCATTGGCTTTTTATACAGATTTGTATCCATGCCTATATAGCGTTAATTTAAAGTGTACGGTGTTAATGTTGTTTTGTTTATTTATATGGCTTTTATGTAGATCGTTTAATACAAGCTTTGTTTGCTATTTTTTTATTATATTCCTTGTTGTTGCTGTTGCTCTCGTTGCTGTTGTCGCTGACATTATATGTGTGTTGCTGTTAGCAATTAACAGTGAGCTGCCAAAAGTTGAAAACACTTTACTATATATAGTAGCTATCTATTAGATCAGATCAGATCAGATCACATGCACTGCAACTGTAGCCGAGGCTGCTTATAAATTGCACACAAATCTTAAAACGTTAAACAATTTCGCGCAAAAGATTTCACAGTTACACGCAACTCCAACTGATAAGCTTACAAGCATTTTGTCAGAGTATAAGATAAGAAAACGATATGCTCACTAATCCGTGCCATAAGCAACACTAAAGATCTTCTTCAGTCGCGCGTCACAACAAACATCTCGAAAGTGAAATACTTGTCTCCCACGATGACGACGACGACGACGACGGCGCCGGCAACCAACGCCTCGTTTATCTTTTGAGCTCTAGCTTGCTTTCGAGTGCTCGGCTGTTTACTCGGTTTAATAATAGATTGTTTCCTAACATTGACTTCGATATACAATACGTACTGCGCTCAATTTTCTTTGATACTAAAGATACCTCTTAAGTGAGACAAAAGCGGTTATACTTGGCTCACGAATTTTTAAATTACCTGCAGCAGTTCATTGACCTGACAAATTCGAAATCCTACGCTAATTGAGTTCCTTGTAAGCTTTCAAGCCTAGCTCCAAAATATGGACATACCCCAGGCCTACTCCCCACTTGCTTCTATTTTTAGCACTAATTCTAAGGCTGGCCTGCTGGCCTTATAGAGCGCACACACGTTATAGCTGAGCACACTCGATTGCAGCATTCTTAATTTATTTTTTTATTTTTATTTTATTGTCTGTTTTGTATTTTTATTTTTTTGGTTGCACGCTTCGTTTGGCACTTATGGAAAACTCAACGCAGCCGGCGGCAACTGATGACGCTATGTTTTTACTATAATTTTTTAATTCGTATGAATGTAACTGCAGCATTACGAAATGGCAGTAATGCCGATTTTCATAATGTTTATTCACTTGTTTCTGCTGCCTCTTTGTATTCAATATGCCCATGTATTTGTATTTGTAGCTCTATATGTTTTATTTTCCTGTCTATTCTGTCACATTTGCGGTTCCCACATTTGCGGCTAAAGCCTAGTTTAAGTCTAGCCGCAAGCCCTACTAATGTTGCTATACAAAGTTTATATGCAAAGCAATGTCGCGTATACTGTTGGCCCAGGCGGCGTATGAGGCCCAGTGGCCCAGCCTTTTTAACAGTGACTCATAAGATGAGAAAACTTGCGTGTCGTCAAATTATTTTGGCACTTGTCACTGTAGCAGTGGTAAAATTTTAAGTTCTGCTACTCTTACTTTTTATGGGCTGGCATATTAAACTAGAATATTAAATTCGATTTGCCATGCGCGCTGGCTATTAATTTTGCTTGCACCACACACACACACACACGCAGACACACAGACACTGTTTATTATTATTGCAATTTCACACTTTGTTTATACTATTTGATTTCTAGTTCTGCGTAAAAAAAACTTAATTTTCTTGCTTTCTTTGCAGGTGTGTCTCGCAGTTTGCTGCATTTCCGGTCATTTTCAAATACGTCGATTTCCTGTCCTGTGTGCGCACAGTTCTTAAATTTAAACTTTTTTCTTTTGTTGCTTTTATGCACTTGACGCCTTTGTTTTTACCCGTTGACGTTGACAGCTTAACGACAGCAATTTTATTAACTACGCTCGCCAAAGAAGTAGAATCAATGCAAATGCAGACGTGAGCATGATTACAAGAGAGCCCGAGATTGAAAGAGAGCGGGAGAGAGAGAGAGAGCGCGCGCGCAAGTTTAATTTACTTTAAGCGCAGCTTTATGTGCGCTCGCGTTCATTACTCATACGCAACTGAACGCAGATATTCAAGCCGGCGCTGCCATCGGCGCATACCCTACGATCCAAAAGTTGGCATCGGGAGTTTTGTCTTTACTCAAAAGCGTGTGCAACTAAATCTTTTACTTAAGCTTTTTATTTATAGTTGCTACAACTTAAAACAAAGTACATACATGAAAAAATATTGTTATGGGTTGCAACAACTCTTGCATTTGGACAACATAGGGTATTCGTGTGTGGTGTGTTGGGATTGCAGTTGCTGTTGCTGACTTTCTTCGTAGGCGCACGTTAACTCTATTCATCTTTTTTTTCGGCAAGCAGCAAGAACAGCAACAGGTAAATGTGAAATTGTCTGTGTTTATTTTGTTTTGACCAAAAATGAAAAACAGGCTCGCAGAAAACCAGAAATCTTCTAATCTGCGCAGTCAACAGAAAACAGCGAAAAGACAGACAGACAGACAACGACGCCGACAGCTGTTGCTGCTGGCTGTGAGCAAGAAATCCGAGCTGTTTGCTTTATTTCTGTTTGGGGCGGCAGATAAGCCGAAAGCAGTTGCCTTTTTGGACCCTGAAGGACAACTCAATTTTAATTAAATGGTTATAAATTAAAAAATCCCAGCTAACCTTGAGCTGAGGCTGATAACTCCAGAGAAAGAGAGAGATGCTTGGACACATTGCGTGTTTGTTTCAAGTTGGCCAACAGGTTTATCAGTCAGGTTGCCACAGTGCTGCTGCTGCTGCTGATTCATGCCGCACTAACATTGGTGAACGCTTTTAACTATACTAACGCTTAATTATGTGCAATAACAAGTCTTTTCATTCAGTTTAAATAACAATCTTTTGTACTTAAGGCCATTTTTTCACTTGAGCAACGCTTGCAGGCGACTTTGTGGCGTTTTGCTAGCGCTTTGAGCCACTTGCTTTTGCAGCTGCGCTGCCAGCTGCAGCAGCGCGTTGTGCTTTTGTGTTTTGGATTGTACTTTGGGCGCTCCGCTGGCTCTGCTACTGCTGCTGCCGGTGGGTGTTGTCGACTGCGCTGTCTTTTTCTTCTTCTGCTTCTTTTGTTTGTTGCTTTGGCCGGCAGCGGCGATCGGCGGCTTCTTCATTGTTGCTGTTGTTGTTGTACTTGTTGGGGCAGCCCTTTGTTGTGTTTGTGCTGTTGCTTTGATATCTTTGTTTTTGTGTTTCTTTTTCTTCTTGGGTCCTGCTGGCGCTGCCACTGTCGCTGTTTTTATTGTTTCTGATGGTTGCTGCTTGCGCTTCTTTGGTTTTTCCAGCGGCAGCATTGTTTTGTGTCCACAAATCGCACAGTTTACAGCCTTAAAAGAAATTAATGTTTATCGTTTTCTTAAATGACAGCGAGTGAGTCAAAGGGTTAAGGTAGCATACCATATAACTGCCCATGCGCTTCTTCAGCCACTTGGCACGTTTCCTTGCCACCGTGCTGAGCTTGCCAGTGCCCTTCTGTTGATTTGTCTTAGCTGCCTCCAGCTGAGCTATCAGCCTACGGCGCTTGGCATTCTGGGCTAGACGCTGGGGCTTTATGTTAAGCTGATAATGGCCATCGCTCCACTCATTGCCGCAGCGGCGACACATGCGCCCCGGGCCCACGCTGTCTTCTGGCATTACAACATTATGCTTGGCCAACTTGCGACAGGTATTACTGCAAAGTACATATTTAATGGCGGGATTATCGCGCTGATTAGCAATATGATTAGCTTACATATAATATGATTTAAGCAGACGCTCTGCATGTGTTTCCGTGCTAAGCGCATGGGCGCAGCTCCATAGCAGGTTTACCTTCTTTTCCTCTGCCATTTACCTGGAAAGAACACAAACATGAAATCTTCTTGCTTTCTAGCTAACTTTGTTTTGGCGGGTTTTCCATCGCGCACTAATGTTGACAACATAAGTTGTTACAGCATGTGCTGCTTATGTGAACGGTCGTTTTAAAATATTTGTGTAGAACTTAATTGTTACCTGACTTTGTTATTATTTTTATATATTTATTTAATTATATTGTTCTGCATAATTCCATTAAGCAGGCACATTATCTCAAATCGTAGAGATTTAACTATAGATGACAGTGTGTTTCTAAATATACCTTTTGGAAAAATACTAAAATACTATTTTAGCAAGCAATTTGGATTCATCAAGTATTTTTATTCTTGGATTAATCCATCACTCTTGCGAAAAATGTGTTTTTGTGTATCTTTTAAGTCACCATAACGCATTTTTAAAAGTTAGGTGCTATCGCTGAATAACATCTGTATCGAATAAATACCAACAAGTATCGTAACACAAAATAAAACTATCGATATATTGATATTTTAATATAATAGGCAACCCTCACGCTTGGCTTCCATTTTAAATTTAACGTTGCGAATGAAAAGCGAAAAAGAGACGCGCTCGGTTTCAAATGACAAAGGCATTTAGATAAATACCTAGAACTCGATGTTTAAGTGTTTCAACTTGACTAAAAGCCAAATAAACAAAATAAAATCAAGTGCAAGTAGTATTAAACAAAATTAATTAAAAAGTGCGCGAAGTTTCTGACAAGTAAAGGCATTTGCAGCTGCAATAACAACAACAACGACAAGCACAATGGACCCGTTCACTCAGGTAGAATTTCACACACACACGAAAACAATAAAACGCCATTTGGCAATGCAATTGCAATTGTGTAAACTGTAATTTATTGTAATTTACAGCGAATGCTAGAGAAGGCAGAACAGCGCAGTCGCGCCTTGGGCATAACCAATGCCAGCGTTTTTCCGCTATCGGAATGCAGTTTAGCGACGCCACAGACAACAGAGAAGCCAGCGCCTGCAACTAATAGCAGCGGCAGCAGTGGAAAGATTGTTGTGCTGGAGAAGGCGCAACTGGAAGCGTCACCCACAAAACCGTTGCGCCATTATGCGGCCGTCAACAAGGAGAATATGGAAATGGGCATTGAGATAAACATAACCACAGCGCAGCCAATTGGGGTAAGTCGACTACCTCCACTTTCCCACTCCCCTACACAATTCCCTTTTGCCTTTGCTGTACTTTGCGTTTGGTGGTTGTTTGTATGCTTTTGTGTCTGGCGCTTCATGTGTTTTGTGTTGTGTGTGTCTCTGGCTTTAGGTACAAGTGGAAATACAGGAGCAGGACATGACAGATACGGAGGAGGATGAGGCAGATTCGAGTAAGCAGCAAAATGTAGCAGCTCCTGTTAATCAGCCGTTGGCACGTCTAAGAGACACATCACGCAGCCGACTGCAACGCATGGGCGCTTTGTACTCCAACACGGATGATTTATCCTCGCCCATACATCGCACTGAGGCGCAGTTTCATGCAGGCGATGATGAAATGCCGCGCAGTCCACGCAAAGGCAAGCAGCGCTTGGGAAAGTTGGCCGCGTTAGCGGATACTATCAATCAATGGGAGGATGATACAGCGCATCATGATGTGCATCGTCCGCTTTTAGAGTCAGTGCCGCCACCCAAACCAGAGCTGCCAAGTCGACCAGTTGCAAGCTCTAAGGCCAGCTCAGATGCTGTAGATGCCAGCAAGCAGCAAACTAAGCAGTTGAAATGGGATGCCAAGGTATTGAGTTCGCTAGAAGCGCAGGGTTTCCAACGACGCGAGTCAAGCACCATTAAACATACTTATGACTATGTCAAACCCCAGCAGGAGGAGTCTACAGCATCCAAGCCGCAAGTGCCGCAAAAGTCGCACACAGTGAGCCAAGTGGCCAAGAGTTTTAGCAGCAATGCTGCCACTGGTGGGCCCGCTAAATCCGCGCCAAAGCCTGTCAAGTCCGGTTTGGTCGCCGGTCGCGCTGCCGTATTTGAGAACAAAGCACAAGGTGGCCAAGGCAGTCAGGCAGCCAAAGCTAATCAAAAGGATCCGTGTGAGTTATCGCTCAAGGATCGCATGAAACTCTTCGAGACAGGAAATGCTAAGGCTATGCTGCCGAAGGCGCCCATTGCAAGTGCGCCTACGCTGAATCAGATAAGAGCGCCAGAGCCCAAAGGTAGTGTATAAACTAAAGCTTCAATTCAGATTCAATTCAAATGTATCTCTATTAACAGTGCAAGCTGCAGTGCATCCCGTTACTGCTGCTGCCAAACCGCTCGCTGAGCCCGCAGCTGCCAAGCCAGAAAGCAAGCTGCGCGACAAAGTAGCCGCCTTGGTAGCCTCTGCCCAGTTTGCCACAGAAAATCGCATTAAGGACATAGATCGTCAGCGTCAGGAGGATATGCAGATTATAGCGCAACGTTTCAATAAACAAAAAGAAGTTGTAGCGCCAGCGGTGGCGCCGCCAAGCAGCAAAGTAGTGCGTCCCATGCCACCACCGCCGCCACCACCTATGATGGCCAACTCCTTAGCTAGCAGCAAGAGACGCTCACGTAAGCTGCGGCCAACAAACATAATTCCAAGCAGAATTGTAATTGTTTATTTGTTTATAATGTACAGCTGGCGATGCTATAGACGAGGAATCCAAACGTGCTCGCAAATCCCAAACAGATCGGCTTTATCCCGCACTCTCTGATTTGGACTCTAGCGAGGGTGAGAATTGCTGTGCCTCGGCTACAGCTTCAATGAATGACGACAGCGAGGACCAAGAGCTGGAAAGGTGCGCAGATAGATTCTATTCTTGCTTGTTGTTTCTGCTCTGCATAGAGTAGCACGCTCAGCAGTTCTTAAGACTGATTAACTATAGCTTTAATACTAAACTTAAAAACAAATAAATAATTAGAACTAATCTGTTTTGCTTTTTTAATCTGTAGTTGCATGGCAGAGTCAGAGGAGTCGCAGACAGAGGACAGCAGCGCGGGCATGGCCAATGGCAGCCTAGGGCGTCATATACTCAACACTGTGCAGCGCAACGAGGCGCAGCAGCAGCAGCTGCAACAAGTGAAGAAGGTAAGTCGCAGCACAGCGGGCGGTAAGCAATTATAATGAATAATTATTTTTACAGACGGTGCATTATGCAGCGCAGGATGATTATTATAGCCAGGATGGAGGGGATAGCTCAATGAATAGCTCGCAGGTATCTGGAGGCATTGATGATTATTTGGACGAGGCCTTGGGTCAAGGCTATGACAGTACCCAAGATGAGCAAGATACAGAGGATGAGAACAACGCCAGTCATCTCTCATTAGGCGTAAGTAGCAATTTTATATCAACAAATTGTTTATTAATTAATATTTGTTTGTGCAGAGCAAAGGCACAACTGCCTCCAATAGCTTCTCTTTCCGCAAGACGCCCGCATGCCAAACCATTGCAGAGCATCAGGAGGCCATGGACATACAGACACCTTTAATGCATGGCGCTGCGCAGCCTGTGAAGTCCGAGCTGAGCGTCAATCAGGACAAGGACAATCTGGTGACGCTGGTGCACACCGTTAGCTTCTACAGACGTCAACAAAGCGCCAATGTAATTAGCTACTGAACTGTACACTGAACTATTTATATTAATTGTTATGTAATTACCAGAGCTCCAACTCGACACCAGTGCGCAAGATTTGCCGCGAGCAGCAGGTAATGCGCTCTGCCTTGGCGAGCGATTGCCATGCCAAGCATAAGCTGGAGTACGATTCACCAATGGCGGGCGCTGCAGCTGAAAGCACAGACGACTATAGCGATGAGGATGCAGACATGCAGCAGGCGCGTGAGACCAACGAGGCTGCCAAGGTGCAGGAGAAGATTAAGAAACTGCTCGATGAGGTCTGCAAACAGCAGCAGGTTATAGCGCAGGCCAGCCAAGCCTTGAATCTGTGCGCAGCTACTGTGGAGTTCTCTGGCTCTACAGAGTCTGTTGAGGGCGAACGCTACTTGCTGCTGGCCACGCATCGTCGACAAGCCTGTTTGGATGAAGTGCAGCGGCTGCGCGTCGAGCACAGCGTGCGTCCAGTGGGCGCACCCAAAGAGAAGGGTTTGCTGACGCTTAAGGACATTACCATACCCTTGCGGCAGGAGTATGTGCGCAAAATGGCCACTGGCAACATTAATGGACATCATTTGGTCTGCCTGCTCAAGTACAATGAGCATGTGCTGGCTACCAAGACGGTGCCCACCATGCCTGGCCTGCTGTCTGTCAAATTTCCCGATGTGCTGCAGTTGAATCATGTCTATGCGGACTTCAGAGTAAGCTCAAACGCTCTCAAATCTTTTAATGGTTACTAAGCCATTTCTTTTGCTTATAGATCACCTTGGAAATCTATGGCATGTTGGCGCAACGCGATCAGCTGCCACACGAGCTCAAGTATCACATCAATCTGAACAAAAAGGGCGGTGTGAAGACGCCCAAAAAGAAGGGCGGCGAGAATCGTTTGGTTATGCCGCCGGTACAGAGTCCAGCGGGTCCGCATGTGGTGCGCACACCGCAGCTAGTGCAATATGGCTTTGCCATCTTTTCGCTGCGTGAAATTCAACGCACCAGCTGGACGCTGACGCAAGTGCTGGGCGTCAGTCCGCTGGATGGCACCGTGCACATGAAGGTCAACTGCGAGCTGTCCATATCGGTGGAGCACAAGGGCTTTCTTACGATGTTCGAGGATATCTCGGGCTTTGGCGCTTGGCATCGTCGCTGGTGCTATCTAAACGGCTCTGTGCTCAGCTACTGGAAGTATCCCGATGATGAAAAGAAAAAGGCACCCATGGGCAGCGTAGATTTGAGCACTTGCACTTCGACTAAGATTAGCACTGCGCCGCGCGACATTTGCGCACGTCTCAATACCATGCTGCTGGAATGCGAGCGTCCAGCGCTGGACACTGACCAGGAGTCGCTCATCATTGTGCCCAACGGCAGCAAGACAATAGTGCGCCAGCTGCTCTCGGCGGATACAAAGGAGGAGCGCGAGGAGTGGTGCGCCTATCTTAACAAGGCGCTGACGCTGCTGCGCGCCTGGGGCAACACGCATTGATTTCACGTTAAATGTTTTCTTTTCCGTTTATGTATTTTTTAGTTTTATATACTTTGTCAGTCTAAACTTAAAGTATTGTTTCAACAACGTTTTGTCAACACAAACTATCTATATACATAATATATATATTTATAACTGCTAAGTTAAATCCCAGTAAAGATGTTCGCTTAATCAAACGCACACTCGTTTTAGTTTTTGTCTATATTTTATTAAATACTTTACACATACATATACCATATGCCATATATCTATATAATGCAATAACGTTGACTGTGTGCCAGGAAACTGTTAACTATATTTTTTTCGAATTGCGCTAATGTTGATTATTACATAAGTATATTGATATTCATTTGATTGTGTTCATTTGTTATGTTGTTGTGTTTTAGGTGGTTGTTGTAGGTATTACAGTTAGTAACAGCATATGTCAGGTAGACTCTGAATTAGCGCTGTAAATATCTTCATTCCAAATCGAACTGCATTCAGTTTACAGCACAAGTGTATTTATGGCCTTGCAATTGACGCTAGTTTCGTTAGAACTTTTGGCCTAAAGGCTGGCTAACTACAAAATTGCAGTTAAATATGTATCTTCTTTTAATTGCTTTGTTTATTACTTACACTTGATGATACGTATAGCGAAAATTCATCTAATTTTTGTCACAACAATATTTCTTTACGTATTATACACGCAGTTAAAGAATTCTTTTGTTTTTCAATTTATATATTCAAGTATAATTGAGTTAAGTTGTAAATACTTCCAAATAACGACAACATGACTCAGATATGCAGTTTTTATAGTATACGTGTATACTTTGTATGCATGTGTGTAGTTGTGTGTGTGTGTGTATGTACATAATGTGGGCGCTGTACTTGGAAGTTGTGTATGTACATTTACTATATAGTATATCTATATCAATTGCTGACTTTGGCATAACTATTTTGAATTTTAGAAAATCAAAATTTTACTGCATAAACTTTTCAAATTTTGTTTAGAACATTTATTAGTTGCGTAAATGTTAGAGAGCTGCTAATCAGAAGTGTAGTATATATATAAGTATATATGTATATTGCAAGGCTCATCATAGTTAACTGTACTATATAGTTATCATATTCTCAAGCGTCCCACTGTTTCCCCCCAAAGGTGCAGCTTCCAACTCTGGTAATAGGTAAAAGGTTATAGTTAATAATAACACAACAGGTTAAAGGTTGGCTATAATAATACTGTAGGATACGTTTTCTCATATTCTCAACTATTCAATGTTGCAAAGTGTTTTGTTTGTTTCGTTTGTTTTTGTTGTTAGTCGCATAAATAAAATAGGATTAAAAGTTTAAAGCTAATATCCAATGCAAGTCTTTAATGATTTATGTGGCTCTGGCAAATTGACTTATGCGCTAGAATTTATTTTTAAAAATATATAATCGCTTTTGTTACGGCCAATGCTTTATAAAAAAATAATTGCCTAAGCTAAATTTACAACTGTTTTGAGTGTGTGTGTGTGTGTGTGTGTATGCGTGTGTTTGTGTTAAAATAATTTAACAAATGCTGCACTTAAAGCTACAGTTTTAAAAATTAAAAACAAATGCTATAATTTAACAAACAATGCAATAAATTAATAAAAACAAATAGACACGATTGCCTTACAAAAATACTAACAAATGCGACGACGCTGTTTAGATGTATGTGTATGTGTTTGTGTGTGTGTATCCCTGTGTGTGTGCTTATGGATTGCTGGCTGCATTGCTGCCGACCACTTGTGCATTCTGTCGCCGTAAATCGGAGCGTGTGGCGGCGGTAATGGCCGTGCCAAGGATGAGCATGAGAGCCATCGCTACATTGGCGGGCACGTCGCCATACGAGTAGAAGAGCTCGGAGTAGAAGAGCGTAAAACAAATGCCAAAGGTCTGCGCCGAGGCATTCAACAGACCCGACGATGTGCCCTCTGGCTCCGGAAAGGTCAACTCTGCGCCAAACTCAAAGCCCACGGGCAGATAGCCAGTCATAAAGAAGCTAAGCATTAATATATAAGAGTTTAGTTGTTGTCTGCGCAGCTTTACAACATTGCGGACTTACCCCAACAGCGAGGCGGTTAGATACACCACTGCAATGTGTCCGGTGTCCAAGGTGAAGGTGAAGATCCACATGCCAACCATAGATAAAGCATAGACGGCCAGCGTTGTTTCTCTGCAAAAAACAAAGCACATATGTTCACCCATAGTTTACGACTTGAGCTTCCGAGCTTAACTCATAAATTTGTGCATAAATTCTTGTGCTCATATTTATTTTGCTTGCTTACTTGAATTTATGCGTTTTATCCAAAACAATTCCAGACACAACCGAACCCAGCATGCCGGCCAGCACAATGCTAAGACCAATGCGTCCCGTGTCCACCTCATGACCCGGATAATACTTGAGCACCACCTGACGACCAGAGAGAAAGCGAAAAATAAACAAACAACTCTTTGTTTAGCTGCAGTCGCAACTCTTTACCGGATTGAGCAGCGTGGAAATGGCGTAGAATACACCCACATTGATGCCATAGGACAGCAGCAGAAAGATGAAGTTGCGATTGGTCATTAGATTCTTAAGCGACTGCATAAAGCTGACCTGATCCTCGGCAGCCAAGCCCTCCAAGCGTTGTGCAGCTTCCTGCGCAGCAGACGGCGGCGTGGGCGGCTTATCCTGAAAGACTGCAAAGCGCTGCTTAAGACAGAAATTTGTTTGAGTCGCTTTAGCTTACATATGGCCATGAGCACCAGCAGCACGCTGGTTAGTCCTGCCACCAAATAGAACATCATCTGCAGATCCTTGCCCACTGTGTCCAGACTCTCTGAGTTTGGCACCAACATGGGCGGCAGCACAAAACCCATGGCCACGCCCAACTGCAAAACAATAGAAACGTTGAAATTTAAATAAAACTTTCAGCACGCGCCAGAGTGCTCTACAATTGATTTATACGCCGCTGTCGCTGTTGATATGCAGCTTGGCCAACAGCCATTGCAGTTAACATTTTTCGTTTTTGTTATTATTTTTTTGTAGCCCTGTTTCGTCAGAAACTTTGCACGCGCCATTGCGATGCAAATAACTCAAAAATAAAACAACAACAAAAACAAAGCAGCAGCTGCTGTTGTGGCCAAAAGTTATGCTGGTTTTCCACATTGTAACTGTGTGTGTGTGTGTGTGTGTGTTGCTGTTTTTATTTTCTTGCTGCTATTTGGCCTATAAATCGGTTTAGGCAAATAACTTTCGACAGCCAAATTTGCAAACTGCATTAAAATTAAGTGAATTTATAACTCGTAACTCGATTGCAACTAAATCAATCACAATTGCATTGAAAGCCTGTTAACTGCCTTTGTCTTGTTTGGCATTAAAGCAGCTTTCAGTGCAATTTGCTGCTGAGCTTTAATCCGCTTGCAGCTCAAGTGACTGCAAATATTCTCACGCCTTTGAGCTGCATGAATTTTGCGTCTAAAATCAATCTAATTGGCATATTTGAGTCTCTATTTGAGGCTAAAAGCAAGAGGCATTGAAATGTATGCAATGCAAATGGCTGCAGCAGAATTTTGTCAAATGCAACAATTTGCATAAATTAAATTGCTAGCAAGGCTCGTGGGTAAATAGAATGCATGCATTTCTGAATATATACTTGTCATAGCTGATGAGCTTGTTTTGGCTTTATTTGCACTTCTGAGCTTTGGCCCCAGATGCTGCAGGGACAGCCATAAGAACAACCGACTTGAAAGTCCACTCCAAACTAAAACACTAAATTCATTTTGAATTTAATTCGAATTGGGAAATGGCGAAGCTAAGCATCTGGTATTCGAACATATAAAATAATTACTATATGTTTCTTTATTATTATGCTAAAAGCCTTTTGCTTGTTGATGTGCAATACAAAAGTTATAAACAAAATGCTAAGCAAACAAGTCAACTAACAAACTTTCAAAAGCTGTAAATCGAACTTGAACTCATAAATATTTGCTGCTTGATCAAGTAAACAAAGTTATGGCAACAACTGCTTCAAAATGTGGAGCTTACAATTAAAGGCATGATAAATCAGCTAGCAAAATAAAGACACTGAGCAATTGTGTTAGCTTAAGATTTATGCATAAGCTTATGCCAATTTTTTTTTGAGGGGCATAAAAAATTGCAAATATAAGCAGATGCGAATTGGAAAAGAGGATGAAGAGCAGCCACTGAAGAAATTTGAAGCACTATGAGCGCGCAGCGCGTGAGAGAAAACATACAGGATGTCAACGACGAAGTCATTTCCTGGCGTGTTTACATACGCGTTCTGCCAATGCCAAACAAGGCTAGAAAAACAGCAGAAAAAGCGTCAAAGCGAAAAAAAAGGAAACTATGTTTGTTCAGCACTTGGGCTGCAACAATGCCAAAGCTAAGGCTGAGGCTGAGGCTGAGGCTGAGACTGCGTTGGAGGCGCTAAAAAAACTCGTGCCCTAACGAAATCCGCACGTCAGGATTCAGCGCAAGTGGCCCAGGCTGTTGCCTGTGGCGCTTGTGGCCTTGCTAGATAAGCGTGACTAGGTGGGGGCGGCTGAGCTTGGGTGGCTGCATTCAATGTCAGCCACGCTGCGTGTGATTTTTGGGTTTAGTTGCTACTCAGCAGTTTTTGGTTCAGTCAAACACGCAAACTTTAAGGGCGCGCAAGTTTGTTGTTTAGGCCAACTGCGATTAACTTGTATTAAAAAAGTGACAAATGCCTTCGCTTACGCTTTCGTTCGCTTCACTTGACCTCGCTACTGCTGTCGTTAAACTATTTGACGGCACTGTAATTGTGATGATGGCAGCATGCCTGGAGCACATATTGCGACATCCGTCGAGACCATTGAGACTTCCCAGCCTGGCGCACAACAAGGCGGAAATTATAAGCCTTTTCAGTTGCACTCAGGCGTGAGGCACACACACACACACGCACCAGCACACACACATAGCTATATATAGACACACTGCTGTCTGTCAGTGTCAATGTTTGCTTTGCCTATTTGCCTGCAGCAGCAGCAGCAGCGGGGGAGACTGTGGGGTGTGCCCCGCATTTGCAACACGTTGCACGTGAGTATATTATGCGCTCGTAAATCAGCATTAAAAGCCTTGCCCCCCGCCCGCCACTCGTCTTGACCCACTGCACGCTAACAAAGCAGCAAATATGACGCCCTAATGACTAAGCAAGCCAACTAATTGTTTTGCCTTGTTTAGCGTCCATTAAGCTGCCAATTGTTCAAATTACAAAACGCAAGCGGCGCTGAGTTTGGCTAAATGAAAAGTTCATAAATTTTGATTTGCGAATCAAACCAAGCGCTCGCTTAATAGTTAGTGAAGTCTAAGCTTTGTCTATTTTAGTTTGGCTTACCTCAATGCAAAGTGCAATTGCAATTGCAATTGCAATTGAATTAATTAATGCACACCTTGCGGCACCAGCAACGCAACTGGCTGCGGCAATGCTTGGGAGCAAAGCTAATTAGTTTTATGGCATAAATTTTGTGGTCAAGCGGTGCTAAAATGCAACCGCAACTTAGCCACACACACACACACAAATACACACATAAAGAGTGTTGAAGTGTTGAAGCAGTTGCAGCTGAGCTGCGCTAACCTCAGACTGACAGTGACAATGTTGACATTGCTTTAGCCTTTGACCTCTATGCTCATCACTTATGCAGTTTGTTTCACAGTCGAATAAATAAAAAGTGTGTGTGCGTGTATAAAATTGATTGTGTGCTCTCTGTGTGTGTGTGTGAGAGAAAATGAATTTGGCTTTGCCACTTCCGCTGGCCGGAAATGGTTTCCAAAAAAGAAAAGCGTAAAAGTCATTTTCGCATGTCAGTGCTAAACTTGCAGCATCAATCTGCTACCAAAAAGCAAAGAGCAAAAAAACAAAAGTAGGGCTGAAGAGCTACTGCTGCTCAGCCCTTTTCGTGTTCATGCAAATGTTTTCGTCTAATGAAAAGCCATAGCTTATGAGCTTACAAATGAAAGCCTAGGCTGCCCTAGTCTCAGTCAAATAAGTTACATTTTCATTGCAGCTGTTAGTTCAAGTAGCAAGCGCACGCACAACGGGGGGCGTATGCGTAATTTACGCGCTTAATGCTAAGACTCACCTGATTACCAAACACGCCCACGCTGGTGGCAGACGACACTTGATCAGGTCCAAACCAAACAGCAGCCAAGCGCGCAGGCAGCGACAATATGCAGACCTTTGATTAAAATATAAAAAAGTTAAAAGTAGCTAAAAAAGTAATAGCCTGGCAGTTACCTGAGCTAGCGCTACAATAGCTTGGCCTATAAAGCCCACATAGAACAGCGATGGATCCACACTGAAAACTTTAATCCAGGCGCCCACACAAGTGCCCACCACACCCACCAAGGCAGTGACACGCAAGCCCTGGAACAATATGCAATTGTTTAAATATTTATTAAACGCTTATCAGCCGCCAAACACTCACCGCTTTATCCAGAAACCAGCTGCCCGGAAATATAAGTGGAATATACAGTATCATATATATCATCGAGGTCCAGTCCACCCACTTGTCGCTAATGCCATAGTAGCTATCAAAAATGCAAGCATATTTATAGTTTGATGATTTTTAATTAAATATGCCAAAAAATGTGTTGCATATGCATTTGCTGTCTCGCTCGCACTTACCGTGTGATTATATTGTTGATGATGGTGTACTGCACCCACTGCATGGCATTGGATGCTGAATAGAATACAAAGAGTATAAGCACCGCCCAGCGACGTGCATAGACTTTATAGCCTGCGAAATAGAAAAGACACACACACACACGCACACACATATGAGTATATATAGTATATAGACTTATGCTTGTTCAGGTTTGGGTAAAAGCCACTTGAGTTGCTAGTGTAGCAGCTTTGGCTGTTTGTCATTTGCAAGGCCTTGAATAGCAAGCGACATGCAGTAGTCTCACATAAGATTAAATGGATTAGCTCACAGTACGTATACGTAATAAGCAAACAGAGCTTAAAATAAGATTAGCTAAGTCTTAAATATGTTTATAAGCGATCAACATGCCCGAAAGCAATAACTGCTCGTTTAGCAACATGTTGCAGCAACTTTGTTGCTGTTGCTAATAAATAAAAAAAGCCGACAACTTTTTTGCCAACTATTTGAACTTTTTTCTAGCTATCCAGACTAGCTGCCTTTATTTTGCAATTTGCATTACAACTTGCGCTAGTGAGACGTCAGCTTACGTGAAAATTTGTTTTATTTTTTGCACTTTTTTGTTTGCTTGTTGCGTGACATTGAAAACGCTTTTGATGTTTCCTATTTTTAGTTGGCAACACACACACACATACGAACGCTGCAACATGCAAGCGAAAACTATTGCATACTTACAGCTGCCTTTGAATCAAAATGTCTGCTTTGTATGTGTGCGTGTGCGTGTGTTAGTGCAAGTGCTTTGCATACAAATGTTTAGTTTATAGAATTCGAATCACATAGCTGCTATCTTGAGTTAATGCTTGAAAGATTCGTGTTTGCTTGAGCTGAGCCTTTGCATACAGAACAAAACGCTTAAATAACTATTTGGCATTGCCAACTAACTGAGCTGAGCTGAGCTTGAGCTGTAGCTGCAGCTGTGTGTGTAATAGGACGGCTGAGAATTGTGTGTAAGGATTTAGTTGACTTTGGCTGAGAGTAAATAAATGCATAGAGAAATCAAACGAGCGTTCAATGTACATAATTCACATAAATTTAATTAAGACTTGGCGCTCACCTTCGGTTGCCACAATATCCGCCTTGGGTGGTTTGCTATCCTTGGGCGATATCATGTCTGTGGACTTGCTGGCTATGTAGGCATCACTTGCCTCGGCAGCGCCAGTGGCGGCGCTATGTTTTAAATCCATTGAAAGCTCTTTAAACTATGTGCTGCTGTTTTTGTTTATATATTTATAAACTCTTGGGCGGCGCTGCGTTTAACTTTTGTTATCGGTGGTAACGTTTAACAATTTTTTAGGCAGTTTGTAGTTTTGTATAAAATTGCTGCAAATAAATAAAAGAATAGCAAGCGTTAGTTGGCATAAATAAAAGCAATGCATGCGGCTGCTAAATTGTAACACACACACATAGAAAGTATAGACGCATGTGTGTTGCACATTTGCGGCCGTTTTAACAACTGGCATAAACATTTCTTCTGGCCACACAAAAAGGCGCAACGCCCACGTTTCAAGCAAAGCCACGTGCTTAACTGATTGCTGTTTTTTAACGTACAGTGCTAATATTCAGTCTATCTACTCTCTCTTTCACTCACTCATTCGCTATCTCTGTCGGTGAGTGTGCTTTGCGGCTATAGCAGGTGCGCCTAAGCATTTGGGCCACTTTGTTTTTATGTACGCAATTATTTAAAGCTTAGCATATGCAGTAAGTCTTAGCAGTTGAAATTACTTTGCTTTTATTCTTGGCAAGCGCATAAACAAAAGCAGTTTGCTTATAAAAAAATCATAATCCAAGCTAATTTTCAAATTACATTTTGCCTAACGCAGACTTACTTTCAAAATGTTTTTGTTTTACAATAATTTGCATATTATTTTACTTTTCATTTATCAATTGTAGCTCAGTGCTCTAGTGTAACTTTTAGTCTCTATGCGCTACGAAAATTTAATCGCTTTTTTAGTGGCTGCTTCAGTTTATTTTGTAGCCATTAGACAAATTACTTTTGCATACAGAATGATTTTGATCACAGAGCGAAAAAAAACATGATTAAGCGATATAAAGCAACACATTCATGAGAGCGCATTCAAGTGCCACACACACACAAATGCATTCAATGTGTATGTGTGTGTGTGTTATGTTTGTGCGCTGACATTGAAACTATGCAGTGCGCGTAATTCAAACGAATCAGCGACTGGGATTTGCTTGGGAAATGAATGTTGAATGAATTGGATTTATAAACGGCTTGGGTAACTGAGCTGAGCTGAAGATATATAAGAGATATATAGATAAGTGCTGAGATTACTTGTTGCATTAGCGCTTTGCTGCATTTTTTATATGAAATTTGAAGTGCTTTTAGTGATTTTTCCGGCTTATTTATCATGCAGCTCGATTGACTTGGCAAATTGAATTGTTAGCTTAATGGCTTGGGTGTAATCTGGGCTTGGGTGTAATCTGCTGCACAAAAGTCACAAAATGTAGTTTTGCTAATTAAATCTGTGACAATGCGCGTGCCAAAGCGGCAGCAGCATTTCCCATGCCACTAATTGATTTAACTTTGTTAATGCCGGGGCACTTAAATCAATTTGCCTGCATTGCAAATTCCACGCAGCAGCAGCAGCAACAGCAGCGCAAACAAATTTAAGCTGCGTGTTGTTATTGCTTTGGTTTATTTTTTTGTTGGCTGCGTAAATTGCCCCTAATGAGTTCAGCAGGCTGCAAGCTCAACTCATTTACTGATGCGACGCTGATTAGCCTGGAAATTTGCTCTCAGCGCTTACGCGGAATCCAACAATTGACAAACAATGCGAGCGACAAAATCAAAAAAACCACAACAACAATAAAAACTTTAAGAACGCGTGTCAGACTGTGTGGTACCCTTTGCTTTTAGTATTATTATTAATAGAGCTATTAAGCTCACGCCACAAGCATTTTGTACTGCGCTGCTAATAAGCTAAACTGTATAGAATTGAATTTATTTTTGCTCCAACTGTCTCAGAATATTAATGCGCCACACTTTGTAGAGTATAAAAAAATACCCGCCAAGGTATTACGCACAGCTGTTTAACAATGTCGCTGATGATAAAAAAATAACAACATTTTATATGTGCACATAAAATAAAAACACAAATCGAAACAGAGAAATGCGAAGCAAAAACACAAAGCGTTTCAAGCAGTTACACTCACGATCGAGTGGAGGCGTGCAGGCGATAACAGCGAGAGACTAAAAAATATAAATAATACAAACTTTTCCAACAATCAGTGTCTTGCACAATTGTCAAAAGCAAACAAATATATATAGACCATTTATATAGCGCTTGCAACACGTTTGAACTGTACTGACGTGTTTTATATATTTTCACCAACTTTGTGCTTTGCTTTTATTAAAAACAAAACTCTTTTTAAACGGCAATCGTTTAGTAGCCCCACTGTCTTTACTATGGAAACGCACATGTCTTACGTTGGCAGCGACGCAGGCAGCGAAACTCAGACACGGGCAGCGCGTCAATCGTATTGAGAGCGCGCGAACGGGCAAACTGAAACTGAAACTAAATCCAAAAACGTCGCTCAGCGTTCAGTACCGTTCAGTCATAAATTTGATTTTGCAAAATGCTTGTTGTTGTTATTAATGTTGTTGTTGTTGTTGTAAGCAGCTGATTCTTTCAACTAACTAACTTTTAGTAGAGGGGGAGAGCGACAGAGAGCAAAACACTTGGCATAGGTTCAACAGTGCGCAACAAGGTAAACAACTTTGAAAAGAAACAAAAGAACAATTTTCATATTAAACAGCATAATGTATTTATTGTTAATAATTAGCTGCTAATAATATTGGCATTCAACTAAGCTAAGCGCATTAACAAATGTTATTAAAATAATTTAATGTCATTTTACTTGCTGTAAAATTAAGTTGTTAATAAACATTTTATGGCAACAAGGCAAAGCTTTTAGCTGCATACTTTTTGCAGTGAGTGTCAAGCTATAGATTAACTGTCAGTCTTGGCAGACAACAGTTAGCTGAGTGTGCACAGTGGTTGCAATTGCATTTATTTTGTCAATTGCAGTGAGTAGCACTTAGCGTGCATTTACTGTAGTCGTCGAGTGTACGCCAGAACGTTTAAATATTTATAGTCGAGCTCTTATTGTAGTTTACTCTTCACGCGGTTTTCTTACTCTTACACACGCTTTCTTCATTTAGTCGCTTTCAAATTCTCCACCCACTCAATTCATTTGCATACACGTCGCTCAGTTTTCAGTTGCTTTGATTTAGTTTTGTGATTTTTTTATTGAATAATATGCCTGTGGCAACTTCCTTGTTGTCGCCACATGGCATTGGGTCAACCCCTCCCCCTCTCACAGGCTGCCAGACCCCAGACATAATCCCCAAGCGCAGCGTGTGTGCGACGCCAGTGCGAGTAATTGAGCTGGCAAAGTGCTGGGAGCGGGGTGTTCTCATTATTCGATTAAGGCAAATTATATTCTTTTATTATTTATAATGCAAATATTGGCACAGCCACATGCCACAAGCTCAAATAGTATGCCAGACCCCCAGACGCTTATCTAAGCTAAGCACTTTATTTTCCCTCGCTACTCTCGTTTCTTGCTCAAGAGCTGATAAGCCTTTGGCATGACATATGTCCGATTAGTAAAGAGTCTAAGTTTCATTATCAGTTGCCGGTAAGCAGTTATAATTACTTGTATCGGATGTTCAGTCTACAATGCCGCGGCCGCTACTCAACTTTTGCTCTGCAGACTCAAAGTCCGCAGCAGTCTTAAGCTCTGTATAGAGTCTTGTGCTGTCGGCTGTGCACTTGTGCATACTTTGTAGCTATTTATCTCTCCACAACTCACGTGTCCATCGTACGTGTTATATACAACTAGGTAAACGCCATAACGAACTGTCGTAAGTGACGCTTTGCATGCGAATTGGTTACGGCTTTTGTTATTAACTATGCAGCAATTGATTACACACACTTGGCTAATATATAGTTTATAAATAGTTAAAGTTAATTACCGTTAAGCAGTAGGTGCATGTTTAAATTCAAGGCCAGCGCTTTATTTAGAAAATTATCATACTAAGTCAAGCTTAGATGCATTGAAATTTATTTTGTCAAGTTTTTGCAACTTTTCTTTGGCTGTTGTGCTTGTTACACAAACTTGGCCCGGCGTAACTTTGTTTTTGATAACTCTTAATTAGCACACATTAAAAACTTTGTGCACACAATTTAATTTAAAACAAAATGCTCGTAATTTATAACATGCTACGGCCTTTGCGGCAGGCTACGGCCGGATGCAGACTCGTCACTCATTAGGCGTCTGACAGAACAAAGCAAGTGTGTCCAGTGTCCAGTATCCTGATTGCCGCCATTACTCATGCGCTTTTCTACAATTTCCAGGACAAGTTGAGCTGAGCTGCGTTAAGCCAGAGCCAGGCTTGCATGAATTTCAAATGCAATTTGCGCTTGGCCGCGGGGCAAGTGTGAATTGGGCAGCGTGGCAATTAGCCAGGACTTTGCCTGCAGCTGTAGCTTGTCCTTCAAACTGTTAAAGATTAATGCAAACAGTTTACTCAAAACACTCGCTCGCTTGCTGGCAACACCTTTTTGCAATTTGTGGCTGCAAATCTCATCTCGGCTATTGAGTTTAACAACACATTAAATCTAATGAGCCGCCGCTCTACGCCCTAACCTAGGCCAAGTGCCAGCTCCTCCTCCTTTCACTTATTTTCATTATATGCGCCTCAAAGTAATTCCAACTGTGATTACGGCCTCATCCTGCTCCAGCTCCAAAAGGCATTTGTCACGACGCCGCTTAAGCTGCAGCAAATCGTCTAATTATGCTGCCTTGCCGCCTTAACTGCGTTAATATTTCCGCAACATTTATTTATTAATTAAAAAAAAAAACGGAGCGACGCCGCTTTGGGGTGTAAGCCAGATTAATTGCCATAAATTGTATTTTATTTGCTCAAGCTAGCACATAAATTTACATTTTCTTTGTTAAATATTTAGCTAAAATATCAATTTAAGAAAACAAACAACAATTAGATTTTTTGATTGACCTTGTGGGCTGCACACTGAGCTCCTCGCTTGAGTGAATTGAATGGTAACTGGCTTTGTATTATGCAATTTAATGCTGCGACGGCAATTCATAAACGACTAACTATCTCGATTGGATTTGCAATTACTCTTACACTTGTATCTGTGTATCTGTGAGATGCAGTTTTAATTGCAGTCGTTGAATAAGTTTGGTGGCTTTTTTACATTTGGCTCTTGACCACTTTTGCTGTCGTTGGCAGTTTTTG
The DNA here is from genome assembly GCF_011750605.1 of Drosophila busckii. Lineage (NCBI taxonomy): Eukaryota > Metazoa > Arthropoda > Insecta > Diptera > Drosophilidae > Drosophila > Drosophila busckii. The sequence goes on along the minus strand of NC_046605.1, from coordinate 782,213 downwards.
TGCTTTACTTTTTATGCCGTAATTGAACATTTGTAATTAACTTCAATGGCAGTCGCTGTCGCAGTCGCTGTCGCCTTTTCCTGTGGCAGAGTGCACAGTTTACAGTTGAGTTGAGCTTTTCTTTAGTGTGTTTTGTTATCAGCAGTCTTTTGGCTCATTTTTCACATTTTTACAGTTGACTTTCATGGCGCTTCGTGGTTTGTGCTTTGTTATTTATGTGTGTGTGTGTTGTTGTTAGCTTAAATGGAAGGTCGCAGCAGTTAGCAGTCGATTGTAGTCCTAATTGAGAACTCTAGCAGTTGCCGTTCAAAGGCTGCAGGCGCTAGACTTTGTATATAGGAAGTGTCCTAGTTACGAAAGTTCAATCAATAATTGCAAGCCAAGTGCAGCACGTGGAGCGTGAAAGTTTGACAAGCATTGGGCAGCACAGCGCGTGATTAGAGCTTAAACAAAACTGCGCTGCGCTTTAAAATTTAACTACGCCAAGTGTGAACGAGGGGGAGCTTGGGGGGTGTTGGCGCCTTGTAGTGTGCTTCAGTTCAAAAACCTTTTGGGCATTGCGTCACTGAATTTTACGCCACAGACAAGCGCACACACACACACACGCACATGGGCAAGACAAGGCCTAAGCAGACACAGCGACAGACTTGTTCGTGTGCAAGCTAAACTGAGACGTCTGTACTTAACCGTGGGGGAGAGTGTAAGTGTAAGTGTAAGTGTAAGTGTGTGGGAAAGAGCAAGAGCAACTGTCAACCGGCTGTTTGTTCGTTGCTTCGCTCGTGCCTGCGCTGCGCCTTGGCAAATTGTTCAGCTTGCCAGGCACTTAAACAGCCTGTAGTACATTTTGTTTTATTATTATTAGGCTGCACCTAGGAGACACCTGCATTGGCAAAAAAAGGAAATTGCATAAAAGGCGATTATTGCCGTCGGAAAAATCAATTTATGGATTTTAGTTTTACACGTGTTGTTCCCTTTTTTTATAGTTTAAACAGCTTGTTGATGCAAGGCTTCGCATCTCTTTAACACGCTCTGCTCAGCGTCTAATTGCAATCAAATGAAACGCGTCGAGTGCTCGCAAACCAAAAGACCTCTCATTTATATTTAATTTGAGCTGCGGTGAAGGGAGAGTGGCAGACCGAACACGACAAAAAAAAAGGCAAAGCAAACTTTAGTACTTACCCCGTTTTGTTGCTGCTGCTGTGGATGTTGCTGCTGCTGCTGTTGTTGTTGTTGTTGTGTGTGTAGCTTAAACAGGAACAACACAAAAGCGCGCTAAAATTTCATCAGCATCTGTATGCGTAGCTTGTTTGCGTGTGTGTGTGCGCTTGTGTGTATTTGTGTAGGTCGCGCCACTTTTGAATGAGAACGGAACTTGGCTTTTTTTCGAGTGTACGATTCACTAAAGTTCCTACTATTTATTAACTTGGCTCAACGGCACTCTTGAAGGCTCCAAGCACCTTGCACAAATTAAAATTGTATTTTTTCACTTTCACGCGTTCTCTCTCAAGTGCGTTTGCGTTTGTTTGTTTGTCTCTGGGGGCCGACGTGGACTACGTTGCTGCTGCTGCTGTTGCTGCTGCTGCTTTTCTGCTGCTGCTGCTGCCGTTTGCTATTGCTGTTGCTGTCGACGCTTTGCGTTGGAATCACTGAACAGGACTACTGTGAATTCTATTGCCAGTGGCCATTTTATAACAATCTCCATTGCGTTCCACACCACAGCTGTTGGATGCTGTCTGGATGCGGATGCTGTCCTCTCTCTCGCTCTCCTTGGCGCGATTCGTGCGCAGCCATTGCGCAGGTACAAACAAGCTGCAGCCCAAATAAATATTGTTGTCTTAGTTAATTTATTCATAATGTGGTTAATATTAGCATAAAAATCATTTATATCAAAAATACATTTTATTACAAGTGAACGACCTTTTTTATTTTTAGCTGTACAGCAAACAAATGTGACGTGTACTTAAGTTTAAGTAAGAGAAGCTGCAGCTAGTATTAATTATTATTAATTAATTAGCTTAAGCTGCAAACAATAAATAGCAGCAAGCTTTATTACCATAAAAATATTTCTTGCGCTTGCAGCCATTGCCCATAAGCATGCTACAGTTTTTTCATTGCACAGCGAACACCTTAGCCAAGACAACAACCAACCAACACAGGGTGTCTCTGAGGCTATTGACTGGCACTTGTTGCTGCAGATTTGTTTTTATTTGCTTAACAAATTCAAAATAAATTTATTAAAAAGAGCTGTCGTCGGAATTTGGAGCTCAAACTTGTTTGTAATTAATCGAAGCTTAACATATATTTTAAGCTGCCAATAAGATTCTCAATCAAAGCCGCACATCAATGAAAGATAATTTACATAATTCTCATGTTTCTTCGAGTGGCAATAAAAACCTTGAACAAGATTGTTTAAGCAACGAAAGTTATTGTTACTTTCACCCCGTGGGCATTAGTTGATAGTAAATAAAGTCTGCTTAAGATCAACAAATGTTGGAAGAATGCGTCTTTACGGCATCCTCAGTTCTCAGCTTGTTTTCTCAGCTTTGACATTTCTGCGTATTGCTGCTTTTTGCAACTTGTCATAGATGCTTATCTTAACGGTCTATTAAGTACTGTGTGCATACCACAAGCTGGAGTTGAAGTTAAAGTTGCCAAGCTGATGATGATGATGATGCTGACTGCTGGGCCAGGATGATGCGTCACTTTCTGAGCCATTGGCTGGGCTTTAAGCAACGGTTGTTGCCGGCGTCTGCGTGTGTATGGCACTGCGAAAGATAAGCAAAGATACATTAAGATACAAGCAACAAATACAGAGCTGTGCGCTGAAAAAAGTGAGTGGAAAAATGTACGAAAAAAATGATCAAAAAATGAGCTAACCCCTGGCATACGTGGCGTGTTGGGGGGCGTCGGGGCATGCGTCAGGTGCAATGAGCCCATGCTGTTGACCAGCTTCAATACAGTCGCAGTCGCTGTCCGTCGCAGCTGTGCGCGAGAGACAGACAAACAAAATAAATGAAAAACAAGCAAAGAGACATAAAGTGTGGCAAAGTGTACACATACATGTGTGTACTTGTGTGTGTGTGTGTGTGTGTGTGTGTGAGGCTATTGTTGCTGGCAGCAGGCATATCAGGTGTCTTTCAGTTTTAAACGCTTCCTATTCCAAGCTTGCACTTGGTACGGGGCCGTTGCCGTTTTGCTTGGACAAGTCCAACGTTAGGGCATTTCCCGAATCCAACTCGAACGACCCATAAACTATTTATAGCGACGCTTCTTTCTAACTGCACTTGTGTAATCGTATACGGCAACTTTGCTTTGGCTTTGCTCTCTTCCTAATGCAGACAAATTAATAGCCAACGACTACGCTAATGAAAACTTTGTCGCCGCTGGGAATATTTGTTGTATGCAAAGCTTTGGCGCAGCGATCATGTGTTGGCCTTGAAAACAAGTTAAACAACCCCTAACTGTCAACCCTCTTGGCCCGAAACTAAACTTGTTTAATAACAAACAACAAAAAATGTCAAAAACCAGAACGAATCATTCGCCGCTAATTTCTTGAGCCAGCTGTTGAACCTACAGAGCACGCAAAAGAGAGCGGCAAAGAGAGAGAGAGAGAGAGAGAGCGAACGCTAGCGCAAGCTTGACTTCAACGTCGCGTCGACGTCAGCGACTCATTCGCGTTTCAACCTTTGCGCAGCAAACGCACGCGCAGCGCAGTCGAGAAGAGAAAGAAATAAACGAAAAAAAGAAACAAAACAAAACGTACGCAGCAACAATTGTTTTTATTATGGTTTTTATTTGATTAAAGGCTCACAAAACGTGTCGTGCAAATAATAATTGAAGCTAAAATCGTTCAAGCGCAAATGAGATAAAGAAGCGATAAAGCAAACAACAAAAGGGCTCATGGACAGGCCCCAAAAAAAAAACAGAACTAAAGTACTAAATGTTTGTGCATGTGTGTGTTTGTTCATGTGTGTGAGCTGGCTGCACTCCTAGTGACGGCGACTGCTGCTGCTGCTGGGCACAGTGGGTCACTGGAGCGTGCGATACGAAAAATGTGCGCATAATAAAATGACAAAAAAAAAAAACAAAATGACAAGCAAACAAACAAAAAGTCGAGTGTCAAGCCTGTGTGTGGGGACAAGTGTCAATGTCATGAACCTGCAACTGCAGCCCTGGCTCTTGTAGCTGTGAGAAAACCAATGAAAAGCAAAAAATTAAATATAAGCAGAGGAAAGCATATAAATTGCTTCCGCTACTGACAGCAGCAGCAGCGGAGGCACCACGATTGGTTTTTCATTAACAGCAGCCGCCAATTTGGTGGAAAACAACTTTTTTACGCTTCAATCAAAAAAAGATACGAGAGAAAAAATAACAAACTATGATTACTTAAGCGCAGCAGAAAGCAAAACCAATCAGCATCAGTTAGCAAGGCCAAGAGAGCGGTGGGGGAGCAGCAGTTTGTTGGCTGAGAAGCGTTTATATTACTTGCGCACTTCCGTTTGTTGGCAGTGCGCACAGCTTCAGTTTGCGGCATTTGTGGCTTAGAGCCAATGTTTCCCAGTGAATCGACAAACGTCAGATGGACCAAGAGAGAGACAGCGCACACTTAAATAGTGTGAAGCCGTTAGTAAAAGTCTGTCCAAAAGCGCAATAGCAGCGTAATTAATACATAAGATTTCCCTTTTCAATACAGGTACGAAAATATCTTGCGTTAACCCCTTGCGGACAGCTCATCAGTCACTCATCAATCACAGCTTCCAAAAAAAAAACAAGCTACAAGAAACATATAAAAAATATTGGCAAACAGCAACAACAAGCAAAATTAATTAAGCCAACACCTGCTGGCAAACAAACTTGGAATACACTGAAATAAATTAAATTTATAGCTCTAAATTGTTTACTTTGTGCTTTGCATTAATTTTTTGCTTGTGTAGCGCACATAAAGTAGCAAATCGTCTCATTAGCTAATTGCATGTGTATGTGTGCAGCTTATATCCGTCTGACCCATTTAGTGTTAACCCAATTACATATAAAAATTGCTATCATTGTTTAATTAACTATCAAATTAGTTAGCTGTAGCCACCACACATGCAATGTTAAACAATTGTGTGAAAATTGCACAAAATGTAATTCAAAGATACACACACACACACATAGATACATGCCACAAGCGGCGCAAGTTGCACATGTAACAGCAACAATATTTGCTATTGAGCAATTCGAACTGAATAAAGACAGACAAGCCAGTGGCTGCCCCCCTCTCTCTCTAGGTTAGCATTAGCATGTGAATAAGCATAAACGCAGCTTTGTGATATGCCAAAATTAGTTTTTGACCAATGCTAGTTCAGCTTGCAACTTGCATTTCTCATTATGCAGCTACCACAAAAAAAAAACCAAGTTAAGCCGCCTCAAAGCTTGACAGCGTTTTCACCATTGTCTTGGCTGGACAGCAGCTGAACTTTTTTTAGTTGAACATTTCAAATAAACAATAAAAGCAAAAAGCATTCAACAAGTGCGTCGCTAGAAGAAAGTTAAAGCCACGTAGCTGCAACTGGCCAAACATCATCATTATCAAGCGCAGATCCGAAGAGCTGAGCTGAACTGTCATCTATTTAGCTGCCACAACTTTGAAGTCATCCTACAACAAGCGGCGAGGGTTGCCACACCAGTTAATGCCCAGCAGCAATGCGTTTTGTAAATTGTTTAATAGTTGTTAGTTGTGTGCCAATGGCTTAATTAAATATTTCAGCAAGACTGAAGCAAAATTTTTGTCAGCCCTCGCTGCTGTCAGCTTAGAATTTCACTTTGTGCGCTGGTATTTTTGATTTGCAAATCTTTGATGACGGCCTGGCCTGAGGCGCACGCTCCACACACATGTTTTGTAGCTGGAGGAGCTTAGCACAGCTCAGTCGCTTTCTCGTAGCCTCAGCTTAGGGCTTGTCAGCAAACCATGTCGTGCTGCCCCCTTCCCCACTGTTGTCTATGCGCATCGATTGCTGTTGCTGAGTTGCATTTAACAAAAAGTTAGAGTTACGTGCTTTAGACTGTGAGCGAGTAAATTTACATATTTAGGCGTAGCGTACTATCGGAAATTTGTGGCGCGCTCTCTTTAGCTTTAGCGCGCTCGCAGAATCTTGAAGCTTGTGCTGGTTTATCTTGGCCATTAAGTAAACTTGTTATTATAGTTTTTACTTTTTGTTTTGTGTGTCTCGCACCCGCAGCTACAGCTACAGCTACGTACGAAAGAATTTGGAATCTACTTGCTACGCGCTCCCACAAAATTTGTATATCGCGCTGAGCTGATAAGTAAACGCGTAAGAAATCTGCTGGCGGCGACAGCGACAGCGGCGGCAGTGAGGCCAAAACAATGGCAATAACGGGCGCGTAATTAACAGAGCCCAAACACACACAGCGACAAGTGAATGAAAATAGCGCAAAAAAACGACAACAAAAACAAAGTACACACTGGTGCTGTTGAAAATTTCAGTGAAGAAGCAACCACTTGGCCAATTCCCAGGCAGTGTCTCTCTCAGTTGCTGCTATGCAACTGCTGCTCACAGCTGCTGCTAATAGTACATGTATGTGTGTGTGTGTGTGCGTACGGAAATGGCAAACATGTTGTGATGCAAAGTGAACGTGAACGTTTCAAGCGGGTTCAAGTGTAAAAAATTCATCAAAAAAGCGAACTAACTAAAACTATTGCAACATGGCCAGCAACAGCAGCCCCGAGAACAGTCCTACCCAACAGCAGCAGCTGAATAACAGCGTGGATAGCGGCATTGCTGTCCTCGATGTGGACACACATGCGTTGAAGCTGCGTCAGCGACTGCAGCAATGCCAGCGCATATTGCAGCTGCTGCAGCGCGATCAGAGCTCTTATCAGTTGCTGCGTGAGAGACTCAGGTGAGTGTAAAGTTTGTTTACTCGCAGCAAAGGAAATTCCGCAATCAGTTTAATTATAGCGTTGCTCAAATATTTTGTTGATAAGCTAAAGCGCGCAGAGTTCTACATTTTAAGCAATTAATATATAAATTTGGGTCTGCGCGCTAGATCTGCGACTAGCAGCTTCAAAACACTTAAAAAATTAATGTTTGCCCGCTGGGTAGGGCACAAACCAACGCGTAACAAATTTATGAGCTGCTGCTGGGCACGGCAGCAACATCTTTGCCAGCTGTCAACAATTTGTTGGGTGCGTTTATTTTTGACTGCAACACATTTGCAATTCACATTGCTATTGCTATTGCTGTTGTCATTGTTATGATTATTGCGTCTTTTTTCAATTACTTATGCATGCAACAACTGTTGGCCTGAATTTGCGGCAGAGGAAATTGCCTAAACTGCTTGACAAATCTTTGCCTACGGCAATAAATTCCGCTGCTTGCTGTGAGGCGTCTTCTAACATTAGTTTTGAATGCTCATAGCAGCTGCAGATGCTTCTGACCCAGTTGACAGGTACTTTGTGAAAGTTCTAAGCTGCAGCATGTTTAGATTTCTATTGTTGTAACTACGAATTTTGATTAATTTTACACAAGTTCAAGCGCTATCGAGAGCAGCTTTGATTACACTTGGCCTCAAAAGCTTTATCAGCAAAGCTCTGAGCTATCTTATCGCATTGGCTCATAATTAATTTGATTAATGCCAATTAATTGGCCAAAAGCAAACATATGAAAAGCGCGTAAAAGAAAAAGCAACAAACGTAAATCATTGATTTTCAGTGTTGTTTCTTATGCGCTTAGCTGATTTGTTGGCCAAAGTTGACACAAAGCCGACAAATGTCTTTGGTCTCCGCTTTTTGTGTGGCATTTGCATAATGCAACAGACAAGCTAATTGCCACTGCAGTGTGCCACGTTTTGTTGCCTCGCTTTGTTAGCTGATTTATTTATGGGGCCATGACTAGGCTCAGTTCCACTTTGGATACTCGACACAACGCACAGCAAAATTTATACGAACCAACAAATTGGGCCGCTCTCAAAATTGAACCAGTTAACTTATTATGCGTTTGTGATATAACCTGGAAACAAATTCAACAATCTGACACTTATCTGTGAAATTTTGCGGCATTATTGTTATTATTATTTTTCGTTGCTATTTCTTTTGATTATTTGTTTATCATTATCGTGTTTTGTTATCAAAGCTAAACAAACTCGCGACTTTACAGTACGACAGTTCACAAAATGCAAAAAAAAAAATAAATAAAACAAACAAAACTAAAAAAACATACAACGCAGTCTAGTCGCAGTTCACACTGCACGGCGCGATCGCGATCTTCAGATCGTGTCCAGTTCGTAGTACACGTAGTGGGCTCAAAGCGAGTGCAGCGCCCCTTGCTGACTACGCCGCGTGATCAGCTACAAGCAAGCCTAAGGAATTTAAATATTTTTCATTGTGTGTGTGCTTTTGGGGCTTCATTAGCAAAACGAACAAAAAGTGATTGATAATCGCTTGTAAATTATTTAATTGCCAGCAAGCGGGCAAACGCAATTTGATTCCCTTGGGTAATTATTCAAACAAAGTTTCAAAGCAGTGAAGTTCACTTGAGCGGCGTGTAAAAAATTAAACTGTGCAGCATAAAAACAATAAAACTGATGTCAGCGCAAGTGAATAATATCATATCTAATCATAAGTTTATGACGCGCTAGCATTGAAGCACACACAGCAACAACAACAATAAATTTTACTATTGTTTATAGCGCTCAAGTACAAATAGTTGCAGTTGAAGAATTTGTAAAATGCATACGTGATTTGATAGAGTTTAAAAATAAGTTAACTTGTGTTTGTGTGCACGATAAGCAGCTGCAAGAGCTTATCGACATGTACTAAGTGTAGTCAAGACATTGTTCAATGAGAGCTAAGCAAGTGATCAAATTAATTGCAAAGTTTATATACGTATACTTAATATTTTGGCAGCTTGTACTCGCCTTCAATTGCAACACGTAGATCATAGAATTATCGACATGTACAAAGAGTACAAGTCAATGAAAGCTAAGCAACTGATCAAATGAATTTCAAAATATAAATACGTATACTTAATATTTTGGCAACTTGTGCAACACGTAGCGCCTAGAATTTCACACCCACGTATAAATCTTATTCTTGCCTGGCTAGATAAGCGTAGCAACAATGTCAAAGCCACAACGCTATCAAGTTAACTTGGCTGATAATCCACGCCAACTATTTACAAGTTGCGCAAACAGTAGTTGAAATAGTTTGAGAGTCGGAGTTGTGTGTGTGCTTCAATGCGTCGCGAAAACAGTTGAAAAAATGAGGCATTCTTCGCAGTGCTGCAAGCGTCTATTGTGGCGTCCCCCCTACATTTGTCTGATGGAGCTGCCCATGCATAGTGGCCACAGCAGTCTGTTGCTGGGACTCAGCAGCGTACTGGGATTGATTGGTGGCGCCTATTTGCTGCAGGTGGGCGCACAACATGTGTGGAGGTGAGTGCTGGGCCACCAGCAGTTTAAACTCTTAGACTTAACCGTGAGTAGGATGTAACGTGCGCAGCATTAAATATAAATTTGTAGTTTGCATTTTCCTTGGCGGAACTTCGAACTTCAGAGATAATTGACGCATTTTTGAATAGAGTGTTTGGGCTTAAATCTTAATCATGAGATTGTAAATAAACATATGTTGTTAAGTTTGATCAATAAAAAAATTGTTTTGATAAAGTTACGGCAATAAATCCAACGCCAAAAAGCTACTTTTTGCTTCATTTCGAACTTTGCGAAGCTATAACTCAGCTAAAAAAAATCCGATCCAATTGTTCTATACGTCTTTATGTTTGAGTGTAAAGCACAATTAAAATGAGCCGAATTATGTGTGATACAAAAATTATTTGGCGAAGTTATGAACAAATTAGTAAACTAACAAGACAAATATTTGTGAAATATCGCACTTTGATAAGCCGTAACTAAGCGAAATGGCGTCCGATTTCAGAATTTTATGCCTTGTTAGACTCGTGAGATGCAGAAGAATAAAATTGCATTCAAATTTGGAAGGTCTACGATTTTCGATTTTTTGGCAAAAATCGTGATGTAACCCCTGTAAATTTTTGAACAAAAATTTTTGGGGGGGGGGGATTGCAAGGCGTCTCATTTTATCAACTTTCTACTTTGAGAAGCTGATATCTAGCCAAAAAAAATCGGACTGAAAAGTGGTTTGGCTTATTTAGTAAAGGGATTTAAAAAAATATTTGTTAAAGTTTGATCAATAAAAAAATTGTTTTGACAAGTTATGGCAATAATCCAACGCCAAGAGTAGCTTTTTGCATTAATTTCAAACTTTGCGAAGCTATAACTCAGCTAAAAAAAATTCGATCCAATTGTTCTATATGTCCTTATGTTTGCGTGGAAAGCACAATTAAAATGAGCCGAATTATGTGTGATACAAAAATTATTTGGCGAAGTTATGAACAAATTAGTAAACTAACAAGACAAATATTTGTGAAATATCGCACTTTGATAAGCCGTAACTCAGCGAAATGGCGTCCGATTTCAGAGTTTTATGCCTTGTTAGACTCGTGAGATGCAGAAGAATAAAATTGCATTCAAATTTGGAAGGTCTACGATTTTCGATATTTTGGCAAAAATCGTGAAGTAACCCCTGTAAATTTTTGACAAAAATGATGCCGTCTTCATTTCTTATCACTTTCTAACTTGCAAAGCAATATCTCAGCCAAAAAAAATCGGACTGAAGAGTGGTTTGGCTTAGTTTAATCATGAGATTGTAAATAAAAATATGTTGTTAAGTTTGATCAATAAAAAAATTGTTTTGACAAAGTTTATGGCAATAAATCCAACGCCAAAGAGCTACTTTTTGCATAATTTCAAACTTTGCGAAGCAATAACTCAGCTAAAAAAAATCCGAGTGGAATGTTTTATACTATTTTATATTAGCGTTTGTGGAAGCACAATTAAATGACGAATATGTGTGGATACAAAAATTATTTGGCGAAGTTGGTTATGAACAAATTAGTAAACTAACAAGACAAATTTTTGTGAAATATCGCACTTTGATAAGCCGTAACTCAGCGAAATGGAAAACGTCCGATTTCAAGTTTATTGCCTTGTTAAGACTCGTGAGAATGCAGAAAGAATAAAATTGCATTCAAATTTGGAAGGTCTACGATTTTCGTTATTTTGGCAAAAATCGTGATGTAACCCCTTTAAATTTTGTCCAAAATGATGCCGTCTTCATTCCTTATCACTTTCTAACTTTTGAGAAGCTATTATCTCAGCCAAAAAAAATCGGACTGAAGAGTGTTTTGGCTTAGTTTTAATCATGAGATTGTATATAAAGATATGTTGTTAAGTTTGATCAATAAAACAATTTTTTACTAAGTTATGGCAATAAATCCAACGCCAAAAAGCTACTTTTTGCTTAATTTCAAACTTTGCGAAGCTTCGATAACTCAGCTACAAAACAAATCCGATCCAATTGTTCTATATGTCCTTATGTTTGCGTGGAAAGCACAATTAAAATAAGCCGAATTATGTGTGATACAAAAATTATTTGGCGAAGTTATGAACAAATTAGTAAACTAACAAGACAAATATTTGTGAAATATCGCACTTTGATAAGCCGTAACTCAGCGAAATGGCGTCCGATTTCAGAGTTTTATGCCTTGTTAGACTCGTGAGATGCAGAAGAATAAAATTGCATTCAAATTTGGAAGGTCTACGATTTTCGATATTTTGGCAAAAATCGTGATGTAACCCCTGTGAAATGAAAATTTTTGCCAAAAATGATGCCGTCTTCATTTCTTATCATTTTCTAACTTTGAGAAGGCCATATCTCCAGCCAAAAATCATCGCACTGAAGAGTGTTCTTAGGCTTAATTTACTCATGAGATTGTTAATAAACATATGTTGTTAAGTTTGATCAATAAAAAAATTGTTTTGACAAAGTTATGGCAATAAATCCAACGCCAAAGAGCTACTTTTTGCATAATTTCAAACTTTGCGAAGCTATAACTCAGCTAAAAAAAATCCGATCCAATTGTTCTATACGTTCTTATGTTTGTGTGGAAAGCACAATTAAAATGAGCCGAAATATGTGTGATACAAAAATTATTTGGCAAAGTTATGAACAAATTAGTAAACTAACAAGACAAATATTTGTGAAATATCCCACTTTGATAAGCCGTAACTCAGCGAAATGGCGTCCGATTTCAGAGTTTTATGGCTTGTTATACTCGTTAGAATCATGTGAATAAAATTGCATTCAAATTTGGAAAATCTTAGATTTTCGATTTTTTGGCAAAAAATCGTGATGTAACCCCTGTAAATTTTTGACAAAAATGATCCGTTCTCATTTCTTATCACTTTCTAACTTGCAAAACTATATCTCAGCCAAAAAAAATCGGCAGCTGAGAGTGTTTTTGGTTTAGTTTAATTTTTGGATGTTTGTTGAGGGTAAGTTTGATCAATAAAAAAAATTGTTTTACAAAAGTGTTAACATATCAATAACAAAATGAACCACTTTTTGTTCATTTTCACGCTTCAGAAAGCTATAACTCAGCTAAAAAAAATCCGATCAAAATGCCTTATTCCTTATGTTTGCGTGGAAAGCACAATTAAAATTAGCAGAATTATGTGTGATACAAAAATTATTTGGCGAAGTTATAAACAAAATAGAAAACTAACAGACAAATATGTGTGAAATATCGCACTATGATAAGCCGTAACTCAGCGAAATGGCGTCCGATTCCGGGTTGTATGCCTTGTTAGACTCGTGAGGATGCAGAAGAGAATAAATTGGCATTCAAATTTGGTAAGGTCTCGATTTTTCGATTTTTTGGCAAAAAACGTGATGTAACCCTGCTAAGTATCCAAAAATTATGCCAAAAATCACACCGTCTTCCACTAATTTCTTATACGAGTTTTCTAACTTTGAAGAAAGCTGCTATCTCAGCCACAAAAATCGGAATGGGAAGAGTGGTTTATGAGCTTTGTTTAAATCATGAGATTGTAAAAAAATATGTGTAAGTTTTGATCAAATAAAAATTGTTTGACAAAGTAATGGCAATAAATCCAACGCCAAAGAGCTACTTTTTGCATAATTTCAAACTTTGCGTAAGCTATAACTCAGACTATAAAAAAATCCGATCCAATTGTTCTATACGTTTTATGGGTTGGTGAAGAGAAAATCCACAATTAAATGGAGCCGAAAATGTGTGATACAAAATTATGGGCAAGTTATGAACAAATTAGTAAACTAACAAGACAAATTTGAGACAAATTTCTGTGATTGATAAGCCGTAACTCAGCGAAATGGCGTCCGATTTCCAGAGTTTTATGCCTTGTTAGACTCGTGAGATGCAGAAGAATAAAAGCATTCAAATTTGGAAGGTCTACGATTTTCGATATTTTGCAAAAAAACCGTGATGTAACCCCTGTAAATTTTTGACTAAAATGATGCCGTCTTCATTCCTTATCACTTTCTAACTTGAGAAGCTGTATCTCAGCAAAAAAAATCGGACTGAAGAGTGGTTTGGCTTAGTTTAATCATGAGATTGTAAATATAAACATATGCTGTTGTGTTTGATCAAAAAAAAAAATTGTTTTGACAAAGTTATTGCAATAAATCCAATGCAAAGAGCTACTTTTTGCATAATTTCAAACTTTGCGAAGCTATAACTCAGCTAAAAAAAAATTCCGATCCATATGCCTTATACGTCAATTTGTTGTGTGTGGAAAGCCACAATTTAAAATGAGCCGAAATATGTGTGATACAAAAAATATTTGGCAAAGCTATGAAGAAAAAAGTAAACAAACAAGACAAATCATTTGTGAAATATCGCACTTGATAAGCCGTAACTAAGCGAAATGCGTCCGATTTCAGAATTTTATGCCTTGTTAGATCTGTGAAGATGCAGAAGAAATAAATTGCATTCAAATTTATCAATGTTAGGATTTTTCATATTTTGGAAAAAAATCGTGATGTAACCCCTGTAAATGTTTGACAAAAATGATGCCGTCTTCCTTTTCTATCACTTTCTAACTTTGATTAAGCTGTATCTCAGCCTAAAAAAAATCCGGACTCGCAAGAGTGGTTTGGCTAGTTTAATCATGAAGATTTGGTAAATAAAAATATTGTTAGTCAAATAAATTCTTCAATTCGAACTAAAAGCTTAAAGGAAATGCAGCTAAGTCAATTTTTAATTTCAAACTTTCAGAAGCTATAACTCAGCTAAAAAAAAATCCGATTCAATTGTCTATACGTTCTTATGTCTTTGTGTGGAAGGGAAAAGCCACAATTAAAATGAGCCGCAAAATATGTTGATACAAAAATTATTTTGAGCAAAGTTATGAACCAAATTAGTAAAACTAAACAAGACAAATATTTGTGAAATATCGCACTTCGATAAGCCGTAACTCAGCGAAATGAGTCCGATTTCAGAGGGAGTTTATGCCTTGTTTAGACTCTGAGATGCAGGAAGAATAAAATTGGCATTCAAATCTCGGAAAGGTCTACGATTTCCGTATTTTTGCAAAAATCGTGAGTAACCCCTGTAAAATTTTTGACAAAAAATGATTGCCGTCTTTTCATTTCTTTATCACATTTCTTAACTTGAGAAAGCTTGTATCTCAGCCAAAAAAAAATCGGGGACTGAAGAGTGGTTTGGCTTAGTTTAATCATGAGATTGTAAATAAACATATGTTATGTTAAGTTTGATCAATAAAAAAATTGTTTTGACAAAGTTGACTTATGGCCAATAAAATCCAACGCAAAGATGTACCTTTTTTGTGCATTAAATTTCAAAACTTTGCGAAACTAATAACTCAGCTAAAAAATCCGATCCAATGTTCTATACCGTCTTTATGTTTGAGTGAAAGCCACAATTAAAATGAGCGATTATTTGTTGATACAAAAAATTATTTGGCAAAGTTATGAACAAATTAGTAAACTAACAAGACAAATATTTGTGAGAAATATCGCACTTCGATAAGCCGTAACTCAGAAAATGCGTCCGATTGCGGAGTTTCATACAGTGATTAGACTCTGTGAGATGCCAGAAAGATAAATGCCATTCAAATTGGAGGGTCTACGATTTTTCAATTTTGGCAAACCAATCTGTGATGTAACCCCTGTAAATTTTTGACAAAAATGATCCCGTCTTCATTTCTTATCACTTTCTAACTTTGAGAAGCTATTATCTCAGCCAAAAAATTCGGAACTGAGAGTGTTTTAGGCCGTTTAATTTACTCATGAATACAAATAAAAACATATGCTGTTGGTGTTATCGATCATTAAAAATAGTTTTGAAGTATAGTCTTATGGCAAGAAAACCAATGCTGAAGAGTAACTTTTTGTTTAATTTCAAACTTTCATTGTTCATTTTCATTTTGGATTACGCTGCGAGTTTTCTCGCGTGTGCAGAGACATAATTGTTGGCCATGTTTTGGACCTGTCGGACAGCTGCTGCTGGCTTTAAATTTGATTTCTTTGAAATTCAAGCTTGTGTAATAACTTCATTCATTTCGAATGCTCGACAGCAGCTTTGTTTGTTTGCTTGTTGTATTTGCCAATTCCCAATTGGTTTTGCCAATTGCTGCTTGTAACGGTCCACATAATTTTATAAGCCAACAGTCAGTCAGACAGTTTGACAAATTTGGCAACAAGCGGAAGCCGCTGAGCCATAAACGACTTAGAATACAATTGTTGCCTCATGCGTTTTGCTAATTAAGCGTTTATTTATTGTAATAACAATGCCTTGCCAATTGTTTAAACAACGTTGTGCAAACTACAACGATTGTCAAACATAAGGCAGCTGTCGAAAGTCGGCTAATTACACTTGGCTTAAAGTAAGCACAAGTGCGGCTAATTGCAGCCCGAAATGTAAATCAAAAATCAATTTGTCAGTCGCTCGCTCCCAAGCAAACTTGTTCCAAATAATTTCAAATTAATAAGCTTTACCGTTTTCACTTTGCTTCACTTTTTAAGCTCCACACCATAAGTGTGCATTAAATTCTTAAGTGTCTCTCGGTAGACAGACAGAGAGAGAAAGAGGAAGAGCGCCAGAAACTGGTTGCATTAAGATTCCAGTCATAAGCAGCGGCAACTAGTGAAAAGCCATCAACATTTATCACACTTTAAACATAGAATTTGTGGCTTATGAAAGTGGACACACACTTAAAATGTAGTCAGCAGCAAACTTTCAGCACTCAAATAAACAAATGTGTGGCTTTAAGTTTTAGTAGCAGTTGCTAATTAAACGCATTAAAAGCCAAGTTTGCTTAGAGCATTTTAAAAATTATTTGAGCTTATTAAAAAGCGTGCTATTAATAAACTTTCCGCATTTAAACATGAGATAAAGCAAAAAGTTAATATAAGCAAAAGCTTGAGGCGTTACAAATTTTCAATTGCATACTTTGCGGCTGCAGGCTTATTGTTTGGCTAACAACAAACGACTGTGCGAAAAACTGCGCTAATTGCTTAAACACATGTTTACTGTAATTTTAGCAATATTCGCACCGCGAATCATTGACACTGGCAATGAAATCTGTAATTCAAGTATGTTTGCTTAGTATATAGTAGTAGCTGCTAACTGCTATTGCTGTTCATAAATAGCAGCATTTGTTATTAGAATATAACAAGCGCAAACTTGTTTACAGTTGGCGAACCTTTTATTTTTGTTTGCTTATGCGTAAGCCGAGGCGCCATTTGACTATCATTAGCAGACTGATTAATTAATAAGCGTTGCCATAAACAATTTAAGCAGAAATATGCATATTTCTTAATTATAGTAGCGCTGGCAACATGTTTGTGGAATTTTTTAAGTGGCTATGCGCACTGCAAAGAAAAGGGAAATTAAATGGGAATTTATTTGCTGCACTCAGCAGAGCTCAACAGCTGAGCAGCATAGCACGTGTGTGTGAAAGAGATAGCAAGTGAGTGAGTGAGTTAGTGCTGTTGCGTCATCAAAGTTTGCGCTCTCTCGCGTGCGCTCTCTCTCGAAGTTTGTCTGCTTTGCAAACCGGCATGAGTAGATTGCGCATACGCAGCGTCGCTGCCGACTGCGCTGCCGGCGCTCAGCTGCTTCTGACTACGCTCAAAGCAAATTGCGCATAACAAAGCCAAAGCTGCTGCGTGAAAGTTGTACGGCGGATCGAGCACAAGCAAAAAGTTCAAGATACAAAAACAGAAACACAACTAAATGCTTGAAATGCCAAACATTAGTAAACACTGTGACAGCAAGAGCAATAAATTAATAAGCAACTGAAATTGAAATTGAAATTGTACAAAAGCAACAAATATACACGCAAACGTATATCCGTTTCAATTATTTTGGCAAACATGTTTTTTAATGCCGTTGTGCTGTGTCAAGTGGAGAAATTGCTTTGTGCGCCCATCAGCTTGGCTGTGTTTGCCTTTCTCGTGATGGCCTGCACCATGGAGGTGGTGCTGCTAAAGCTTACCACAAGTCCACAAGTGTTTGGCGGCGATCCGGACGACTGGCCGGAAGCCGATGAGAGTGCGCAGGAGGAGCGCATCTACTACGAGAATGTGGAGAACAACTATGAGAGCTATGCGCGCAGACGTTGGCGTTTCCAGCAGCGACAGCAATTGCTGCTCGCCCAGCAGCAGCAGCAGCAGCAACAATTATAGGACTGAAATTTATAAAAGTTAATTAGCTTAGAAAGTTGAATTTCGTTTTTGCGTTTCCAAATTATTTGCCAAAACAAAATATTGTTTGTATACTACATTTAGTTGTTATTTTGTGCACGTTGTGTATTTATTATATGCATATATATTTTTGAGTGTACGCTGTCAATTTACGTGCATTTGTTTTGTGTATAATAAATTTGCATAAATTGTAAATAACTGACATAATCATAATATAAAGCTATAGTTAGCGCTTACAGCAACTAGTATATATATGTAATTGTATTTGTAAATTTAAGTATTTCGCACCGACTGCATACAAGTTGTAAGCTTAAAATAATTGAATAAAGACAAAATCAAATTGTATAAATTTTATGCCAGTCATTGTCGCGCCTATAAATCAAACATTTGTGAAAGCTTCATGTCTAGACTTTGGCTGTAAGAAACGAGTTTTTCCTTTTAAACGCGAGAAAAGTCTTCCGCGTTTTCACGCTTATGCAATTGGCAAGCTGCGCTAGCTTGACCAATCATTTTTTCGCCAGTTAATTATACGTACGGATTTGATAAATTAAAGCAAGCTTAACCTTCTGACAGTTGCTTAACCTTTTGTCTTAAGCCAAAATCAAACTACGTCACAAGTTTGTTAAGTTCTTAGCATAACAGCAAAGTTTTTACAGTCTCTTTGGCCCATTTAGCGCAAGTAATTTACATAAAATTTCTGTTCTTTGTTTCGTGCCACAGCAAAATCGTCGATAAGAAGCAGCAAAAGTCGAAGCAAGTGGAAGCAGCAGAGTCGCTGCATAGCTGCAATGTCTGCTGTGCGGAGCTGGATCTAAGCAGTGGCAAGAAGTAAGTTTGCATCGAATGATAAACACGCGTTGGGTCTAACACTTTTCGCTACATTGCAGTTACATCACGTGTGGCACGTGTGGCAAGTTTGTGTGCCGCAACATTAAGTGCGCCGCCTGGCGACCACAGCCAGCGCTCTGGGAGTGCGAGTTGTGCCAGAGCTCGAAGCAGTCGCTCGCCCACACCTCCTCCTGGGTGGCCGAGCAAATGTCCTTCAATCAGCACAAGTTTGTGTATCCTCTGCGCGCACGCAGCGAAGTCTACATACCCATCATAGGCGACAGCTCCATGAGTAAGTCACACTTGATTTTAGCCTTTGAATAGCCTTTAAATGAGCTGCTAACTTTGCAGACTTTGAGAGCGTCAGTCAGGTGGGCGCACAGAGCATGAGCGTTGATGAGCGCAGTCGCATACGCGAATATGTTGAGGAAATTGTTGCTGACATACTGGGCAGCAATCTGGATCACATCAAAGTGGGACAATTATCCAAAAGCGAGAACTGTAAGTACCACGCCATAATTGCTTTTGATTTGATTAGCGCAAATGCAATTTATTTTGCACAGAGTGCATTCACTCAATTTGTTTGCGACAATTGGCAGCGCAGTCTAAAGTCTACCGCTTAAATTTAGCATACAGTCCGTTCAAGACTATAAAAACTAAGCGAATATATTAGGGCAAAGCAAATTTGCATAGACCAGTTTTATGACCTAATGCGGCAGAACTTTCTTTAAAGACTTAAGCAGCTTTTTATATTATATAACGCTACATATTCAAATTTAAATTACAATGACAAAAGTACAAATGTTTGTCAACAGCTATGAGAGCTACAAGAATTGAATTGATTGGCAACAATTAAACAAAAATAGCGTTGCCTACTTTAGGGTGCTCACAATTGAGCTGCAGCCTTAGCTTAAGCAAATTACATAGCATACTTTATGTTACATTAAATTAATACACACACACATATATACATACACATATACATATATCCATTGTTGCACTGCTAACAGATCTGCAGTTATTCGATAAATATCATGCGAAATTAAGCAACCAGCTGATCAATCTGGAGAATGCTTTGAGCGCTCGCGCGTTCAAGGAAGGTAAGACTAAGAACTCTGCTCTGCTTGCCTAGTTTAATATTGTACTATAACTAGCATGCTATACGTTTGATTTAACTCACTGCAATAACTTGTTAATGTGTAGTCTAGTCGTATGCGTAATATTTGCGGCATGTTGAAGAAATCAAGTTTTATATAGCTAAATTATATAGCTAGCGCTAGATTGTGTGCCTATCAATAAACTAAAAAGTAAACACACACACACACACACACACGTATGCACTGATAAGGCGCTGATAAGCAGCTTTGGTTATTGAAGTGCTCCGACACTTGCTAAGCACTCGAGCATTACACACATTGACAGCCGCGGCCTTAGCCAGATGACAAATTAAGATACAACCAAAAATACTAAATAAACAATAAAAATCGTATATGTATTAATCATACGCCATGTGCGCGCCCATGCTTACAATCGCCAACTGGTTTGCAATCTCAATGAACTACTACAGGTGTAAATTAAGCATTGACACTGCCCGCTCGACAAAAACAAAACACAAAACTTCAGCAATTTAGAGTCGGTTCGAGTTGATTGACAGCTTCGCGTTTTGTTAGTTAGCACAAATTACAAAGACAAATATGTAAGTAAAGTGAGGGCATAATGGATTCAAGACACGAGGGCATCAGCAATTGAAAAAACAGTTCGACCTTGAGGCAATAAACAAAGCAAAGCATTAAGAACAAATTGCTGAAAATTTGCATTTTATATGGAGTATATATACTTTAGTCTAGCAAAATGTTTCAAGTTTGCTGGTGAAATTATTGTGTTTGCTTAGTAATAAATAATTGTCATATATTTAAATTTTAAGCTACAATAAAGTTTTAGGCTTCAAATCCAAATAATCCTTAATTTTTGTGCATTGCAATGCTGAAATGCCCCAAAAAAACTTCGATCTCATTGTTTGTATGGCATTACACATACGCTAAATGATAGCTAACTAATACATACGCATGTTGTTACTGTCTGTGAGCGTTTCGACGCTCATATGTAGCTTTGGCTTGCTTCAGCCGCCAGTTGCCAGACGCGTCGCGCTCTGATCGCAACGTTTTGGCCGCAAAACGAGCAACAAAAGCCGGGTAAAAATAGCAACAATAGCTGAGCAACAACAAATAAATAATAATAATTATGTGCAGAGTAAAAGCAACAAATAAAAGTGTAAAGCTTTAGCTAAACAAGTGATAACATACATAAAAATATTTCTTAAACTGAAAGAATATAACAAATAAGCTACAGTTATATACTATGCTTGACGCATGCAGATAACGCAGATAACACACACACACGCACACAGATACACGCGTGGCATACTTTGCAAGCAGCAGCAGCAACAAGTGGCAAACATAAGTTATCGCATACCCTTGACCTTTATAATAAATAATCAAATTATGTGCATTACTAATGAAAGATGAAAATATTCAAGCAGTGATAGATCAGAATATGTAATATTTCTAACTAACAGCACAAGTGATAGCTCAATTTATTTATAAATATTATGCCGCAGCGCAATAATTCAAATGGCAGCTTAGACAAAAGACTTGTGCCTGTGAAATTAATGTTAATCATTAATAATGACAGCTCATCAGCCCAAGGCATGGCCAATTAATAGGCAAGCATTTAGGCTTACCAACTTGAACTTTTGACCTTTCGTCGCCACAATGTGCACTCAATACAAAATAAAATATAGCCCAAGTGCTAGCTTAACGAGTTGCGCAATTAAAAAGCAAATATGAACTCTAAACTAAGCTCTGGGATTTGTACTCGAGCACAAAGTGCAAAGCAAACGTTATGCCTGATCAGTCAGTTAAGCTATAGCATATATGCAAATGTGTGTGCTAGAGTTACGTTTCAGTCTTTGACATTTTTTCGCGCGCTCTGCTGAGTTGTTAAGTGAATGACTAACGGGCAGCGAAGCGACACAAATCGAAATATCACAATGAGGCGTCGATAAAGAAATTTACTGCCTTTTGTAACGCAAAATAGATAAGCGCAGGTTATTAATTATGTTTACCGCAAGCTGCACACAAAAGCAATAAAATAACAAACGCCAAACAAGTTGAAGAGCCCCCCAATATAAAAGTTGTGTGTGCATTCAATGCGAATTTGAAGCCATTGCGCAGATTTATGTTTATTATTTATGCGGCTGCTCAAGCGTTTAGGCTAATCATTGATTATAGCTTGTTACACTCGTGTGTGTGTGTGTGTCTGTGTGCAATGCGGCGTATGCGTAATTCGACAGCAGCCCTGTCTGTCTCTCTGTGTGTATAAATATTTATACAATTCGCGTATAATTAACAGCACAAGCAAATATAGAACAACAATTAAGCAACAAATAACACTCACACATATGCAAACACTATATTTATGTCTATGTGTGTATGCGTGTGTATATGCATGCAGCATGGACTTTACATTGGGACTTGTGACCGGCATGTACGCCGTAGTAGCCGTAATTGTATTTTACGTTGTTTACATCATAGAAGTTAAACTAGGTATGAACATCAAAGTTGTCTCGAACTCATTTTCGTTTAATGATTAACAGTCACAATTGTTAACCACACCTGCCACCCTCTGTTACTTGCAACACTCACTTTCTACACTTTTCACTTATGCCTCATTTCTATGTACTGCTCAACTATTTTTATTATTATTGTTTTGTGTGCTATTGAGCTGTAAACATACGACGCATCGTCTGTCTTGTTCTTAGCCCTTTTAATTTGATACATTTGCACGCTTTGCAGATTTGCCAGCCATTGTCAACGCCAACAATAACAATAACAACATTAACAATAACAACAACAACAGCAGCAGCACTGAGCTGGCTGAGACGCGCCTGCGCAGTCTAATTGAGAGCATCATAGCGGAAACGCTGCGCTGCTCCAGCGCCTTGAGTGCCAGCGCTGCCGTCTCGGAGATTAGTCTGGATACGCGTGCTCAAGGCGAAGTGACACTGGCCAAGCGCCGCCATCGCACCGAGCACTACTTTGAGCCACAAATCTACCAGGAGCTGCTGGCCACAGCGGTGCTGAACAAGGTAAGAGAGCGCCACAGCTGTTGGCACACTTCCGCCGTATTATTGGCATTGCTGTGGCTTCCACTGCGAGCCAAAGCAACAAGAGCAGCTGCCCTGCTAATTAGTTGTTGAACATTATTGGCTGCGTACAAACGTCTCGAGCGGAGCGCACTTTGCCCCAGCAGCAAGTCTAATTGGATAAATAATTATTAATTTTTGCATAAATCAAAGTATTAATTGTTGGCTCACACACTGTTTAAGCGAACATGGCTGAGCCACTGCAGCAAGTAAATATTCATTAAAATGCATTTAATAAGCATAAAGCTATTAAAGGTTGAAGTATTGACGTATTGATTGCCATGACGTCAGCCTAAATCACGACCTTACACCTTTGTTTTAACTTGCAATTTGCTTTGCTTGCAGCTAGCGGATAAGGAAGGCAATAGCAGACTTATAGCCGAAAGCACACCGGACTTGAGTGCTCACAACATTGATGAGAATTACAATGCCGAAGCGTTGAGCACTACGTCCGGCAGTTCCATTGAACCACGCAGTGATTGCAGCCTGACGGATCATGAGCTGCAACTTAATGTAAGTTCAACTATAACTCAAACAAGCATCGCTTTTAATTATTAATGTATGCTGCAGTCCAAGCAGGATGCCTTGCATGAGAATCTGCAGCCTGATCTGGAGCGTGAGTCGGTCTTGAGTGACTATATAGCTGCTCACATGGTGCCACTGCCAGACTTTTCAGCTTCCGTCACCGAATCTGAGGATGGTAAGCTCAAGTCTCCAACTAGCGCCTTCTTAAACTAACTCACTCGCTCTCTAGAAATCATGTCTATGACCTCCAGCATGATGGGTGAAGGCACTTGGGAAGATAATTGGCTTTTCAAGAAGAAACGCAGCTCGGCCACGCCCAGCAGCATTGGCATGCTGGTGCCAGCGCCCAAGGAGCATGTGCGCGCTCAAATTGGCGACAGAACTGCCGATGAGGTTAGCGATCTGTCCGAAATGGGCTCCGACGCCGAGGAGTCCTCGCTGGACATGCTGCGCTGCAATGAGCTCAACGATCGCCTGTTGAGCAAGCACCTGATTGGTGGACAGAATACAAAACTTGTGCTCGACGAGCTGTTGGACAACAGCAGCCTAAACTCAAACACCCTACCTGGGGAGGGTGAGCCAGCTTATGCTGAGACCAGCAACACGCTCGTCACACAGCCCACAGCAGCACTGACTATAGAAACTGCAGCAGGCACAGATTTTGGTGCACCACCGCCTCCCATGATTTTCCAAGATGAAAATGAAGAAAACGTTGAGCCCGTGCAGAATCTAATTGCAGGTAATTCATTCCTTTTAATACACTGCGCATTCAAATCTAAATACCGCATACTACTTAACAACTGCTAACCCAATTAGTTGTATAACTTATAAAGCTTTGCCCTTGTTCATGTAGCTCTTATCCTTTAGTTTTGCTGTAGCAAGTCCTGAAACCAGAAAAGTATTTGTGCATAAACTTTGAGGCAGCAGCATTTAGCAGTCGTTTGTGTTACAGCAGCTCAAATGCCAACTGATGATCTAAGCGACTTAGAAGGCTGCACTGGATTTGGAACTATAGAATATCTCGAGGAGGAGGAGGAGCAAAAGCATGAGCATACGCCGTCTGTTATTGAAATACTAGCAGCCATTGCTCTGGCTCCCATGCTGGCTGTTCCAGCATCAGAGCAACCTGCAGTCTTAACACCAACGGAAATTCACACGCTTAAGGGATTAAGTGACTTGGCTCTTGCTGAGATCAGCGCTCGCACAATTACTCATCATTCTTTGGATATCATCGAAGAAGAGCATACGGAACTCAAGCAGCAAACAGAGTTCGAAACTACACAGGATATCGTTTCTATTATACCTCCACCAACAATTGAGGAACTCACCAATTTCGAATATATTCCTGCGCCATTGACCCAAGATACTGCTGGAGAAGATTCTCCTTTGGAAGTAACAGCAATTGTCGATGTTGAAGAAACTCCTGCGCCGGAAATTGAGGAGGTTGCTAATGCTGATTGTGCACCAGAAGCAGCACCAATTGTGGATGTTGCAGCTCCAGAAACAGCAGAAATAACAGCTGCTGTTGAAGAAACTCCTGCGCCGGCAATTGAGGAGGTTGCTAGTGCAGATTGCCCACCAGAAGCAGCACCAATTGTGAATGTTGCAGCTCCAGAAACAGCAGAAATAACAGCTGCTGTTGAAGAAACTCCTGCGCCGGCAATTGAGGAGGTTGCTAATGCTGATTGTCCACCAGAAGCAGCAGCAATCACTGATGTTGCAGCCACAGAAACAACAGAAATAACAGCTGCTGTTGAAGAGCCTCCTGCGCCAGCAATTGAGGAGGTAGCTAGTACAGATTGTCCCGCAGAAGCACCAGCAATCACGGATGTTGCAGCCCCAGAAACAACAGATATAACAGTGAAGAGACTTCTGCGCCGGCAATTGAGGAGGTTGCTAGTACAGAATTTCCACCAGAAGCCCAGCAAGCCGATGATTGGCAGCCAAGAAACAACAGAACTCAACAGCTGCTGTTGAAGGACTGCAGCCCGCATTGAGGAGGCTTGCTAGTACAGATTGTCCCAGACGCACCGCAATCACGGATTTGCCAGCCCAGAAAGCAACAAAATAACGTCGCTGTTGAAGAGCTCCTGCGCGGCATTGAGGAGGGTTGCGAGTACAGATTGTCCAGACAGCAACCGCAATCCGGATGTTGCGCCCGAAACACAGAAATAACAGCTGGCTTTTGAAGAGCTCCTTGCGCCAGCAATTGAGGAAGGTTGCATACGTACAGATTGTCACCAGAAGCACCAGCAATCACGGATGTTGCAGCCCAGAACCAGAAAACATAGCTGTTGAAGAGACTCTGCCCAGCAGGAGGAGGTTGAGCTCAGTACAGCATTGCGCTCCACCAGAAGCAGCAGCGAATTGGGATGTCTGCAGACGAGGAACACAGAAATAACAGCTTGCTGTTGAAGAGACTCCTGCGCCAGCAATTGAGGAGGTTGCTAGTGCGATTGTCCACCAGAAGCACCAGCAATCACGGATGTTGCAGCCCCGAAAACACGAATACAAGCTGTGGTGTGAGCAAAGGATCCTGCGCAGCAATTGTGAGGCGGAGGTTGCGAGTACGATTGTCACCAGAAGCACAAGCAATCAGGATGTTGCAGCCCAGCAACAGAAATACAGCTGCTGTGAAGAGATCTGCGCCGCATTGAGGAGGTTGCTATACGATTGTCCACCAGACAGCAAGCAGCAATTGTGGATGTTGCAGCCCCAGAAACAACAGAAATCTGCTGTTGAAGAGCCTCCTGCGCCGGCAATTGAGGAGGTTGTGATACAGAAGTTGTCCACAAGAGCCCAGCAATCACGGGATGATTGCGCCAGAACAACGAAACAGTGCTGTTGAGAGGACTCCTGCTCCGCATTGAGGGAGTTGTATAGATTGTCCCGAAGCACCAGCAATCCGGATGTGCAGCCCAGAAACAACAGAAATAAAGCTGTGTTGAGGGACGCCTGCGCCAGCATTGGGAGGTTGCTAGTACAGATTGTCCCGAAGCCCGCAATCACGGATGTTGGCGCAGAACCAGAAATAACAGCTGCTGTTGAAGAGACTCCTGCGCCGGCAATTGAGGAGGTTGCTAGTAAGATTGTCACCGAAGCCACAGCAAATCACGATGTTGCGCCCAAAACAGAAATAACAGGCTGCCTGTAAGAGCTCCTGCGCCGCAATTGAGGAGGTGCTAGTACAGGATTGTCACCAGAGCACCAGCACACGGATGTTGCAGCCCCAGAACAACCGAAATAACGCTGCTGTTGAAGGAACTCCTGCGCCAGCAAGAGGAGTTATTGCTGTACCAGTTGTCCCAGAAGCCAGGAATCCGTATGTTGCAGCCCAGAACAACAGAATCCAGCTGCTGTCTGAAGACTCCGCGAAGCACTTGAGGAGGTTGCTAGGCCGATGTCACCAGAGCAGCGCATCACTGAGTTGCCCCGAAACAGAATACAGCTGACTGTTGACAGAGCTCGCGCGGGCAATTGGGAGGTGCTATGAGATTGTTTACCGAAGCAGCAGCCCTTGTGGATTGTTGCAGCCCCAGAACAGAGAAATACAGCTGCTGTTGAGAGATCTGCGCCGAATTGGGAGGTTGCTGTGCGATTGTCCACAGATGCGCAGCAATCCTGTGTTGCAGCCCCAAAACCGCAAAATACAGCTCTGTTGAGCGTCCAGGCCCAAGCATTGAGGGTTTGACTAGTGCAGATTTGTTTACCGAGCAGCAGCAATTGTGGATGTGCAGCTTACGGAATCGCAGTATAACAGCTGCTGTTGAATGACTTCAGCGCCAGCATTGGGAGGTTGTATGCAGATTGCCCCAGAGCAGCACAATTGGGGATGTTGCAAGCTCCAGAACAGCCGAAATCACAGCTGCTGTTGAAATGAGATCTGCGGCAGCACAATTGCGAGGTGTAGTGCAGATTGTTCTCCGCAGCGAGGCCAGCATTGTGGTGTTGCATCCCCAGAAAAGCAGAAATAAGCCTCTGAAGAGACTCGGCGCCACAATTGAGGAGGTTGCATAGTGCAGATTGTTCACCAGAAGCAGCAGCAATTGTAGATGTTGCAGCCCCAGAAACAACAGAAACGATAGCTCCTGTTGAAAAGACTCCCGCGCCGGCAATTAAGGAGGTTGCTAGTGCAGATTTTGTCAACAGAGCAGAGACAATGGCCAAATGCTGAAACACATTGAGCGTTGTTGCATGTAACTCAATTAGAGTGTGGGCGCTTAACCATTCTAGCTAGGACATAGACCACAAACAGGTAAATGCACACGCATACAGAAATAACAGCTGCTGTTGAAGAGACTCCAGCGCCAGCAATTGAGGAGGTTGCTAGTGCAGATTGTCCACCAGAAGCAGCAGCAATCACTGATGTTGCAGCCCCAGAAACAGCAGAAATAACAGCTGCTGTTGAAGAGACTCCTGCGCCAGCAATTGAGGAGGTTGCTAGTACAGATTGTCCACCAGAAGCAGCAGCAATTGTGGATGTGTTGCAGCCCAGAAACAGCAGAATAAACAGCTGTGTTGAAAGAGACTTCCTGCGCAGCATGAGAGTTGCTAGTGCAGATTGTTTCACCAGAAGCCGCAGCACTTGTGGAAGGGTTACAGCCCAGGACAGAGACATAACAGTGCTGTTGAGAGACTCTGCGGCAGCACTTGAGGAGTTGCTAGTGCAGACTTGTTCACCGAGAAGCACAATGTAGACTGTTGCAGCCCAGAACACACGAACGTAAGCTCCTGTTGAAAAGGCTCCCGCGCGGCATTGAGGGAGTTGACTAGTACGCCGATTGTCACCAGCAAGCCAGCGCACTTGTAGATGTTGCAGCCCCAGAAAACAACAGAACGATAGCTCCCCCTGCGGGAAGAGATCCGCGCCAGGCATTGAGGAGGTTGCTGTGCAGTTGTTCACCAGAAGCGCAGCATTGTGGATGTTTGCAGCCCCAGAACGCAGAATAACAGCTCTGTTCAAGGACTCCTGCGCCGCATTGAGGGGTTGCTAGTGCAGATTGTTTACCAGAAGCAGCAGCAATTGTGGATTTTGCAGCCCCAGAAACAACAGATATAACAGCTGCTGTTGAAGAGACTCCTGCGCCGGCAATTAAGGTAGCGTTGTAGTGCACGATTGTCCCACCAGACAGCAGCAAGCAATCACCGATGTTGCAGCCCAGAAACAGCAAGTAGCTGTGTTGAAGAGACTCGGCAGAATTGAGGAGGTTGTCAGTGCAGATTGTTATACCAGAGCAAGCAGCAGCGATTGTGGATGTTGCGCTCGATCGCAGTATAACAGCGTGTTGAAAAGAGGCTCCTGCGCAGCAATGGAGGAGGTTGCTAGTGCAGATTGTCCACAGAAGCGCGAGGACAATCACGAAGTTGACTTCCCCAGAAAACAACAGACATAACAGCTGCCTGTCGGAGATTCTCCTGCGCCCAGCAATTGAGGAGGTTGTAGTGAGAGTGTTCACCGAGCGCCAGCACTTGTGGATGTTGCAGTCACCAGAAACAACAGAATACAGTGGTTAAAGAGATTCACAGGCCTGAATTGAAGAAGGTTGTAGTGCAGATTGCTCCCCAGAAGCAGCGCATGTGGAGGTGCAGCTCAGAAACAACAGACCAATAACAGCTGCCTTGTTAAAGAGTTCCCAGAGCCTGCTTGAGAGAGGTGTAGTGCAGATTGTTTACCAGAAACTGCAAGGATTGTGGATGTTGCAGCCCAGAAAACAAAGAAAAACGGTCGGGGGGGAGATGGATTGAAAGACTCCGAGCCCAGGCATTGAGGAGGTTGCTAGTGTGATTGTCACAGAAAAGAGCAGCACTTATGGATGTATGCAGCCCCGACACAAAGATAACAGCTGCTGTTAGAGTTTCTCAAGAGTGCATTGAGAGAGGTTGCATAGTGCATTGTCCACCAGAAGTAGCACAATTGTGGATGTTGAGCCAGACCACACAAATAACAGCTGCTGTTAAAGAGATTCCAGAGCCTGCAATTGAGGAGGTTGCTAGTGCAGATTGTCCACCAGAAGCAGCAGCAATTGTGGATGTTGCAGTCCCAGAAACAACAGAAATAACAGCTGCTGTTAAAGAGATTCCAGAGCCTGCAATTGAAGAGGTTGCTAGTGCAGATTGCCCACCAGAAGCAGCAGCAATTGTGGATGTTGCAGTCTCAGAAACACCAGAAATAACGTCCTTTAAAGAGATTCCAGAGCTGCATTTGAGGAAGGTTGCTAAGTGCAGATTGTCGCACCAGACAAGTAGCAGCATCTGTAGGATTGTATGCGCCCAAAACAACAGAAAGAAGCTGCTGTTTAAAGAGATTCCAGAGCTGCCAATTGAGGAGTTGCATAGTGCAGATTGATCACCAGAAGCAGCGCAATTTGATGTTGCAAGTCCCAGAAACAACAGAAATAACAGAGCTCCTGGTTAAAGAGATTCCAGCCTTGCAATAGAGAGGTTGCTAGTGCAGATGTCCACCAGAAATAGCGCAATGTGGATGTTGCAGCCCCCAGAAACAACAGCAATAACAGCTGCTGTTAAAAGAGATTCCAGAGCTGCTTGAGCAGAGTTGTAGTGCAGAATGTTTCCGAGCGCAGCATTGTGGATTTTGCGTAGCCCCAGAAACACGATATACGCTGCTGTTGAAGAGATCCTGCGCCGGCAATTGAGGAGGTTGCTAGTGCGATTGTCACCAGAGCAGCAGGCAATGGTGATGTTGCAGTCCCGAACAACAGAAATACACTGCTGGTAAACGAATTTCCAGAGCCCTGCAATTGAAGAGGTATGTAGTGCAGATTGTCCACAGAGCAGCGCATTGTGGATGTGCATCTCAGAACAACAGAAATAACGCTGGCTGTAAAGAGATTCCAGACTGGCAATTGAGGAGGTTGCTAGTGCAGATTGTTTACCAGAAGCAGCAGCAATTGTGGATTTTGCAGCCCCAGATACAACAGATATAACAGCTGCTGTTGAAGAGACTCCTGCGCCGGCAATTGAGGAGGTTGCTAGTGCAGATTGTATCATCCAGAAGAGCAGCATTGTGGATGTTGCAGTCCCAGAAACAACAGAAATAACAGCTGCTGTTAAAGAGATTCCAGAGCCTGCAATTGAAGAGGTTGCTAGTGCAGATTGTCCACCAGAAGCAGCAGCAATTGTGGAGGTTACAGCCCCAGAAACAGCAGAAATAACAGCTGCTGTTGAAGAGACTTCTGCGCCGGCAATTGAGGAGGTTGCTAGTGCAGATTGTTTACTAGAAGCAGCAGCAATTGTGGATGTTGCAGCTACAGAATCAGCAGTAATAACAGCTGCAGTTGAAGAGACTCCTGCGCCAGCAATGGAAGAGGTTGCTAGTGCAGATTGTCCACCAGAAGCAGCAGCAATCACCGAAGTTGCTTCCCCAGAAACAACAGAAATAACAGCTGCTGTCGAAGATTCTCCTGCGCCAGCAATTGAGGAGGTTGCTAGTGCAGATTGTCCACCAGAAGCACCAGCAATCACTGATGTTGCAGCCCCAGAAACAACAGAAATAACAGCTGCTGTTAAAGAGATTCCAGCGCCAGCAATTGAGGAGGTTGCTAGTGAAGATTGTCCACCAGAAGCAGCAGCAATCACCGAAGTTGCTGCCCCAGAAACAACAGAAATAACAGCTGCTGTTAAAGAGATTCCAGAGCCTGCAATTGAGGAGGTTGCTAGTGCAGATTGCTCCACCAGAAGAGCAGCAGCATTGTTGGTGCAGCCAGACACAAGAAATAAAGTGCTGTTGGAAGAGAGATTCACGCCGCAATTGAGGGTTGGCTAATGCAAGTGTCCCAGAAGCGCAGGCACAGTGAATTGCAGCCACAGAAACAACGACATAATACGACCTGCGTTGAAGACTCCTGCGCCGGGCATGAGGAGGTGCTTGCAGTGGTCCACAGAAGCAGCAGGCAATTGGATGTTGCAGCCCCAGAAACAGCAGAAATAACAGCTGCTGTTGAAGAAGCTCCTGCGCCAGCGATTGAGGAGGTTGGTAATGCAGATTGTCCACCAGAAGCAGCAGCAGCTGTGGATGTTGCAGCCCCAGAAACAACAGAAATAACAGCTGCTGTTGAAGAGATTTCAGAGCCTGCAATTGAGGAGGTTGCTAGTGCAGATTGTCCACCAAAAGCAGCAGCAATTGTGGAAGTTGCATCTACAGAAACAGCAGAAATAACAGTTGCTGATAAAGAGACTCCTGCGCCGGCAATAACAACAACAGTCGCAGTTGTTAAAGATGCAGAAGCGATAGAAATTCAATCTGAAAATACAGCTGCTGCTAAAGAGTCAGCAATCGTGGGGGTGGCCAGTGCGGATCCTCCATCAGAAGTTACTGCAATCGTTGTAGAAACGCCGGCAGAGACATCAGCTCAAGTTAAAGACACCGCTTTAGGCAATGCAAGCATGGAACTAGGAGCAAATGATGGCGATAATGACGCTCTAGGTAAAGCGTGCCAAGAACGCCAACGAAGGCAGCCGTATGTTGCAGATACAACACCAACACCGAGCGATGGAGGCTCAGCTATGCGACCTGTTAACCTTTTAGGGACCATTTGCAAGTTGTACATAAAAGAGAAAAGACTGTTGGCAACAATTCAACGGCGACGCGAGCGCAACTTAGTTATGCACAAATACTTGAGTTCCTTTGATTGTTTCGAAATAGATGATGTAGAGTACGAACCGCATGCTAGTTTATATGATGAATTAAATGCAGTGCAGCAGCTAGGTGAGAAAAAAGAAGAACATGATGAGCCCAGAGCTCTTAGTGATGTTGAAGTTGCTGTAGATTTGAGTGAAAGTAATTTAGAGAGTAGCGATGATACGTTTTGTATAATAAGCAGCTGGGCAGAGATTGGCTACAATTTTATAAACAATATTCTCTTCTCAGATCAATTAAGTGCAGCCCATAGGCAGAGCACTGAGAGCACACCGTCAACCTCGGAAGAGTTTTTCGGCAACGGTGAAGCAAGCGCGGCACAGGAGTTCATTAGTTACAGCAGTATGCAAATGGCAGAGCGCCTGTCTAGTAGTACTAACTGTGAAATAACAAATACTAAAACAAACAGCCTTAATACTGATACTAACAAAGCACGTACTCTAAGACCCAATGGTAAACTAACAAATGGTTCATTAAAATGGTGCAACAAGTCGTTGAATGACCTAGAGAATGGCCATAATCTTGAAGTTGTTGATGTTGATGTTAATGTTGATGTTGATGATGCTGAGGATGATGTTGTCCTTTTACGACGTTTCGTGCCAGGTAACATGTAACTACGGCCAGCATTGTTGTCCTCACTCGGTGTTTGTTGTCTCTTTAACATGCATAAATGTAAACGCTTTTAAATGTTAGACTAGCTTCAGCTCTATGTTATTAGGGTTAATACTCAAAGTTCAATGCACTTACAGGTTCCATAGCGGAGCGTGAGGTTAAGAAGTGGTACAATGCTGTGGAAATGCCCAACAATCCATATGCGCCAGAGGCACTGAAGCAACGCATTAGCGGCACACAGGAGCGCCTTATGGACGTGCCCAACATCAGTCCCAGTGCTGAGCAAAAGACCTTGGAGCTGCTGACCAATGCTGGCAAGGATGAGCCGGTTAGCCGTGTAGACGACTGCAAGCGGTAAGCATTTAAACATAATTAGTCTAAGCAATTATTCAAATCACTTTAATTTCTATTGTAACTCATCTGTTTGCTGTTTCTGTTACTTTCAGCTACAGTCGTGACTATTACATCAACAGCACAGCAGCTAGCAAATCCTCGCCCAGCAACAGCAGTAGGGACAGACACTCAGACTCCCCACAGGCCGATCAGACCGATGAGGACATTGTCATCAATGAGGTAAATGATTCAACGTCAACGCATGGCCAACGCATTTCAAGTAGCGCTCGTTGTAATCTTGCCGATCACTCACACTGGACGCTGTCGACGCCAGTGCGACGCAGCAGCTCGCTTAAGTTCATTAACAAACGTACTAGCAACCATAGCCTAACAGCCAATGAGCCCAGCGCCTATGAGCCCATGAGCATGCAGCACGAGCGTCCTGCCACCTCGGCATCGCATTATAACGATTTAGATTTAGATGAGTTCGAGTTGCGCTCGCAGCGCAGTTGGCGCAGCAGCACTGGCACTAGGCCACGTCATACGCAATCCACGCTGAGTTTGCATAGCAATGTTAGTGGTGTGTCCTTTGGTTCGTCCGCTTCCAAGCGACGCTCGCTGGGTCCTTCGGCGGCGGTGCTGACGCAGTTTGAGAAGCAGCTACTGCACAAGGACCTCAAGCGCAATAGTTTCCGTGCCGTGTCTGCTACTTCAAAGGATTTTGTTATGAATCCGCTGTTCGAGTGTCAGCTGCAGCTGAAGCCCAGTCTAGATGATCAGGATTCGGGTGTGGATAGTTGCCTTAACGGCTTTAGTGGTGCCGATGCCAAGCAGAGCAACAACAGCTTACTTTTTTAGCACTAAATGGGGTAGTAAACAAAGTTTATTAGTTATATTTAGTATATATATTTGCCAAGATCAAATTGTGCATAGCCAATTAGTCAGACACTAGTCAGGTAGTCAGTCAGTCAACAACAACAACAACAGCAGCAGTAAAAAGAACAACAGCACAAAGTTCACAGTTCAATCTCTAAAGTTTAAACAGAATCTCCAACCAATTTAGAGAGCTGTGTGCCATTTTGCGCTTTCCTCTAACTTTGCTACTCCTATTCTAAACGCACCCAGCTGCACGCACGAACTATGCATTTGTTTTTATAGCTACTGTAATTTTAAATTCACTTTTGTTTATGCATTTTGTTGAGCCTTGATTTGTAACCGCAAGTTAAACCCAAATTTTAAATGCTAATTGCTAATGCGCTACAAAGTATGCAACTTTTTTTATACATTTGTTATGCTATGTGCGCGATTTACACTTACAACAAAAAGAAAATTATAAATAATTGCTCAAAGTTTTATGGATTGAAACATTTGTAAGGTGTAAATGCACACAATGCTATTAATAATTTTTAAAACAATAACTGTTGTATGCACTTTAGTTAATCGTAATTATCATTATCATACCATAATTAATAGCTAACTTTTTATACAACAAATATTAATATAAATAAAGCCAAAAGTTAAACAAACAAAACCACGAATAAACAATTAATGCAATAAAACGAAACAAATGTTTTTAGTAGACAGCATTACCTAAAAAAGAGATTTAAACGCGCAAATGGGTGAGTAATGCTAAACTTTAAATGAACTTAAATGTTTAAGTTGAATGTTTACTAACAGCATTTGTTTCTTAATTGTGATATGGCGTATTCAAGACTCTTTTGTAGCTCTTTCTAAAGCATGTTACATTACACAAACACACAAACAAACACCTAACTCTTTACTAAACGCTTCAAAATTCTTCTTTTACATATCGTCTTGAACTAACACTAAACTATGTACATAACAAAAACAATCTACAACACCTACAAAATTTAACATTATCAAAAATACCCAAACATTACACAAATGTTTATCCAAATACAAAAAAAAAACAAAGGCAAACGCACCTGCAAATGTTTTCAAAGCTGTGCCCGCTCAGGTGCTGGATGAGAGCCACAGCAGCATGGACACACAGTCGACGCCTTCGATACAGTCACAAGCAACAACTAGCGATGATTCCGATACGGTGCGTGTCTATGATTGCAAAAATCAGCAGACAAAAATAATTAGGCCGGGGCCGGAACTTGAGCCTGAAGCTGAAACTGAACTCAGCTCCGGCAGCACGCCGTCTATGGAGTCTGCGCAAAGTGAGCCCTCGCCCTCAATCTGCTTGGACAACTCGCGTAAACGTGAGCGTCCTGTAGTATTGCAGTTTGGTCCTGCAGACGCAGTGCCTACTGTTAGCTCCTCGCCTACAATGACGCCCACGCGTGGCTCCACACCGCCTGCTTTCAGATTTCTGCAGCCCAAGCGACGACTCATAGAACCCAGTCAGGTCTTATCTATAGATGAAGATGAAGTGGTAATGCTTTAAGAACTTGTCAAGTAAATTAGCTTAAATGCGTTTCTTAACAGCCGCAAGAGCCCAGCACGCCGACTGAGAAGCAGCCAGCGATTGAGAAGGAAGTTGCGCATGCTATGCCCTCGGTCAAGGCGCTGGCCAAGGCTTTCATGCTGACCAACAAGCATATGCAGGCTGAAAGACGACTGCGTGCCAAGGTAAACTACAGAGACAACTGTCAGAAATAAACTGTAAATAACCTTAATACTTAGCATGTCACACTGATGGCACCTGACGAAGCTCCTCGTACTCCAAGTCCCACGCAGTCACGACGCCAAATGCTGCAGCATGCCGTCTCCATGGCTGAGGTGGCCGATGAATCAACCATAGCCTCTGATTTATCCTCGCTGGAAACGTAAGTCTCTACACTGCAATGTTAATCCTTTAGCTAATCCTCTGCTCTGCCACAGCGATCCCTCCTCGAACTCAGCAAGCTCCAGCATACCCATTGCCTCACCAGCAAGTCCAGTGCCTGTGCGTCGTGGTTTTCTACGTAGCAATATTGCTTTCTTTGAGAACTTAAAGTTTAAGTAAATATGTCGACTACGCTTTTAACAAAAGTTTCCAATTGTTGTTTATACCTTAAGCGGTATACAATACAAATACAATAGGGGAACCTACAATGCTCACCAAAATTATAAACAAGTGCCATGGTCGCCATTTTAACCGAACAGAACAGTATATGCTAATGATAAACCAAGTACTTAATTATACTACATGTATATATAATTACAATTCTATTTATTACAATAAATATCCATGGATAATATTTATAAAAATATTTTAGATTTAGTTACATAAACAAACACTGTTTTCAAACATTTATTGTTAATCCTTACTTAGATATGCTTGTGAATTTTATTTAATTATGACTATTTTCAATAAAAATCTAACAGTTTAACTATTGCTGCCTGCTTGTCTATTTATTACATGGAAGTATGTTTGAATAATTTCATTCAAGTCTCTTTAGTACAATTCACAATTGTTACTTTATTACTATTAACTTTTTATTTGCTTGTATATTTGTATATATAAAAAAATAAATTCTAATGCAGCTAGCGGCATTTAGAATGCCATTAGTTGTTTGCTTTTTGAGAGAGTTGGAATGAAACGCTCATGGAGCAGTGCTCATGAGGTGTGGTTGTGATGTGGATGCTCCGCCAGGTAGATCACATAGACCAGAGGTATGACAAAGCATAGTGCGAGTATAAATATAAACAGACAGATCCACGACATGTCACAGTCGGAGCCACCCCAATCGAAGGCACGCAAAGAGGGTCCAGGAATGGGACGCAAGCGTGGCACATGCCTATCCACTAGCATGTCCTCCAGCAGCGACGTCTGTTCATCAGCAATGGCTTCCACGTTAGCTACTGAACAAAAACAAAGCAGTAATTAACTCAAATTGTCAAGACATAAAGCTAACAAAGGCATACAGTTTAAATAATTCTATTCAAGTTAACCAAGCTCTTTAGTATATGTATATAGATATCGTTTATTTACTTAATGATCAAGCTGCAGAGCTGGCTCACAGCACATTAGGGGATGAAAAAACAGTACAAGGCTTAAATTAATTGTAGGTCATGTAGCGAGGCGTAGCACTGAACTTGGCATAGCTCTTAATGACTTTGTTGACGGCCTCGAGGAAGTCCTTCTCGGTGGCGACCTTACGACGTGCGCGTATGGCAAACATGCCCGCCTCTGTGCATACCGAACGAATCTCAGCGCCAGTTGAATTGGGACACAGGCGCGCTAGCAGATCGAAACGAATGTCGCGCTCCACAGACATAGAGCGTGCGTGAATCTTGAAGATATGCGAGCGTCCATCCTGATCGGGCAAGCCAAACTCCACTTTACGATCCAAACGACCCGGACGCATCAAAGCAGGATCCAGCGTATCTGGACGATTGGTAGCCATAAGCACTTTGATGTTGCCGCGTGGATCGAAGCCATCCAGCTGATTGATCAACTCCAACATGGTACGCTGCACTTCATTGTCACCGCCAGCGCCGTCATCAAAGCGTGCACCGCCAATGGCGTCGATTTCATCAAAGAATATAAGACAAGCCTTCTTGGAGCGCGCCATCTCGAACAGTTCACGCACCATGCGTGCACCTTCGCCCACATATTTCTGCACTAGCTCGGAGCCAATGACGCGTATGAAGCAGGCATCTGTGCGATTGGCCACAGCACGCGCACACAGCGTCTTGCCGGTACCAGGGGGACCAAAGAGCAGCACACCCTTGGGTGGCTCGATGCCCAGATTGACAAATTTCTCGGGATGCAGCAGCGGTGTCTCCACCACTTCACGTAGTTTCTCGATTTGCTCCTTGCAGCCACCCACATCGCTGTAGGTTACATCGGGCTTATCTTCAACTTGCATCATAGTCACTGTGGGATCAATTTTGGGCGGCAGAGGTATGTGTATTTGATACTTGTTGCGATCCACGCCGACACGCATGCCCTCCTCAATATCAGTAGGTGCCACCGAATCAGCCAGATCTACCACAAACTTGGCAAACTGCTTCACATTGATTATATACTTGGGATCATCAGAGTCAGCATTGATAATCTTGGTGCAGCGCGCTACCTGCAGCGGCTGCTCGTTCTGCAATATTTGCTTATCGGCCGCCAAATCCCAAAGAGCTGGTGGCGCTAATCCTGTATCGCTTTCCTTGATGCCGGTCAATTCGTTGACTTGCTTAACAGCCTTTTGTATGTCCTCCTCTATGCTCTTTATGGACTTGTGGTACTGACTCTGACCGTAAGTCTTTAGCAGCTCAATGTCGCCCTCGTCCAGCGATTTTATCTCTTTTTCTTCCTTCTCTTCATGCTTCACCTTGCGCTGATCTTCTCCCAAATAGTCCTTCATATTGTTGCAATTATTTAACGGCGTAAATTATTAAAATTATTGTGTTTTTTCGCCAAACGCTTGTTTGCTAGCACTTTTTTTGGGCGAATGTGACCGTATTTCCAATGACTAAACAAATTGCTAGCTGCGGCCAACTTTACTTTGCCTTTAACAGACACTTAACAGCGCTAGGAACAGGGCGATTCAGGCAACTGATGCTTTTGCCAGCTCAGCCAGCTGTTTACTCATGTTATAATTTTTAGACAACAACTAATATTTCTACATATATGCCAGCCAACTTGAATTTATGGAATTTATCGAACATTGACTCACCTCCAACTTCAGCTACGCTACTGCTGGTGGGCTGCTCGACGCCTGAGGCATTCACAGCCGCCACTAAAAGTCGCTCATCCAACATTAAACGCGCATCTTCCAAAGGGTTTCGTTCCACGGGCGATTGTGATTCCACATTATGCCTAGGGCTATTGTTGCCACTGCGATGCACAGTGGGTAACGTATCCGCGCCGAGCAGCACATTGTGCACTGTGACCGGAATACGTAGTATACGATGTGCGTGTATCTCATTCTCGCGATCAATCTTGTTGAGTCGTTTAATGTCCGCGACGGTGCAGTGGAAGCGCAACGCTAGCGCCTGCAACGTGTCGCCCTCTTGTACCTTCACCTCCAGTGTGTTGTCGTAGCGTGGCTGCTTTGCGTGTCCGTTGCTGGATCTATTTGACAACTGCATAATATCAACAAACTCGCTACTGCTAGCGAATATGTCTTCCATGCCCGCGTCTCGCTGGTCACTCTCCCAGTTGGCTGTCTGCTGGCGCCTGAAATACGAAACTTTTGCATTAAAGTGGCCACGAGTCGAGTTGGCGTACACTTACACATTGCGACGCATTATATGTCTGTCAATGTCAGTTGATGGGCAATATTACGCGAATATATAAAGATTCATTAGCAAATTAGCGCGTATTTACTTGTAAAATGCCAACAACAAACCCACGTCTCAGTTTGATGAACTTTTTACTTGCACGACGCACCCTGTACTATTACAATTGCACAAAACAGCTGAGCATGTTTATTTTAATTTTTATTGATGGTTCCGTAAATGTTGTAATATGTGTGAATTGATTAATGCTTTGTGTTTAAGTTAACTAATTGTAATGTTAGGTCATCATGTTTTTAAATATGAATTTTAAATTGAAGTAATTGACAACCCTAGGTGAAACGCCCTGTAATATTAACAGCCAAAACAAAATGAGTTTCAAAGTATTTACTTTTTTCGAAGATATGGACAGCATTTTTAAATTTCGGCCTAAATCATTTTTATAAAAACTAAACCATTTAATTAAATGCTGTTTTTAAGTCATAAATTGCATATCGTTAATTACAGGGTATCTCAAGTGGACTAAATTGTATATACGCGATTACTTATAGAAACAGCTGATGAAGTTCCGCCTGATAACTAGCCTTAAGTCAAGTGCAATATAATGGCGATATTCTCATTTTTAAAGAGCAAGCCTATACTTTTTGTCAGCATAGCTGGCACAGCAACAGGCGTCGCCTGTTTTATAAAGTAAGTGCACAACTTTCATACAGAAAATATTAATATCAAATCGGAAACAATTTCACAGGGATCTTATGCAAGGCGGCAAGTTCACAAAGAGTACTGATGAAACGGGAAAAGTGGTTATTGTCACCGGCTCCAACACGGGCATTGGTAAGGAAACGGTCATGGACCTGGCGAAACGGGGAGCTACAGTTTACATGGCTTGTAGGGACATGAAAAAGTGTGAGGAAGCCCGTGAACAAATTGTTTTAGAGTCCAAAAACAAGTACGTTTACTGTCGCGAGTGTGATCTGGCTTCCTTGGACTCAGTCCGTAATTTTATAGCAGCGTAAGCATTTATTATAAGAAAACTTCAATCCCGTATAATTTAGCACTTGAGACTTGCAGATTTAAGCGGGAACAGGACAAGCTGGATGTACTGATAAACAACGCTGGTGTTATGCGCTGCCCAAGATCAGTAACAAAGGATGGCTTCGAGATGCAACTGGGCGTCAACCATATGGGACATTTTTTGCTAACCAACCTGTTGCTTGACTTACTCAAAGTAAATTATGCGTATTTTAAATGGACTCACTTCTTTATATGCGTTCTTTTTTTTACAGAAATCTGCACCTAGTCGCATTGTCAATGTTTCCAGCTTGGCACACACGCGTGGCGAGATCAACACTGGTGATCTAAATAGTGAGAAATCCTATGATGAGGGCAAAGCGTATAGTCAGAGCAAACTAGCGAATGTTTTATTCACGCGTGAGTTGGCCAAGCGCCTTGAAGGCTCAGGAGTGACTGCGAATGCCTTACATCCGGGCGTTGTAGACACAGAAATCATCAGACACATGAGTTTCTTTACAAACTTCTTTGCGGGGTGAGTTTTGTCTTTTACAGCTACATAAATAATAATTAAATTATCGTTGCTTCTAGTTTGTTTGTTAAACCTCTTTTCTGGCCGTTTGTTAAAACTCCTAAAAATGGCGCGCAGACTACGTTGTATGTCGCGCTCGATCCAGAATTGGAAAAAGTTACAGGACAATATTTCAGTGACTGTGCTGCCAAGGAAGTGGCGCCAGCGGGAAAAGATGATACCACAGCCAAATGGCTGTGGGCTGTAAGCGAAAAATGGACACGCGCGCAAATAATTAATTTAGAAAAAGACTAGTTAACATAAGCTCACTATTTGTGAACTTTTTGTAAATAAATAATTTTTCATCGATTAAAATAATCGAACTATTCGTTTTGAAATCCAATTTAAGCTGCTGCCCACCTCCACCACATCGGCCGACCAAATTTGAAATTTTACTTATTATTTCTTGCAAAGCTACTATATATCTATATCGATATATATCTCCAATTTATCGATCTCTAACTGTGGCCAAGTTTGCTATTGAATGAGCATTTAATAAAATAAACAAAACATTAAAATGTGAACTTACCTAGTTTCACTGCCAATTTTCGTAATATGCGCCCACATCACGCGCCCATCTCTGATTCATTCCACAGTTAATTCTGGAACTAATAAACAGCTGTCAGCATGAGTCGTCTGTTTAGCAGTTAAACAAATTGCATATAAAGGTGTCAAAGCAAGCTTGGAAGTTTATTCTACAAACTGAAGGCAACAGGAACGAACACAGCCAGAAAAATGTGTGTACTTACAGATTGTTTAATGTGCTCCTGCGTGATGTGGCCAGCTTTATTTGCGGCCGCTATATATTTTCTCAGGTAACAATCATATGCATGTTTAGCTGTTGTTTCGCCGAATAAACAATTTAACAAATTATAGAAACTACATGCAAGGAGGAAAGTTTACAAAGCAAACTGATGAAACGGGCAAAATTGTGATTGTCACTGGCTGCAACACTGGCATAGGCAAGGAGACAGTGCTGGAGCTGGCGAGACGTGGTGCTACTGTCTATATGGCATGCAGGGATAAGAAGCGAGCGGAGGAGGCGCGTGATGACATCATAAAACAGACAAATAATAAGAACATATACTATCGTAACCTGGACTTGGCCTCGCTGGAATCAATACGCAAGTTTGCTGCAGAGTAAGCGATAATTTAATTAACTAAAGTATGTCATTTAATATATTGTATCAATACTTTACTTAGTTTCAAGAAAGAACAAGACAAGCTGCATATACTCATCAACAATGCGGGCATAATGCGCTGCCCCAAGATGTTAACCAAAGATGGCTTTGAAATGCAATTGGGCGTCAATCACATGGGTCACTTTTTGCTAACTAATTTGCTGCTGGATCTGTTAAAGGTATAAACGTTCTATTGCTTAAGTGTTACAACTTCCTAAAGCTATTTTTGTTTTAGAAATCTGCACCTAGTCGTATAGTCAATGTCTCCAGCTTGGCACACATACGTGGCTCCATTAACAAGGCGGACTTGAACAGCGAAAAATCCTATGATACGGGCAACGCCTATAGTCAAAGCAAGCTGGCGAATATTTTATTTACGCGTGAGCTGGCAAAGCGCTTGAAGGACACTGGTGTAACTGTGAATGCGCTGCATCCTGGTGTAGTGGACACAGAGCTCGGCAGGCACATGAGCATACTAAACAACTTTTTCGGACGGTACGTTCTTCGGTTAAGTAACAAAAAAGCTTAGCTGGGTTTATTAAATTGCCTTTGCTTTTAGTTTTGTGCTGCGCAGTCTGATGTGGCCTCTCTTGAAGACAGCCAAAAGTGGCGCACAGACTAATCTATATGCTGCACTCGATCCCGACTTGGCGGAGGTGAGCGGCTTGTACTTCAGCGACTGTAAACCCAAGAATGTAGCTCGCGCCGCCTTGGATGATGAAATGGCCAAGTATCTGTGGGAGGAAAGCGAAAAGTGGACGCACTCGAAAAAATTAGAATAAGATATCACTGACATGACTCACTTTACCAAAAATTCCGCAAGTGTCTTAAAATATATACATAAAGTACTATTGTACTAAAAAAATGTGATAATAGTAATTAATCGGGCTGGCTTATATTATAAGTAATACGTTTATTTATCGCCAGTGCAACACAGTAGCTCGTCAAGGCAGCAATGTGTATATTTTTGGACTGCCTAACAAGCCCATGGCTAATTTGGCCGGCAGTAACTG
Organism: Drosophila busckii; assembly: GCF_011750605.1. Lineage (NCBI taxonomy): Eukaryota > Metazoa > Arthropoda > Insecta > Diptera > Drosophilidae > Drosophila > Drosophila busckii. Next base: position 739,467 of record NC_046605.1, on the reverse strand, counting down.
CCCTACTGCTCTACTTTATCAGGTAAGCACTTCCACTATCGCAGCTTATCAGAGCACCTGCTAAAATTAGTTTACTGTAGAGAATACATGCAAGGTGGGCAGTTTACCAAGCAAACTGATGAAAGCGGCAAGGTGGTAATTGTTACAGGCTCCAATACGGGCATAGGTAAGGAGACGGCGCTGGAGCTGGCACGACGTGGTGCTACGGTCTATCTGGCCTGTAGGGACAAGCAGCGTGCGGAGCTGGCGCGTAAATTTATAATAAAAGAGACGCAAAATAAGAACGTTTACTTTTTGGAGCTGGATCTATCTTCTCTAGAGTCTGTAAGACAATTTGTTGTCAAGTAAGCATAAAGTTTATGTATGTAAAATAATACATAACTATATTCCCATACTTCAGATTCAAGCAACAACAGAGCCAGTTGCATGTACTGATCAACAATGCGGGCATTTGCTACGCTCCTAAAGGGCGCACCAAAGATGGCTTTGAACTGCACTTGGGTGTCAATCACTTGGGTCACTTTTTATTGACTATTTTGTTGTTGGATTTACTTAAGGTAACTGTCATTTATCTACATCAGTATATTATACATGATATAGAAGTCCACACCAAGTCGCATAGTTAACGTTTCAAGCATGATGCATGCCTATGCCAAGCTAGATCGCGATGATTTGCAAAGTGATAAGTCGTATAATCCTATTGAGGCCTACAGTCGCAGCAAACTAGCAAACGTCCTGTTCACACGCGAGTTGGCCAAGCACTTGGCAGGCACACGCGTCACAGTGAATGCCTTGCATCCCGGCGTGGTAGATACTGAAATCTTAAGAGAATTTACTCTCGCGCAGACAACATTTGTCAAGTGAGTGGCAACTTTAACTTGGTTGAGTTAAACTTAAAATTGTTTAATTTGTTTTTAGAACATTTTTGAAGCCACTGTTTAGACCGTTTGTGAAGACAGCCAAGAGCGGTGCACAGACCACATTATATGTCGCCTTGAGTCCCGAGCTGGAGCAGCAGAGCGGCTTGTATTTCAGCGATTGTAAGCCACGAGAGTTAGCAGCTGCTGGCATGGATGACCAACTGGCCCAATGGCTTTGGGCAGAGAGCATCAAGCTAACACAGGCACCAACGGAGCAGCTTTAACTCGAGCATAAGCGTTTTTATTTCATAAATTTAGTAGTTGCAGTATCTTTGTATCTGTAATACTTTTACGCTTTACAAGCACAATTGTTGATTAATTAATAGATATTAATAAATATTGCTAAAAGCATGATAATTTCAATAGTTTCATACAGTTGTTATTGTTGTTTAGTTGCCAATGCTGCCAGATTCAATGAAAATGCGTGAGTGCAGCGCATGTGTTGTGGGATCCTTTTTGTCTTGCGTGTTAGACACGGTGTTGACATAGGTATACTGCATGTAAAAGCCCAAGGTGACCAACTGACCCGGCTTTAGCTCTGCATCTGGCGTGAACTGTAGACGCAGCAGTACTTTGTTGGCCTTGCGCCAGACTATAAATTTGGGCTCCTCGCTGGGGGCCTGCACATCCTCGTCGAATTCCTTGGAGTCATCACGTTGGCTCAGCACAAATGGCGACTCCAGCGGTACTAGCTTAGCATTGGCCACGTCAAGCACTTCGCGCTTTATCTCACGCGTGGAGTTTTGACGCGATAGAGTAACACCAGTGGCCTTGAGCAGCGGCGAGGATGTCACAGCCTCTTCCTTGATGCGGCACGCTTGCTGTAGCACTTCCTGTGGCGCCGTTTCCAGCAAACTGATGGTCATGTCGAACATGGTAGGATTGGTGAACTTTAACAATATAGCATTGGCCTGTCCTGGCTGCAACGGCTGCTCACAACGCACCATAACCACTTCGGGCACATGATAGCTGGCAAAGAGCTGTATGCGATACTTGATAGAAGTGGGATGGTACTCTGGCTTGATGAGATTATGCTCGCACTGACGACAGCGCAACGAGCGCTTGATCCACAACGAGCGGCGCTGTGGATAGAGCTTGTTAACCGCTTCTGGCTGATCCGCTGGCTGACTGTGACGCTGCGAAATTGTGGTAATGCTACGCAAATTTATGGGCTGTGTAAAAATGTCTGCGGGCAGATCGTCCACTTCCGCGCTTGCCTCAGCTGGAGTTATATTCACTGGCTTCGTCTTGGACAGGTTTTTATCGCTCCAGCCTATCTGGCGGCGTATCAAAGATACAGTCAAGCCAGTGCGATCGGTTAGACTGGGATATTTGTTGTGCTTAGGCGCCTTGCGCCGCTGAAACTCTTGCTTCTCCTGCTTTTCCTGTAGCACCAGCGACTGATAGTACTCCATAAGCGTGTTGAAGCGTGCCTGGTATAAGCTCTCATTGTCGGGCCAAGTGCCAGTGGCCACGCCCTGATCCGGTATGCCTACATCGCGTGTGGTCCAGCGACACGACAAGCAGGATAAATAGTACATTTTCTTAGTCGTCGGCAGTGCAGAAGGCTTTGTACTGGGCGTAGCAGGGCTAGAATCTGCACCACTTTCGCCCTCTTTGTCTTTATCCTTGCTCTCCTCCGACTTGCGCACCACAGGCACGGCAGTGGCACGGGGCGACAACGTATGGTGGCAGCATGGACAATCGAAGCAGTTCGCACAGCAGTTTTTCTTGTGGCGCGCCTCCGTGGATGGGATATTTTCCAGACAATTTGAACAAAAGTTTGACTCGATTTCATGCGAAACACAAAAGCCACATCTTAACTTTGGGCAGTGACGACAAAAGAACAACTTGTTGATGGGATTCAATATGCCGCAGGAGCAGGCGTATTTCACAGGACTTGGTTGCATAAAACTCATTTTTACAAGCAATTACTGACAATAAAAATAATAATTGCAACTTTTCGACCGACTTTTTTCATATGACGCGTTCACAGCGATGGGAATTACTACCGATAAGAATTCGTACCAGGGCCGTACAATTATAATCGAAATAGTAAGCAAGTGATATTTATCCCCAACAAATCGACTCTTAACGACTAACATTTTATAACGTATACTTAACTTAACATAACTTATTTTAAATGAACTTATACTTATATCTTCAATTACTGTTACAAAACATTTTAGACACATATTTTTAAGTATGTTTATGATACTTGTTATTAATTATTTGCTTTGTGTATGCTTAAACGCTAAACTAACACCTGCATGTTAAAATATGACGGAAACGCAAATATTTGGTTTAATGCTTACATGAATAACAAAATACATACATGAATTAAATACAAATTAACTTTAACAGTTAATTTTCTATTAATGCAGATTTGAAGTAATAATAGTAAGTAGTCTATATAACTGTTAACTGGTCAAACTAACATGCAAGCTGTTTGTGCCCTAACCTTTTTGTTTGCATGCGCTCGATTTCTTCTACTGAACGAGATCGTCGTTCTTATTTTTTATTTATAGAATAGTTTGATAATAATGCTTCTAATAGTATTGTATATCAATTCAATAACATTTTAATTTCCAAAGTACTTTATTTAATGAAGACTCACTTTCATTCATTTACTTTTAAATAGCAATAAAATTTATGGATTATCATAATAGTAATTGTATAATTAATGGGGCCTTATCGCTAATCCAAGGGTTAATATATGATAAGTTTAAAATAAGGTACTTGTAGTTGCAGCAATCACAATGCTTATGAAATAAATCTAGTTATAAATACTATAGTTTAAAATTAGAATTTACAAACATCATCAGTCTGTACTCTCAACACGATGTAAGAAAACTTTTAGCCAAAGAAGTTGGGCACAAAGAGCTTCTTGCGCTTCGTACGAGTTCTTCTATAGCGCAAAATAGGGTCAACTCCATAACTATCATAAGGATTAAGGCTGCGCTGCTGTGAGGAGGAAGAGGATGATGAGGCACCTCTGCTGGGCACAGGCGCTATGTAACCACTATCCACGTAATAGTATCCGGTGTCTAATTTATCCAAATTATTTGAAGTCAACGGCTTGCCATAGGTTATGGCATAGGAGCCGGCACCGCTACCATCGTAGCTGCTGCTACTGCTGCCACGCTCATAACTGTTATCAGAACTATCCAAATCGTAATATGTGGGCTTGGCACTGCAAAACAGTAGCTTGCTGGTGATGATGCTTAGCCAAAGGCCTAAACAGGTATAAAATTGCTGTAATGGAACACTGATTAGATGGGATTGATTGCTAGAGAGAGTTCGCATTTACCATAATATCCATTTTGTATCCTTATCTATAAATGTATGTGATTATCAGGATCTGCTTTGCTTGCTTGTTGATTGAGTTCTGAATGATTTGGTTAAGAGCACCTGGCATCTTATATACACAAAATACTTTTGCATCAATTCGCACCTAAATGCGAAAATATTTTGATTTTGTTTTTATCATTATTTATATTTAATTTAATTGTTGTTGCTTCTGACGCCGCAAACTCCCAACAACTCCCTCCCAATAATGACGCAATTTGAACAAATTTATATCATTAGTGGAAGTCAGAACATGATTCACTTTGTAGACAGTCTCTAATTAGCCGCGTGGCTATATTTCCAGTTTGATTAGGAAAACTTTTCACAATGCGGAAAGATTTCGACGAATCTCAAATCGCGCCTTTGTTTTTATTTATTTGCATAATTTATTAATAATATTTGCTTAGAACTTTGATTGCGATACTTAAAGTTAAGTTCAATTTATTTATTTGTGATTGTTTAATGTTTTTATCAAATACTTACGTATATAAATAAAATCATGTTAATTGAATAAAACGTTGTTGTGGTTATATTTATATAAATAAAGTCGCACTGTATGCAATGCGTAAACAACAACAAACTGTAGGCAATGTTAATAATCTTGTTTTCTATAATTTCTTTATGGGGCCCGAATTGTAATATGCCAGACGCCATAAATAATAAATGTAAATATTTTGGTGGCTGCAAATGGGGTGTGAATAAGTTTTTAAAAAGAAATTAAAAATGAAAAAAAAATTAGGTTATGGCTTATTGCTTGTTTATACATTTATTAAATTTGTTAAAGTTCAAGTAAGTCAAATTGTAATTTTCGTCATACCTCCTCTGAAACTTAATCGCTTATTATTTAGTTTACCATTCTGAGATCATCAAGTATTAACTATTATTTCCAAAAAATATTTGAAAATACCAGCACCAATGCTAGCTATTTAACGACAACAGGCGATTATGAGAATTTTCAATTCTATCTGCTGCTCAATTTCATTTGGTGAAACAGTCAGATATTACGTATACGCCTCTGGTGTCGTTGAGCCCATTCTACACCGTTTTGTGGTCAAAGTCAAATTAGTTTGAGCATGGTCAGCGACATGCTAAGCGCATTTACCTTTAGTGCACGTTTTTCCATGCACGTTTTACACCCAAAATGCCAATGCAGCCGCCAGGCTGAGATATATTGGTCTTCTCACTTTTAGCTGCTTCTATTTTGTGGCTATTGTGTTAAATTTCATAAAGGATTGCTAATTGAATTGAACAAACTTCTTAACACAGGCACACCAGCCAGTCTAAGTCTGTGTGGGAGTTTTGCAATGATTACGGACAACTTCAGTAGTAATTTTCCTTAGGCTAATGCTAAACAAGTGTGAAAGTAAATAATGAATAAATATGGCATTATTTAATTATAGCACTTTTACGTCAAATCAATTGTTAACGTTGACAATCAAAGAATGAATGTGGAAAATTTTTAAAACTGGCCAACTGGCAGCCCAGACAGCTGTGAAATTAAATGCGCTTTAACGGTGCGTATGCGCAACAGAACGTACTTCAACTTTCAGCCGTATTTCGCTGGGCAAACATTATCATCGTGCAAAATATTTCACATACAATTGTGAAGCACAGCCAGTTTCAAAAATTGGCGCACAAACAAAACTGTTTAATTGTTAATTAGAAAATCATATAAACAGTTTAAAAGTCGAGCAGCTTTCGAGTTCAAATGCGAGTTCGTATTGCGCAGGACGGGGCGGGGCAGGCGGTTCACTCTTTACCTTCTTACCAACTAGCCTACCAAGCAAATTATTGACTTCCTTATTTACAATTTTTAGTTGAAATAAAGTTTAGTGTACGAATCGAAGGCCTACATTAAAGCACTATATTCTCAGGCTTAATTTGCGGTACAGGTTTAATCGCAAAGTGCGTCAGCAGCAATTTAACAAATTGATTAAGATTTAATTATTATTAATTTGATTTAATATGAAAACAACCTGCTACTGTCAGGCTGTGATATAACATTAAAGAACTAATTTAAACAAACTCTTGGCTCACTGCTTCTTCAAGAGCAGTGGTCCCTTTGGCTTCAACTTGTTCTTCATGACACGATCCCTTTCGGCCTGTGCCTTTGCCTTGAGTTGTGCATGACGCTTTTTCGCAAACTCCAGTTCGCTGCTGAGCTCCACAATTTTGGTAGCTATTTCTTGCTGCTTCAGCAAGCGTTTCTTCTGATTGGACTGCAATGGTTTATAGTAAAAGAAAATTGTATATTTTATCCAGCAGCATATACTTACACCCAGTGGTGTTGTTCTGCCATCCAAATATGTGTAATCAGGCAGATTTGTCAGCGGCCCAAATGCATTGGGATTCTCCGGCAATCCCTTAGCGGCGCGCCACTTCTGGTCAATGTGACGAGCAGCGCTTAGAGTAAACTGGCGCTGTGCTATAATTGAAAGCACATGCAATTAATAAACATCAACATATAACGAGCTTTAAAACACTTACCAGCAATTGTATTGACGCAGCTAATAGATAATTTTCCAATTTTAAACATTTTTGTTGGTAAAATAAAAACACGCTCACATAACCACAAAACAGCTGTTCACATTTCGATGTATCGATACACAAATTGATTACAGCTGGTCGCGTTTTCGATTATATACTGCAAATGTTATCGGCACAACACTTGGTGAAAAAATATTTAATTAACTAAAAATTTAACCCAAATATAACAAAAAATGACCACAAAAACTAGCACAATTGAGCGCAATGCCAACGGCGCTGTCAAATCCAGCTCACTGCGAGAAATCTGCGCGCGCGCATTAACCAAATCGGAAAAATGGGATGACAAGGTAAAGTACAGGCGCCAGCACAGGCCAATGACCATCAACGTGTTTACCTTTAACTACGTTCGTATATCTATTTCAATACAGGACGAGTTTCTGGATGTAATCTACTGGTCACGACAGGTATTTGGCATCATACTAGGAATCATCTGGGGCATAGTGCCGCTCAAGGGATTTCTGGGCCTAGTGCTGTAAGCGCTGCCTAATTATAGATTTAGCTATGGAAAAACTAAATGAACATATTTGCAGATTTGCCGGCATAAGCTGCGGTGTGGTCTACTTGTATGCCATCAACTTTCAAAATGTAGATGAAGATGCCTACGGCGGTGCCTGGGAGCTAGTCAAAGAAGGCTTTATGACCTCATTTGCCGGCTTTTTGGTTACGTGGATCATCTTCTATACGGGTCTGCACTACGATACAATAATGGCGGCCAAGGCATCATAATAGTAGCAGGCATATCACAAGCAATAAACAATTCCAATCGATGACAGCCAAATCCCATAATTTTTGTTCCATGTAACTGTTTGTTAACTTTTTTAGCCAATTAACTGATTAATTAATAATTGTGTGCATTTGATTTGAAAATACTATTTACACCGAATGCCAGTTTGACATTTTTCTGTGAAAAATACAAGCCAGCACACTGTTGAAAGCAAACTTGCAACCTCTTCCAATTGTTTTCTTTCTGTTTTTTTTTATTAATTATTAAAATATTGATCTACTGTAATTAGTAAGCAGCTACAGAATCTAATAATCCATGGCCACTGGTACTTGATCGGTGGTGACACCATTGTGACCGTTTAAACTGATCTCATGCTGGAACTTTTCGGGTAATTGTCCACTTTGCAATATCTGTGACAGTCGCTCAACCTCAGCTAGCGAGCTGGCGCGCTTGATGGCTTCACGTATGCGCTGCATATCATCCGGATTGGCAAATCTACCACTATCGCCCCCAACTTTGCCAGTGGTCGCTTCGGCAGCCAGCGCTGCTGCCGCATTCAATTTGGATCTTTTAGCTACTTCCTTAAGCATGTCCTTGCCCTGTTTGGTGCGAAAGAATTCTTGTGCTGCCTGCCGGTCTTTCTGCTTTATTTTGCGAAAATCAAGCAAACGCAACTGTGGAAACTTGTACGCCATGTACTCCCGATAGTTTGGCTTGGTGGACACCGGATTTATAAGCAGGCAAATTGTTTCCAGTTGCTTGAAACCCGCAAGCGGCTCCAAATCGCTCAGCTCTTGCAGATTGTTGCCGGTCAGTATAATGGAGCTGAGACTCGGTACCACTTCTTCAAGTCCATCGCTTATGCGCAAAATGCGATTATTGTTCAGCAATAAGCACTTGAGCCGCGGCAAATGAGGTAGATTGTCCAGCTTACGTAGATCATTGTCAGACAGATCAATTGTGTCGAACTGGTCCAATGTGGCGCCCAGATTTTCGATCTGTGGAATTTTATAGCCGCGCAAATCGAGTTCACGCTCACGGCACGGATTTATGTATTGCATCGACTGGTTTATTAATTCCGGAGTTAGTTTCACCATTTTGGCGATGTTTGCACAATATTTTAAAGTACAAACAGTTAAAATTTGTTATTTTTGTAAAATATTAACAAACGTAAACCAAAGCGAAGCAAGTTGACAACAATGAGGTAAGAAGAAGAAGCATCACGTCATCGACGAGCCACCACAGTAATCGCGTACGGTCACACCCACACTCTGTACGACGAATTAGAAATCGAGCACGGCGAATTCGAATTATGTTTGTTTTTAAATAAGTAACGCTTTGTAGTTTTTGAAATTGCATTTAATTTGAATTTTAATACATTACAATAAAGTTTCAAGTGCTTAGCTTTAATGAACACGTTACATTAATTCGTTTGTTCGTTTTTTTTTTTGTTTTTTGTCTTTCGACTACATATTTGAGCCAACTATCTGAAGAAAATTGCAATCGCGCTAAACTTGAAAGTGGTTCGGTTCGGTGGTGGAGGACTGTTTCAAACTCTGTTTTTAATAAACGTGGTGCAACTACAAGTGTTTTTCATTAATGTTTAATTATCATCAAGTTTACTATAATTCGTTAAATGCATTTGTTCTTGTTTTTTTGTTGTTTGTTTTTTAATAATTTGTTATTAATTTGTTTCTAGTTGCTTAGTGTAAATATCAAAAGGAAAAACAGAATATTTTTAGTTTATGAAAATAAATGCATTCGTTATGATCACGTTGGACTCAAACTATGTAAACAGATTGTCGTTTTTATACGAATACAAATTAAGAATACATATATTTGGAAGCAGTTATAAAAATATTATATATACTATATCAATTTTCTTTTAAATTTGTTTTAGGCCATTAAAGTAGTATTCAATGCACGCAATAAAACTAAGAAATTATTGCGTGTATGGATTTTCAATAGATTGAAAAAATACATTTATTTTAATATTGTTTTGTATATAATTGGCACTTAACTCATTTTAAAATACACAATAAAAATATAGTACACAAAAACATTGCTAGTTTTTGATTGTTGTTGGGATAAAAAAGTATATATATAGTAAAAATAAATAAATCACGATTATTTAAAAAAAAACATTGCCAAATAGTTAAACAATACACACGCGCCATTGCACATTAATTAAATGTTTCAGTACAGATATAAAAGTTGCAACCTTTCTTCATCTTATTGTTTTTTTTTTTTTTTGCCAAATCGATTACTTTGTCGTGTGTGTTGGTGGTTTCGTGTGGTGTGAACGTGTGTGTGTGTGTGTGTTGTGGGGGGGGGGTGAGAGGAAGCGTTTTCTTAGGATTGTTGAGTGAGGGTATTTTAAACTAGAGAATCTATAGTTCAACGACATCCTCTTGCGTATAGGGCGAGTCTCTGTCTCTAAACAAGCGTCGCGTCGAGCTGCGCTGAAGGCCTTCAACTAATGTCTCCTGTGGGTGTAAAATGAGCTATTTGAAGTGTGCTGACTAAAATACATACATTTAACATATATACTACATGGATAGACTAAACACAAACTACAACAAGCATTACAAACTTATAATAAACAAAGCACACAGACATAAATTTATGTAAAGTAATGAAGCTTTGAGCCACAATAAAGCCACAGACAATGCTTGGGTATGATATGCTGAGTTGACAACGCCTCAAACCTCGAAGAGCGTGGAGATCTGTTTGCCTGCAATGCGTTTGACGCCATTGCTCTCTGCACAGCTGCTGCTGGTTGTCTTCGACGACAGCTGACCATTGCGCATGCTCAAGATCTCATTGCTTATGAGACTGGCACAGGCCATAGCATGCTCCGTGCTGCTGCTGCTGCTGTTGCTACTGCTATGATCGCTGTTAATGATGGTGGTCTTGCTAAGCGTTTCCTGCGTCTCGCTGTTAATGCTGCTACTGCTTATGATTCGCGTTCGCAGCTGATTGTTTAATACTGTTGTTGTTGTCGTTGTTGTCGTAGATGTTGCTGCTGCACTGCTGCTGTTGGAACTATTGCTGTTGGTGCTGCTCGTGCTGATGCGATGAGTGCTCAACATTGTTCTGGGCTTTATGGCCGGCTTAAGGGGTAGATCTAGTTTACAGTGGGTAACAACAGGCACAAAATAACATAAAATGAAATAATAAAATACAAAAACAAAATAATAAAGTTGCTCTAAGTGCAAGACATGCTCATGCTTTCGACTGCTGCTGCAGTTAGTTTACCTAGACGACTTAGTCCAGCGGCCAGCTCACGCACGGATTTCTTTTCCATGGCAGCACCAGGTGTAATCCCCACAATGCTGCCACCACCGCTGCCGCCAGCTGCCATGGCAATGCCCGGTGTAATGCCCACAATAGAACCGCCGCCACTCTGACCAAAAGGCAGCACCTCAACATCTACAAGGAATCACATAAGCGGAGGTTAAACAAATTATAAACGCTTAGCATATTTGCTGTCCAACCTTCTTCCAGCGTATCGGGCGTTGTTTTGGTGGAGTCCACGCTGCCATTGCCTGCTGCTTGCAGCTCGTTATTGTTTGTCTTGGGCTCGCTGCCCACTACCGACCAGGGACGTGGCTTTTGTAGTGCTATGGGCGTGCGTAATATGCCATTGCCTGCCTTGGCATCCATGCCAGCCTTGATGCTATCGCTGCTGGGTGAGCGCAGCTTTTCGTCTCTGTTGCTTGCCTTGAGCAAAGCGCCGCCTGAACTGGGTGTGCTGTCCTCCTGCCCCATGCCGCCGCCTTCTGTGCGCATTTTAACCAACGGCGACTTGCGTCCCACGAGTGGCGAGTACTTCTCCAGATTATCCGTGCTGCGTGAGCGTGTAGCCCAAGAGGCGCCTGCAAAAGCAACTACAAGTTAGAGCAACCAATTCAAAGCGCTTACTGCTGCACTTACTCTTTAGCAGTGGTGACTGGCGATCCAGCTTGATGGGACGCCGCTCTTCAAGTATAGGCGTTGTCTCCTCTGAAGTCATGTGTCCATTGCCATCACGACTCATCGTTGGGCTGTCCACAAACGAAAGCGAGCTGCACTCCTCAGAGGTGGGCGACACCAGCGGCGTAAGCGTTGTGGGCGTCACTGAGCCCGGTCTAAAGAAGTGATCCAGACCATCGCCAATGTCACGACTCACACCCGCAGCACACTCAGTGTTCACCAGCGGACGCGTTGGTGCACGCGTCTTGGCACGCTTCGGTCTGCCCTTGACCAGATGCTGCAGCTGAAACGAAGCGCTGGGCAGCTCGGTAATCGAATCACAGCACTCATCCACGCCGCCATCGTCCAGTTGGGCATTGCTGTCGCTCATGTGTAGACTGCTGCTGATCGCAGTTGCAGCAGCGCTGCTGTTGGCGTTGTTAATGTTAATGCTGCGCGTATTCAGCTGCGAGGTGGAGCGATGCGACGACGGCGACTCCAGCAGATCGGGTATGTGGCTTAGACTGAGATTCTCCACCACAGATTGTGGGCGCACCTTGCGTGCTACGGAACGACGCTTTGTGGTCAGCAGTGGTGTGGCCTAGTGGAGGCGGCAGCAATTAGTAAACAGTTTTGACAATTCTTTATATTTAGTGAGGTTATGTTGTGGGGCGCTTGTGTGAAATGATGATCGAGGGGAGGGGTACAGAAAATTAAACTTAAACAACTTAAAAGCGCAATGAGGAAAGTGTTCAAAGAGATTGGCTAACCAAACTGCAAACAACAAAAGATTCTTGAGCTTTGCATTTTGCAGTTGAGTTGGCTTTAGATATAGTAGATATAGTATAGGAAGGGTAACTAGTTATAGTTGTAAAAAATAACTACTTACAAGGTTTAGATATTCCAATTTCTTTTATGATATTTTTTGTTTTAAATGCAATGAGTTTTTTTTTGTTGGAGACAAGGTTTATAATATAATATAATGGTATGTAATATTTATATATATAATATAAGTTGTTGTTGATGTTGTAAGTGTTGTTGTTGTAGTAGTTGTTGTTGTATGGAGATGATTACAAGGATAAACACGTTAGAGCAAGAGCGAGACAGAGAGATATACACATATAAGAAAAAAATATGATGAGTTTGTTGTTTGTATATAATACATATTAAAGTAAGTTGTTGATTTTATTATTTATGAGCTTCAAATGTATGCGTGATGTGTGTGATGGAATTTCAATGGAAATTCTGTAGCTTTTATCCGCAGTTTTTTTCGTTTCCATTTTTTTTTTTTTTTATATACAGAATTATTCTTTAAGTGTGATAAGCATGTTTGCAATGTCTACTTGGCATTTTTCATATACTATGCATATGTATTTGGCATTATGATTATTATTTTTTATTTCAAGTGTGTGTTGTATGTGCACTACTGCATCCACTTGGGCAGCGTTAGGTTATCAACACTTACAGTGGGCGATTCCAGACCCAGTTTGGGCAGTTCTGTGCCACGTCCACCAGGGCGTATAATCAATCCTTCAGCTTCCTAAAAAATGCGTATAAAAATAAATTATGAGCGCTTTCAAGTTTTTATGGTTGCTCGATAAGCGGTTATAGAGCTACTGACATGTTCCCAATTATATTTATTGTTTGTCTAGCGTTCGAAAGCAAAAGTATTTTGTGCTTAAGCCATTCACCCATACACATGACATCACAATTTGTTATTAAATTTCATAGATAACACCGATAACGTTCAAAATTCATATCATGCAACTTACATGGCTATACCGACTGCGCACTATGTCCGGCGTTTGCGGCTCGTCCAGCACCGATGGCGACTCGGCTATGCCCAGGCCGCGACGATAGCGTGTCAGTGCCTCCAAAACTTCATCTGTAGCTCGATCCGATATGGCAGCAGCCAGCGATTGTTCAATTTCACTAAAAAGAGTTCAAAAAGCACAATCAATAAATATATTTATATATTTTATGGCTGTGTAACTGGGACAAGCACTTTTGTGTTATTGTGGGTTGCTGGTCTTCGTCGGGACACTTGCGATAGGCTAAGCTACGCGCGCTGCTCCCACTGACGCCAGCGTTGCTGCCAAAGCAACAGCACAAGCTGCGCATTAAGCCCATTTTGTCTAGCAGCAGGTGCTAGGCACACACACACACAATTATATGTATACAATATTGAACAATAGTTTAGTTCTGCGTCGGAGCAACTTTCAAATGTAAATGCATTCGCCGCCGCCGCTGCCAGCCTAAAATATATTTTGTGTATATTGTTTGCTTAATCTTATCTCTCCTCGCTACTGCTTACTCACGCACACACACATACACAAAGAGAGAGAGAGCGCCTGAGCGGCAGTACGGAAGCACATGCGTTTGTATGCGTGCGCGCTCAGTCTCTGTTAGTTTTGGCAAGCTCGGCTGCTAGGAACGGAACGAGAGTTTCGTTCCAATCTGTTTGCCAATTCCACAAGGTCGCAGACGGAACAACAACAACAGCTGTTAAAACTGTGATATCGCAGCAAGTGATAATTGTAAACACAGCTTTGCATGCATTTTTTGAGGGATGCCAATTAAATCGCAGGGCTGCAAAGCTAACTATGTATCTAATAATTACTATTGAACGATTTCAAATAAAAATTTACATAACAAAAAGAATCTGCACATTCTAAATAAAACTATTAATAAATATTTGTGTTTCTTGTTGAGCAACTTTAGTTAGAATTTCCAGTAATAACAAAACAGAGCAGAACCAGTTGATAAAGCATCTGTTATCTTTCTTTGCTAGTTTCAAGTTGTCTAATTAGCACATTTCAGTTCGATTACTCACCCCACTTTATTCATGATCTCACTGCCCGCATTGTTCAGCAGACAATTCTGTAGAAAATCTTCGGGTATGACGAGACGTTCGTTGAGCGCCTTGCGCAAATCCTGCACAACAATCTGGTTTCCCAGCGTCTTGGGACACTGCTCCACGCCAGTGCGTATCATGGTCTCCAAGGTCTCCTCCAGATAGCTCTTGATGGTGTAGCTCAGCTCGCTGGCGACGCGCGTTAGCTTCGTCTCAATGGGATGCGCATCGCTGCGCACCGCTTCCTGCAGCTTGGGCATCAGTTGCTTGCAGTTCTCGGCATCGGTGATGAGACGCTGCACGGCGCTGACATTATCACCGCCGCCTTGGGCTATCGACAGCGTGTCCTGCGTCTCAGCCACCAGCTTGTCCACCAGCTGATGCGTAGAGCTAAGCATAAAGCCATGCTGGAGACGAAAGCCCTGGCCATTGGCACGCTTGAGGCCATTGCAATTGCGTTGCAGCAGCTCCTGCAGCTTGCGCATTACTGCATCCGTTTTCTCTGGATGATTCTTGAGATGCGGCGCTATGTCAAACACGGGAAAGGGTATGGTGCGCATGCTGTGGTTGTGCTCCAAGGCGTACACAATGTCCGCATAGCCCTGCAAGGTGATGCTGTTCTTGTCCAGATAAATAGTGCGCAAGCGATTGTTTATCTGCAGCGCTTTGGCCAGCAGACGAGCGCCCACATCGCCCATATAGTTGCCACTAATGTCCAACTTTTGCAGATTCTGATTGCTGCCCAGCGCATTGATGAAGTCGTGCAGATCATGCTTAAGCTTGTTCTCCGACAGCACCAGTTCCGTCAAAGGGAAGTCATCCTTCTGTATAAGATTCACCAAGGCATCCATGACAGTGGGTATATGCTTGGGCTTCATGCCTGTCAAATTGCGCGTCAATTGCAGCGTGCGTATTGATGGATTCTTCGAGATGGCAGTGAGCACAGGCGCCAGCTCCGCATCCAAGTCTAAAGCGTGTTACAATTAGTAATGTGAATTGGTAATATACTGGCGAAACATACTGTTATCACTTATGTCCAGGCTCTGCAGCACACGCACGCCATGTATGCAGGACTCCAGCACATGTGCGCCTTGTGTGCCCAGCGTGTTGCTGCTCAAGTCCAGATGCAAGCCGGCAGTGGATTCGTTGCAGGCCAAGCCCAATAGCAGATTTTTCAAAGCTTCCATGGGCAGCTTGCAGCCGGCAATGTTGAGATGCTTTAAGCTCAGTGTGCTGGTGAAGAACTGCTTGAACGATGGTGGTATCTCTTTGCCCTTCTTGGTGCTAAACGAATTATGCGATACGTTCAGGTGGGACAAGTGCGTGGCACAGCCGCGCAGCAAAGCGCCAAATAACTAAAAGCGAATATAGAGTGAGTGTTCAAAATATTTAAAGCTATATACGCACATTCTCCAGTGTTATATCAGTCGAGGCTAAATCCAGATGCTCCAGCACATTGGGTTGAGCCAAAAAATTGTGCAAATTCTAAGGCAGAAACAGAGAATTAGAATTTGATTGTGTAAGTTGCGCTGTCACTTACAGTTATATCATCTTTGAGACTATTGCCGCTTAGATCCAAATATGTTAGCGAATTGGCAATGCTTTGATTGAGCGACAGCGAATGCGACATCTGGTTAACACCCTTGGAAGTGAGTCCACAATGAGCCAGCGCCAGTTTGCAGAGTCCCTTGGAAACCTTGGCTATGGGGCCAGCTAAGTGTATTGCACCTGCATAGAAATAAAACATTAGTAAAGCGCTAATCAAACATAAGTATAGTTAATATGAAATGCATTGCAATTTTGCAAGAGCCAATGGTTAATGAAATTTCGATTCGAAAGCAGCGTTTACGATATATATATACACAGCATATGTTATATGAATTGACCTGTGTGCTTGCCAACAATTTGGAATCGAAAAACTTGAAATTTTGAATGGCATTACACACAAGACATGGATGAGCGCTTAGATACGCTTGCAGTAATCTTTAATTAACAATTAAATGGCGTTTTGAATTTAATTTACTGCAAGGGCATTTGAATGTGAATAGCAATGATAACAACATTAATGATAAACAAATGCAATAGTTTATAAGTGTGTGTGTGTTAGTGCTTTGCAATGGCAAACCTTGTACAATTTTTCCAAGTAGGGCGCACAATGAGCTTGCTCCTACAAGTTGAGCACGTGTTAACAACGTGTTAATTAAACAATATGTACATGTATATTAATAAATTATGTATAAGGAGAGAAAGGGAAGAGAAATGCATTAATTGGTTTTAACAAACGCACACGACTCGAGTACAAAAATGCAAGGAATGAGCTTAAATACTATATAGATGTGTGTGTGCCTGTGTGTACCTTTATCCTCTATAAGATTGTGGCTCAGATCAATGGTGCGTATAGCCGGACTGCTGTTTGTAATCACAGATATCGATAGCTTATTTAGAAAATCCCATCTAGAAAGCAAATTTAAGTTAATATTACAACATTTTGTTGCTGGCTGGCTACTTACCTTAAACCTAGTGCCTCCAAGTGCAGCTCCTCCAGCCACATGGAGCGCTTGAGCACGTGTAAAATGCGTTCCAGCGTTTCATGCGATAAACGCATATGCGCCGCCTTTAGACCACGAAAAAACGTGTTGTACTCCAGGGCGGAAACAATGGCCATCAAGTCTCTGTAAGAAAATAAATTTAGTGTCTTTAGAATTACTCTTTAGAATTACAAGCTACTTACTTGGGTTCCAGATGATCAAAGTCGCGCAAATTGAGCAGGCGTGTATCGTGCGATAGATAAATGGTGTCCACATCCCAGGCCACTTCCTCGCGATATGGCACGCCATGGAAATCACACATGCAGGCATATTGTGCACTGAAGCCACCACAGGGACCCACATTGCGTGGATCAGAGGGTCGAAACTCTTCCGAAAATATTGTCTCGCGCTCCGCTGGCTGTATATCAATCTGTTAATAAAGCAAAACGTTACAGGTTTACATGGCGTATTCTTAATTTATGTTTGTATATTGACAATGCCATTCAACACCTAAGCCAGCAGCAGCTTGCGTGCCTCACAGCAATTATGTGGCAAGCGTTCAACACGCCCCAGAGCTTACTCATCAACATGTAAAGTTTTTACAACAATCGTAAACAAGTTGGCTGCTCCTCAAGTTTAGTTTTGCATAATTGCAAATTTAGAACAGGCAAAGTCAAAACTGTAGGCATTACAAATGCATTGAATTATTAAATTCAGCTTTTAAAGCTTAATTGAGTTAACAATAAGTCTGTGTCAGCGAGTGGGTGAAATGCCTGCGTTAAATTTAAAATTAAATTCAACTTTAATTAAAGTCAAATGCGACGAGAGCGCAAGAATTCAAAGTGAGAGCGCGCGTTGCTTTCTTTTAATTTTAATGCCGCGCTGGCACACCCAAGCAGAAAATATTATACACTGCTTTAAATTACAAACTGCGTAAATTAATCTACAAGTATTTATATAAATAAATAAAGCGCCTAATACATTATTAATAGCTGCTAATCAAGCTATGCGCAGTATTGGAAACATTATATACATAGTATAGTTAGAATTCTTGGAAATTACAATTGTATATCACATAATATTGATCATTCAGCAGTGCTGCTTACCTTCCTAATAATATACTTGAGAGGAACTGTTGGAAATATTTGCTTAATGGACGAGGCTAAATCGGTTAGAATTACATCAGCGTTCTGGAAATGAAATTTTTAATATTAAATGCAATTTATAAATTTATAAACGCTGCGCTCACCGAGCTAAAGTTGCCCGCATCGCCGGTGGTGACGAAAGAATATGGCCGATCGTTGGTTATAATAGAGAAATGTGTAGACTTTTTGCTCTCGACGCCCGTTATGTCCAGATAGTGGAAATGACATTCGATCTGGAATTTAAAGAGCGCGTGTAAGCAAAGTCAAGCATTATGTTTATAGATATTCCGACTTACCTTTGTGGGCACTTTGGCGCTGAGTAAATAAATGCGAACTGGTGTGAAAACCTGTAAGAGAGCAAGAGTTCGATGAGTCAACTAGTTGGGCATAGCGTGCGCAGAGTTGGGTAAGGTAAAAGGCAAGTCTAGGCGGTAAAAGTTGCGAGTCACTCAGGCGAGTCAAGTGCAGTCTACAGGTGAAAAAGAGAAAGAGCGCGCAGCGCTGCACGCGTAACTAACTCAATTTACTTTTGACTTTATAGTTGTAGTTAATTGAAAATCAAAGTGTGAGTGCTTATAATTCATTTAGACAGCGCGAAAATACAAAAACAGTAGCCAAAGGCACTAAACGAAATTCGAGTATTGCAGGTAATCGAATACCTTAGGCTGTACCCTTGCGCTTTAAGCGGCTTTTTGTTTGCAATTTTCCAGTTATTTGCAAGCAGGCAAGAAATTAGCCTAGACAAAACGCCGTTAAGCATGCTATAAAAATATCAATTACGTTTAAGCTTAAACTAAATGCTCTAAGCTACGCCTGCAACCAAGTGCTCAATATAGTGCTGCTTTTAGGCCAAGTTACTAGCAATATAATTGGCAGCTTAATACAAAAGACTTGGCAAGTTGCCTTTAGTGTAAATGGCCACTCTTTAGTCTAGCATACCCTATGCTAAAGCTTCGCTGCGTTGATATGGCGAGCTAAAATTTGTGGTTGCCGCTGCCTGCAGCGCAGCGTCCTGGCGTGCAATTTTATGTACAAATTAGAGTGCCGTATGCCGACTGGATCGCCCTGCCCCCAACCAGCTGCAATTGACAGCAGCATGTTGAAGAGTGTAGAGTGCACAGCACTTGGGGCAACAGCAATTAGCAGATGTTGTTGTTGTTGTTGTTCTGTTCGTTGCACTTACCAAGACACGATTTTCCGTTTTATCGCCTTTCGTTTCCAATTTGACCATATATTTGACCAAGATCTTTGTATGGCGACCCAAAATGGATTTGACGCTTTCTGCAATAAAAAAAACAAAATGAATAATTAATAATTGCAATGCGAATTGCACTCTTTGTAGCTGGAGCACGTAAGCAAATAGTAATTATAAGCATGACAGCAATTTGGCAACAGTTAAGCATATTTGTTGTTTAACAATAGCTAACAGTTTATATGTTATATATATATATATATATATAGTTGCAATGCATTATGCATTGCCGCATCGCTTGCTTTGCATATCAATTTGGTGGCTTATATCATAGATCGTCTACAATTCGTCTATGCATCTATGTGTGTATGTGTGTGTGTGTGTGTGTGTGTGTGTGTGTATTTATATTGCCTATTAAGTTTGTGTGCTGCTCAAAGCAAACACGTAGGCAGCTTTTTATGAAGGCAACAACAATTGAAGTCACTCACAGCTTGTAGCCACCCTGGGGGCTTGACAAAAGCAATGTACTCCCCCCACACACACACACGCACACACACACATCCATTGCCAGCTACTTAACATAGCGACATACACACAACGATGACGAATTTATTCAAAGTGAGATATTTCCATGTGCATTTGATAATGCGAGCGAGCTCTGGGCTCGAATGAAGTGCGACAGTCTAGCAGGAGCAGAGCGGAGGGGGGTACAATGGGTTGCTTTATAGCAGGTAGAGAACTAACTGATTGTTCTTCTTATTGTTGTTGTTGGGACAAGTATTATGTCATGCGACAGGCACGCCAAATCTGAAGTATGCCCTGGCACAGGGAGAGGTTGCCTGGGGGGTGTGATTATGACTCCTTGTCTGAGCATGTTTTAGCCCCACTCCTCAGCAGACATAAATTGAATTGAAATGTCAAAAATTGCGCCAACTTGGCGCACATAAATGAATGAGACTGTTGGAAATTTTAGATAACTTAATTAGTTAGCAAATGTTGCGTTATTATAACAAATTACTCAAAGTATTATTGCTATACTTTAAGCAATCGATGTGCCTCTATCAAATTCACATAAATATTGCAATTTCTAGTTATAAATTTCCAGCATATCAAATTTCAAAAGCTCTTTGCTACACCAATCCACACTTAAAGGCAGTTAATTAAGTCTTAGCGCCAACAACAATAACAATTAACAGCCCTGACCACACTCACTAAACAAGCCACCAAATCCAACAATAGACACACACACACACATAGTGAGACTCTAGGCCTACTCTGCTTATGGCTAACATGTATTTATTGTTAGCACGCACAGACACGCACGCTAGACAGACAGTTTCACCCACTTTTGGGGCGCCACAAAGGCTCAAGAACAAAAGCATAAATTTTTAGCGCTACTTGCTGCGCTCAAGTGGGTGGCAGTGGTGGGCTAGAGACGCAGCCAAGCAGCAACATTGACAGTTAAACTAGCAAAACATTTGATTGTTTGGATTCTCCTAATTGCAACGCTCTCCAAACACCAAGTGAATGAACTCCCCAACATCTAGCTGTCTCTGTCTCTTAACTTTTTTTTTAGCTGCAGTCTCTTTCAACGTTGATTACTTTATGTCTCTCTCGCTCGACGCTTGACACTATGTCAATATCACAATGACGACGTCAACATTAAATGTTGATAATCATATATGAGAGCAAACGTTGTGGCCCTTTGCTAAAGAAGTTTAAATGCTCTATGAATAAAAGCAGTTGAAACTTTTGTCAACATAAAATGAAACTTTGCTTATCAATAATTGAATTTGGGCTTTACAATTCCACGAAATAATGCAATCAAAATGAATAGCTTCAGCTATTTCAATAAACAAATTCTTATAAAGCTTATAAAAATAAATTTGTACATTTGCTATAAGTTTAGCTTTGAATCGTCGCACACTATAGCACGATGAGTAAGATTTGTTAATAACAAATGCATACACATACATTTTTCATTTAATTACAATGTTACATATCTGGCATTGGTCATTGCGAATATCTATATACATTCATTACTCATGTTCCATAACGTTATCAGCTCTGTTGGTGCTCAACTGCAGAGTAATCTCATTGCCCAAGTCTGGACCACATTTCCGTTTGGCGGAAATTCAACTTTAATTGCCAAAAGTCTGCGCTCAACATTTTTGCAGACAGTTACCTGTAACAAAACGCTTTGGAGAGTTCATTGTACTCAAACAAGAAGTTGATCTGAACTGATTATAGCATTGACAAGAGCTGCTATGAAAGTTTGCAGCAACATGCACAGAATAAGTTCTGACCTAATTTTGCAAAAAAAAGAAAAAAAATATTTATCATTTTGCCTGCGCACACAAACTCTTGACAATAGCGTAGAGCACTAGAGTTCAAAATACTCCAGCGCGTAACAAGTGCAGTTGCAACTGTGTGTGTGCGTGTGCGTGTGTGTGTTTTGTCTGAGCCCTTTTATTACAACACTTGTGTAGTTTGTTGATTGTGCATTGTTTGTTGGCTGTCAAAAGCGCTAAACATGCGACTAAACAGTTTGACAGTCATAGCATGTCAAACTTTAAAGCTCCACAGCTGTGCAAAAGGATTAGGCACAATACACATGCCAAACACAGATACATACAAAGCCTCAGCTGCTGCTATAACGGAACCCGCACTGTTCAATAAACAGCCGCAGCCCGCACAAAAGAAAGTTTAGTTTTTTTTTTCTCTTATTATTTATTATTGCTGCTGCTGCTGTTGCTGTTGGCTTTATTTTCGTTTTCTGAGCAAACCACTTTATGTTAATTTATATTAGCACAATGAGGTGTGAAAGCATGCAAAGAGTGAGAGCGAAAGAGAGCGCAAGTGAGAGTGCTTAGACTGCTATTAACAGCTGTAATGCTTAACATATAAACAGCTGTAAGTCGAGCTTTAACAGCACTGCAGCTTAAGTGGCTTACACATTTGTTTTGCAGCTTAATTTTTAAACAGCAGCTGCGTCTTCAGTCTTGCGTAGGCGTGCGCTCAAATTTATTTGACCTCAAAACTCATTTATTATTTTATTTTTGCCAGCTTTCCAACATTGTTTGTAGCTTACGCTCTCGCTCTCACTCTCTGCACTCTCTCGGCTCTGTGTCCAAAAATAAAACTAGCACGGGTCAGGCATAGAATGCAGTGCACTTGTTGTTGTAATTATTGTACCATTTGTTGTTGTTGTTGGCTGACACAATTTTCACCTGAGCGACCTCAAAATTGAAAGCCAGACTATAACTCGCCAAACTGTGCGTTAGTTTTTCGCGCTTTTGTTTTGCTTTTTCTATTTCTATTTTCCACTTCTTTCTAAGCTGCTTTTGTGTAGTAGCTGCCAAACGAGTTCTTCCAAATTGTCAGAGACCCCAGCTGTATCTCTGTGTGTGTGTGTGTGTGCGTGTGTCGCTAATGAGCTAAAAATGCAAGCAGGACAATCTGGAAAATGGAACAAGCTCAAAACTGGCACAAGCTCGCGCTAGAGTGAAACAGCGGCAGCGAAAGAGAGACATAGAGAGAGAGCAAACGCGTGAGCTTAAAGCATTAATAGCATGCAATTTTTTGCCATTAGCTTGACAATTGGCAAACGCTTAATTGGCTGCATAAATTATATAATTTATAAATACACACACACATACATATACATATGTATATGTGCGATATCTAGGTCAATCCATGGGTCAGTTACAGCAAAAGCCAATTTGACCTTCGGATGCTGCAATTTCCATAGTTTTGCATATTTTTAGTCAAGCAGCAGCTATTCAAGCAGCTAATAAAAAGTGAAATTATAGATACATATGTATGTAGCTATTGTTTTTATTTGTCGCCACATTATGCAAGTTGAATTTGTTTATCGTTTGCCAATGCCAAGCAGCAAATTAAGCTAGCGAAATAAGTTGATAGTGACAACGTTTATCTATTTGCGATTGCACTTACCAACACTTGGCAAAGTACAAAGCGTAATTACTTTTCACTTGTAAAAAGTTAATTTGCACCCACGCACAATTTGGCTTAGCCAGGTAACACTGTTTAGCAACTCAAGAGAGTGTCATTAAAAACAAAAAGTTGAAAACAACAGAATTTCCGTTTAAAAGAGGTGCAGCTGAAGCTAATCGAGCATTTTATGAGGTGCACAAAAATAAATTGAAGCCCCCTTCGCTCTCTCTCTCTCTCTCTCTCTCTCTTTGGTCAGCAGGTATGTGTCACACACACGCACACACGTGCATATTTACAACTTTGAAGTAACAGCAGCTCACCTTCATCATTAGTTTTCCGCACTCCGTCGCGTATTTGCAACTCAATAATGCGACGTAAATATTGATCAATGTGATTCATCATTTCGTTTGTGTACATCTTGTGCACATTTCCCACATAAATAAATAATTTATGCAAAATAATAACAACAAGCTGACTGCTTGCTTTAGTGGTAACTTCAATTTCAGCACTGAGTATGAAACGGCGATCGTTGAGCGCTTATCAGCACTTTTTGCGCACTCGCTTATCAAATGCCGCTCACCAAGAGAGCGGCAGTGTGTGAGAGAGATAGAGAGAGTGAGCGCACACTTGTTGGGTGTGGTGTGTGTGTGGGCAAGGTGTGCAATTGACACACTGAGCAACAAGATAAATGTTTAATTATTGACTAAATGTTAACCAAGTGTACACTATGCCATAAACTAAAATGTTAATAAATTTGAAATTGATGGGCTTCCATACAAAATTTCCAATCACTTGTTATCTACAAAAAAGCACCAACGATAAACATAATTTCAGTAAGCCAAACTGATAACGTTGCTGCAGTTAAAAAATAAATATATGTAGTTAATACGCTCTGATGATTAATGTACAAAGCTGAACACAAAGAGGGGGCAGCAGGTGTCCAAATCGCTTTAAATTCTAATAACAAAACACACTCGATATATAAATCAGGCCAGGCAAATGGGCAACTGAAGCAGCGCCTCGTTTACAGTTTGTTGTAGTTTTTATTTTTTCACGCTGGAATTGGCCTGTGACAACAATAACATAAATAAAATTGTCAATTTGGTTAATTTGTAGCGCTGTGGCATAAATTCTTGCAGCTGCAACAGCTGCAGCAGGCCTTAAGCTAAACAAATAATATTCAAAATATTTGTACTGCATTCTTTCTAACGTTTGCTAATTGAGTTAGAAACGTGTAGTAAATTAATTTGTTTGTTTCGCTTCTAATTTTGAACTTTTGTGCCATCAAGCGTTAAGAGTGATTTCCGCTAGCAATAGGCATAATAATAATTCTTTATAAAATTGCTCATAGTTATAGTTTAGCTTGAACGCACATGCATGTAACCCTTTTAACTATTAGAATAAACATAAATCAATGTGATCGTCTGTTGTTTTGCTTGTTGTTGTTGCTGCTTTCAGACTTTCAAACGAATCTGTGTAATTAAGAAAACGGCAAGTATGCGCTTCTCAAACTGTAGAGCAAAACTGTTGTTGTTACCTATGGAGCGAATGCAAAAAGGAAACCCCAACAGCGCGCGCGGGGGCGTCAATGTCGGCAAGTGGCGTGTCTGTGTCCGTGTCCGTGTCGCATTGAAGCCAAACGGAAGTACAACAAAAAACGTTGAAAACAAAAACAAAAAACAGGGGATGCAGTAGTCACTGCAGCAGCAACGGCAAGAAAGATTGCAGTTAGCTGCAAGCAAAACAAAGCGATGTGTGTGTGTGTTCGTTTGTGTGTGTGTGTGTGTGTGGTGAGAGAGTTAGCTACATGTCGATTACTCACCATTGAGGTCCTTGGTTAATTGAGAACGCGTCGACATTTTGACTGGCCTTTTGTTGCTGTTGTTGTTGTTGTTGTTTATATAAAATTGTTAGCGAAAGTAGCAAGCAATGAAGTCAAACAGGAATAACCAGCAAAAAGGGCCAAGGCAAATTTTTGGCGTCTTCTTCTTCTTGCTGTCGTTGTCGTTGTTGCTGTTGTTTATTTTGCTTGACACGCCTTGCAGCTTGCAGAAAAATAAAATAAAATAAAACTGGATTTATTGCAGGCGCCCGCTTTGCATCCTCCTTCCAAATTCTTGCTCAGACATTTTCTCTTTGTGTGTGTGCTCGTTGGTGTGTGTGTGTGTGGCTTTCACAAAATTCTTTTTACTTTAAATAATACACAGACAACGCACAATTTCAACTGTTTTGCTTTTTTTTTGTTTTTTATTAACACATACACGACGACGCACACGCTTTTCACACGGTTTCCACCCCCGGAAAAACTCGTCGAGATTTTCCTTGCACTTCAAATTTTACTTTAAAGCCTATGTTTAAGTTAAGTCTTGGTTAAAATGCTCTTGTTTAATTTAAATTTGATTATTTGCTTTCGTTTGTTGTTGTTGCTTTTTTTGCTCGCCTATGTTTGCCGTATTTCGCACTTGTTTGGAAAATATCAAACACTTTGCTGTATTAAAACTATCACTTTATCCACCGGTTATTCTATTGATTAATGAATTTCGCAGCGGTCTGCAACAAATTGCACTTAATTATTAACAAATATCAGGCGCTGGCAAAAATGCGCCGCCCGACAAAGAACCGCACGTCCGTTCGTTTGTGAATTACAAATTTTTTTGTTTTTTTTTTTTAGCACTCTTATTTTATAACGAACATCGAGCTTGTGCGAGCAAGACATCCGATGTTCGACTCAAATGAGTTCGATTTCGAATGGTGTGCGAGGAGTGCAGCAGCATATGCTCGATTACTTAGTAATCGCATCATCCAAAAAGCTTTATCGATGAACTATTATTATTTTCGATAGCGATAAGTTATTTTGTAACAACTAAATACAACAACAATAATAATAATAATAAAAAAAAACGAATCGCAAAATATTGCCAAATAAATGCCAACAATATACCACAACGAATACAAGTACTGAGCCACAGCGAAGCAAGTAACAAAGCGCATGCGAAAAAAGTGCCAACAACAAGTATTAAATGACTAAGTGTAACCTCGAAAAATAGAATAAAAACAACGCAGACAGCGCAAACGAACCGAAAGAGAGAAAAAGAGCAAGTGCAAGTGCATTATGGGTAACGTAAACAGCTCAACGACGCAGATGCATCGTGAGCGCCACAAGTCAACTGACCTCTCAACGCCAAGCTCGCCCGCCCACTTTCGCGACGCGGTGGGAGTGAGCAGCGCTGCTGCCGTTGGCGGAGGAGGTGGAGTGGGCGCTGGCGGGAAAGCGTTCTCGTTCGATAAAAAGCATACGGCAGTCTTAAACGAGGGTTCGTCGCAAGAAGACGAAGACCCGTATTATACGAGAACTAATCGCTCCACAACAACAGCAACAACAACAAAAGCAGCTGCTGTTGTTGATAACGAGTTAGGTACAGCTGCAGCGCTTACAGCTGAGCAAAGCATGGAGGAGCAACAAAAGGATGAGGAGCAACTGGAGGGATCACTGAACGCTGACGAGGACGATGAGGCCGCGGAGCTAAGGAAGACAGCGTTGCCCACGGTGCTGCGCTGGGATTATGGCGGCAAAAATGTAACCATCTCGGGCACATTCTCAGAGTGGAAGCCCATACCTATGGTGCGTAGTCATGGCAACTTTGTGACCATCATAGATCTACCCGAGGGCGATCATCAGTACAAGTTCTGCGTGGATGGCGAGTGGAAACACGATCCAAAACTGGTAAGTGGAAACTTCCATGGAAAATCAATACGCGCTTGATGACGCAATCAACTGGCGATGTAAACAAAGAATAGTGCGAGCGCAGTAGTTTTTTTTTTGTTTGTTTTCTTAATTAACTGTAAACATTTTGTAGAAAAGCGTTGAGAACGACGAGGGCAACAAGAACAATTTGGTATCAGTGCGTGCCTCGGACTTTGAGGTATTCCAGGCACTGGCCAAGGATAGTGAAAATGTAACCAACTTCGCCGAGAAGGAGTACTCCCAGGAAGTGCCGCAGGTCAAGCCCTGGGAGAAGGTATCAGGACCGCCAAATTTGCCGCCGCATCTACTGCAAGTCATACTCAACAAGGATACGCCGTTATCTGTAAGCTAATAGATCGCGCTTAGTTTGATAACCCCGCCTAATACGAATCTATTTATTTTGTAGTGCGAGCCTACATTGTTGCCAGAGCCAAATCATGTGATGCTCAACCATCTATATGCGCTATCCATTAAGGATGGGGTTATGGTGCTCAGCGCCACGCATCGTTATCGCAAAAAATATGTTACTACGCTGCTCTACAAGCCCATTTAATCCTAGGGAGGAGGGAGTGGTACTTTTTTTATATAAAAATTTAGCTTTATAAGCCCCTTTCAACTATTCATTTGTAGTGTTTTTTGTTAAGCGTTTTATTTTTATTATTGATTAAATATATATATTATCTGGAATTTGAAAAAATATATATATATATATGTTGCATAAAGATTATTGTACTGTGTCATAGTAAGATTTATCTTGGCTAAGAGCAGAGCTTAGGGCTTGCTAACTCTTTTGAATTGACAAATGGCCAAAGACGATAAGTGAAGTTGCATTGGACATTTAAACAGGTGCTCAACACAATTTCAATTATGATTTGTACAACATTTTTGACAATTCATTTTACAGCTTTTCTAACAATTGAGGAAAAAAGCATTTCGTTTCTGATATGTGCCTAATACGTCTATTATATAATTTAAATTTGCCTGACTAATTAATCAATTGCTCTAGTAGATTTAACACTTTGGATTTTGGTTCCACTGATTATCACAAATCTTCAGCTTCAGCTCTAACGCTTTTAGGAACTACATAAGTTTCTGTTCAAGCAGCTCCATTGGCTGTTTGGCAAGATAGCGCTGCTGCATCTGGTTGGATGCATGCTGAAATTCACCGTCCTCATCAAAGAGCGCCTTGCTAAAATACTCGGTGAACATGCGGCACATGTACTGATCCTTAGTCGACGGCCACATGCCCTCCAGAAAGCCAATGTGTCCACCACGTGCGGTAATTATAATGGCCACATGAGTGCATTGATTGGCCGCCTTAATTGGTATGGCATCCAATGGCTGAAAGGGATCATCGGCAGCACTAAGGCACAGCAAAGGCACCGAGATATGATCCAGCTTATTGTGCAGCGTTGCATCCGAATAGTAATCATTGACATGCGCATAGCCAAACTGCTTGGCGGTAAACAAAGCATCAAACTCCTTGATGGTCTTGCACTAAAAACAATGGGCATTAGTTATGAGTTACGTCCTTTGTTTAGACTTGGCGTGACCTACTTGCAGTATACGCTGTATATCAATGTCCGAGTCCTGATAGATTTCCCTGTAAATTTCCATATGATTGCGCAGCGTGCGGCACAGGCTGCCAGCCAAATGACGCCCCAGTAGATTATTTATGACAGGCTTTTCAATGCTGGCGCTGCCTTTGTGCACATCCCAGGGCACAGAGATAATCTTGGCCGCAGACAGATGCAAGCGCGCCTCATCGCTCTTGCGAGCCAAATAGTTGCCTATTGACATAAAAGAGTTCAATATGTGATTGAGATTCAATGATAAAGAGCGCATACCCAGTATAAGTCCACCCATGGATATGCCAGTAGCACCCAGCTTGCAATTCCTGGGCAGCTTGCTGCTCACATGCTGCACCACCTCGCACAAATCCTCACAGTTGGCAGCGCAATAAAGACGCGGTGTCTTTAGCTCAATGCCGCCGAGGCCGCGGTTATTGAAGACCACAACACGCATGCCCACTTGCTGGGCCGCAAAGACCAAGCACTTTATATACTCTGCCTGAGATTCGCCTGTTAGGCCAGGTAGGATAAGCACGCAAGGTGCATGCTCTTTGCAGCCCTCTTCCATCCAGTCCAAGGCCACCTCTCCGCCATCCTTTAAGCTGAGTATTTCTCTGGAAATATACGTTTAATCCGTTTCGTGTTTAATCCTCTGAGCTAAGCGGCACCTACCTGCGATAGTTTACACGCGGCAGACTCTGTGAGCGCAGCAGGCTCGCCAGCACAGTCTGAGCACGACTCTCCACACACCAGAAGGTGGGCCAGTACTTGTGCTCGAGCGTGGGCATTTGCTTGGTAAGATACTGCTTGAAGGGTCCGTCGGCGCAAGCTATTATGGGTCGCTAAAAAGGCAGAGATAGAGATTAGTTTACTAACCGATATCGTCAGTTTAATTCACTAGCTAATCGTTTAGTTATTTCATTAACAAAATCGGCAATTTGACTCTTTTTTTTTCCAGAGCTCATGACTCAACTTCACCTCGCCAAATCAAATTTTATCTGGCTAATAGTAAAAACAAACTCACCTTGACCACTTGTATGAGGTAATAGACCACATAGGCAAACACCGCCAGGCCAAGCGCATGCAGGCGCGGCAGATGCGACAAGTACGCGTACATTGAGTAAAACATGCCGACTGTCCAAGGTTCTGGGTGAAGACCTCGCACTACAAAGCTGACGCTCTGAACCCGTGGGCAACTGCAATAAAAAGCCAGTCATTTAGTTATAAAATATAAATTGCTGAATGGGAGACGTTTGGGACTATTAAGAATGTATACTATGAAATGCTTATGTGTGTGTGTCATTATCTTATCGTTCGTAACGAGTGCTAATGCGCTCATGCCTTTGGCGCTTTTGATTGATAGTACGGAACAGCTGTAGACGCTATATTGGACTCTTGCACCCAAGAGAGCGACGATGACAACAGGAGCAGCCACAGAAAAACAACAAAAAAGAAAGAGAACGATAGTCATGAACCTTACACAGCGCAAATTGGTAGCAAGCAACTACCGTTAAGCGCTTTGTTTGTTAATTGTTTTTTTTTTGCACAGTGTATTATTTGATTGCATTTGATAGCGCTCTCCCGATCGTTTCCCTCACACTCACAGCAGTTCCCGATGGTTAAATGGTCTCTTTGGCGGTGTTGGCTGTTGTTGTAGGTAACGTTGCGGCTGCTTTTGGCATAACAGAGACCAACTTCTTTGGCTCGACCGCAGCTGCAGCAGCTTTGAGTTCTTGGGCAGCAGCATTGCTTAAACTAATGCTTAACTTTTATCTAATATTTGTTCTATGCTTAACTTGCATAACGTCCGATAAAAAGAGTGCAGCTTACCTTGAAGAGATTGTAAAAATGTGTGTGTGATTAAAAAATAAAATAATAATATAATGCCAATATTCGAAATAAAAAATTAGATAGCCCGCTCTGACAGCTTTTGCAGTTCTTCCAGCAGCGGTATGCTAAACGTCAATGAGCCATGCTTATTATATTGGCCCAAAGTCGCGTTCCAAAGGCACAATAAAAAGGTCGCATATACGCGCACACACACACACACACAAACAAACAAACATACATGCATACGTACATACATTTTATAGCGTATTGTTTTGGCTTGGGCATCACGTGCAACAACAAAATCAATATAAAGGCCAGTGGGTGGTAGACCCAGGGAGATGGGGGGTGTAGTTTGAACTTTTGTGCTATTTTAGTTTGAATGTTAAGGTAATTACAGTAGAAATTATGACGCATGCATATTAGATGTACATAGGTTGACCAGACTTACGCGATGGCTAACGTTATTAACGCAATTAGTAATTAGCCCGCCTACGTATTAGTCACAGGAGCACTAATGCCGACTGCTCTTCAACTTTTTCACTTAGACAAACGTTTTGATTATATAAAAACAAGAAACTCTATTTAATTTACATATATATGTGCTTATGCACTTGAATTTTAGCGGCACAGCATTTAAACGTAACGAACACAATGTAAACAAAAGATTTTTGAGTTAGCTTCTGAACTGAGCGCTTGCAGACAGTGTGTTTGGTGGCTTATGTATTGCGGATGATACTTGCCAATTTCACTGATGTGCAACAGGGCTGCCAGACATTACGAAAAAGACTCCGTCGCAAACAGCTGTGTTTATGTTTATCCCGCATTATGTTGAAAACAAAATTGGCTCTCTGCTTGTTGGTGGCTAAAAAGTACAAATGGCTAACG
This sequence comes from Drosophila busckii, assembly GCF_011750605.1. Classification (NCBI taxonomy): domain Eukaryota; kingdom Metazoa; phylum Arthropoda; class Insecta; order Diptera; family Drosophilidae; genus Drosophila; species Drosophila busckii. The sequence goes on along the minus strand of NC_046605.1, from coordinate 708,267 downwards.
GATAGCTATGTTTTGGTAGGTGTGATTGGCTTAGTTTCCTGAATACCCAAAAACTAAAATGATTTATAGGACTTTTATGTAGACAATCATTGGAGCAAGCTGCCAGCAAGCTGGCGACAAGTTCTGGAACAGTTGCCTATTGAAAAACTTTCAGAATTATTGCAAAGCCAAACAAATGTGTCCATTGTATGGCCCTTGGAGCTGTTGGCATTGCGTCAATTGCTGCGCACATTGTGCATTGGTCGCTTAGCGAACATTGCACAGGATGAACTCCTGCCTGGTTGTCCAGTACTAGAGCATGTCAAGCTGAAGCACATGTTTCGCAAATGTGTAAAACCCAAGAAGTGGCACGAGATAACTAAAATGTCCGCAATATGCGCGCAAAGCTGCAAGCAACTAAACGTGGACTACGTTGTGGACTTTGGCGCAGGTGTCGGACACTTGGCGCGTGTGCTAGGATTTGGTTATGGCATCAATGTTTGCTGCTTGGAAATGCAAGCGCATTTGAATGCACAGGCTGTAACCATAGATGCTAAATTGGAGTGCGTAGCAGCTAAACACTTGCAGGGAGATGATTTGGCCAACCTCAGACGACCTGTGCATCTTACTCAACGCTTAAGCAGCACCACGCAGCCAGCAGAGTTAATGGAAAGCATAAGAGCAGCATTTAAATTGCCCAATTGTAATTTCAAATTTGGCATCATAGGTCTGCATCCTTGTGGCGATTTGGCGCCTACATTAATGCGCCTATTTCTCAACTGCCCACAGGCTAAATTTCTGCATTTTGCAAGCTGCTGTTACCAAAAGATGAGCAACCAAGGCTATCCACTAAGCAGCAGCTTTGAGTTAAGCTATGAGGCACGTGAGATTGCCTGCCATGCGGCGGAGCAGTATGAGCAACGTCTGAGCGCTGGCGAATATGAGTATCTCAAGATACATTCCTTTCGTGCCGCAGCTGAGTCCATTATTGCTCAGCACCTGCCACAACTCAGGCACTCGGCACTGCGCAATGTAAAACATGCGCCTGGCATGAGCTTCCACAAGTAAGTAGGTTCGTCAACACTAATACAGATATTAATTCATGCTTTGTAGTTACTTTGAGCGAGCCATTGAAGGCACTGCATTAGCTGAGCTTAGTGGCATTCTGTATCCTGCGCAAATTGAAAAGGATTTGCAATATTGGCAGCGCATTGTGTGTTTCTATTCGTTGCGTCTTATGCTGGCGCCGCTAGGTATGTTTAAATATGGAAATGCATATTTACTTAATATTAAATTACAATTTATTTTTAGTGGAAAGCGTTGTGCTGCTCGATCGTGCATTGTTTCTTGAGCAAGATGGCAAGTTGATATCCATATTCTTACTATTAATCGCAGATTTTATCAATTGTTGTACTTTTATAGGCTGCCATGTGCGTATTGAAGCCATTTTTGATCCCCTCATCTCGCCCCGAAATCATATAACAAGCGCATTAAAGTGCTGACAGTACATTAATTAGTTTTTTTTTGTTTATACGATTTGTTTGCCTAGAAGGATTTACTCATATTCTACAGCCATTGACGTAGTAGTAAACAAACAATGAGAACAAATTGAAATAAAGTTTATTTAATAAAAAAATGTGCAACACTTATCGGAATCGATGTTATAGTTAAATACTCTAACAATATCGGTTATGAACAATAATTTTATTGCAGTCTATATCTTCTAGTCGTTTTTTTTTTATATTTGCGCAGCTACTTATAATTACTAATGCCCGTCATAAACTGTGTGACAAGTTGCTTGGGCAAGTGAATATACCTACAGCAAGAGCACCATAAAGAATTCATCGCAATGTTTGAGAGCGCACGAGCAAGAACGAGAGAGGCAGAGAGTAAAGAGATCGCTTGACCAATTACAAATGCAGTGCAGATAAAGATGTGGCTGTGTTCAATGTTTACGTGTTAGCTGAGTTTGCGACTGCGATTACAGTTTAAAGTTAAACGGCAACGCGTACACATCGGCAAGAAGGAAAGTGCTACAGTAGTTTAGTGGAATGGCTAATTTGGAGAATCATTTAAACTTTACCCAGGCGGAGTTTATAAACATTGACAAGGAACGGAAAGTGTTTAGCGTTCATTACAATGCACTACGGGATGCAATCTATAGCAATCTAAAGGTTGAGCAACCGGTAGGCACATGGCTAAACGGCCATAAGCTGGGAGGTAAGTGGGAATGGCTCAACTGCAGTTTGTTTATAGCGCTAATAATTCTAAGCACGCGTACACATACACTCTCACAACCAAAAACTGGCAAACTCGCACACTCATACATTCGCATGTACAAATATAAACAAATTTATACAGTGCTGCCAGTAGCGATATTTTCAAACCACATCGGTTGCAGCAACTTTAAGAGCTTAAATCAGAGCTAAGTAAGTTTTAGTTTACTTACATATATATATATATATATATACTCTGAAGTTATATAAAAGAGCAATAGTAATTAGTTAATATACTATTTCCGCAAACCCATACATCCAAACAAGCTAAAAGTGTCAGCACTGATAATGCCCTACTTGCAGATAAGAGAACCATTTTGCATGCTTAAGATCAAACACACACATACATATATACATACGCATGCATATTTATACATCAACAAACATGCGTGTCCTTGTCTTGTGCAAAGTAAAACGCGGAGTCCCAAATTTAAAATTTGCTTGGCTGTTGAGTGCTGCAGTATAGTACGTGGTTAAGACATTTATGGTTGTGATAAGACTATTTAGCAATAAAGAAGGAAGTTGTGTATTAAACTATAAAATATTTATGTATGTGTTTTTCGAATTTCTTTCTCAGGCAGCTATGGTGATAGATTGAAGATAACACGTCCCGATGAATTTGATTTGGTTATCTATTTTAAATTTCCCGAAAATGATCGCATTATTGTAAAGGCCGATCCGCAATATCCGGGCAATGTTAAGCTGGATATGACCGATGTGCTCAAGGCGCTGGAGCCACAAAGCAAACATGCAGCTTCGTTTGCCAAACTAAGAGACATTACAACAGCTAATAATTTACTTATTGAGGACAAGTTGCAGAATCTTATAACTGGCGCCGTGAGCCGTGCTCTTACAAAAATGGAAAACAAAATTGTTGTTGAGGGTCAAGCGACAAAAATTGTCTATAAACGTTGTGGTCCCGCCCATACGATGTTCATCAATCATGGCAATATCAAGTATTCCGTGGACTTTGTGCCCGCGATTAGACTCAATGCCAAGCAAAATGTCCTGGGTGTGGAGCAGCTTCGGTACTTTAAGAACATTGCATACTGGGATGCCATACCGAAGCCCATGAAGCCGGCTCAAGCTAATAATGTTTCGTTTCGCGCTTCCTACTACGAGGCCGAATCGGTGATGATTAAGGATAAGAATAAGCTGAAGGATTGCATTAAGCTAATGAAGAAATTCCGTGATTCCAAGCAAAATATGAATAATCTCAAGAGCTACTATATCAAGACTTTGTTGCTCTGGGAAATCAAGCAGCGACCCGAAAGCTACTGGAGAAGTCAGCGACTTAACGACATGGTGCTGGAGGTGCGTTCATGTTGTTTGCTTTTTAGTTGGAAGCACATTGTTTAATCAATATTTTGCCACAGATGTTTATTATATTATCAGATCGCCTAAAGCCGGGCGATAAGAAAGCGAAACTTTTATTTTTCTGGGATCCTAAACTGGATTTGTTTGCCTGTTTTACGGAAACACAGCGCAAGGAAATGTTTAACTGTGTCTCCAAGCAGATTTATACGCTGCGTCGTAGTGCTGGCAATATGACAGATGATTTCACCAATAATGTAACATCATCATTCAGTAAGTAAACCTACATTATATATTGCCAATTGTCCCAGAAGTTCTGCTTCAAGTAACGGACATATATGTATATATTATATTATATTTTAAACAGGTACTAAAGCGGAGCGTTTCGGGCTGTCCAAGCTGTAGAAACTACTATATTGAGCATGGATATCAAACATAGCTTTAATTTTATAACTTACTTAATGCAGGTACACGTGAGGAGCGTGAAGGCGTTGTAACCAGATCCCAAGCCAAAGCTAATGCAGCAGCTGCAGTCAATCCAAATCGAAAACCTTCAACTGATCAAGCAAATGGCAACAATAAAACCAAACCACAGACTCCAAACAACACTAAACCAGCTGCTGCACAGGTGAAGCCAACTCCAAACAACGCTGCAATGTCTCCAGCTACAGAAGCAGCAGTAGCAGCAGCAGCAGCAGCAGTAGCAGCAGCAGCAGCATCAAAAATTAATTCCAGCTGTCGCATGTCTTAAGAGTTTCAAAGACTTTATTAACAGCAAAAGTAGTAAAGTAGTTCGTGTGTGTGTGGTTGATTGATATCATTCGTAGCAATAGTTAAGGCTATTTAAAAGTGTGCATTTGTTGGTTTAAGTTAAGTCCCATTGCATGTCCCTTACAAGCCGCCGCCGGAGCGATCAACGCTAATCTTTGTCTTCAGATTAGCCGCCTCGTGTTTCGCCTCCTCCAGCTCGGCCATGCGCGCAAAGCGAGAGTAAGCCACATCGCCAGTCTTAATAGCCGACATCATCTACAATTTAAATCAAATATTTAGCGTTAAGCCATTTTTAAAATGTATGACAATGTAATAAGTTTTATACTGAAAGTCCTTTGTAATTGTTTATGACAAATAAATGTGCCCACAAATTCGTTTACCTGTAGATATTCGTCCAGTTCGACCTGTCCATTCATGTTGGTATCAATCTCCTTGAGAATTTCGTGCAGTTGCTCGCCGGAGACATCACCGTCGCCGAAGCTCTTGAGCGCACGACGTATATCATTGATGGAGACGTAGCCCTTCTTGTCCTTGTCAATCAGCTGGAAGCGCTTAACATATGTCTGAATCTCCTCCTTGGACAGTTTAATGGGTATTCTCTCCTTGGAGGTGCGGTTGATGGCATGACCCATTTCGTTGGCCAAAAATTCCGTAGCATGCTTAATCTGACGCTCCTTCTCGTCCTTGGACCAGCCCAGCTCCTCGCCCATAATGTCCACAACGACAGGCAGCGCCTCCGACGCGGCCTGCACATTGAGGAAAGCCAAGCGCAGACGACGCGCAATCATGTCGACAGCAGAGCAAGCGTATTCACGCACGCCGTAACGAATTTCCGCATCAATGTAGGGGAACTCGGGATGAATGCGATTGCCAATAATGGGCCAGCGTTTGCCAGTGAGCGAGGCCATTTTGGACACGGCAAAAGCACGATCGCCATATGACTTGGCCAGATGCTGGGCTACCTCGCACTCCAGGCCGAAATCCTGCACCAGACGAATGTACATGGTGGGTGTCCAGCCCTGACCACCCTCAATCTTCAGATAAGAGGTAACTGCCTCGGCGCGTTCAGGCTTCAGATTACAGGCTAAGAGTAAAATGCACGTTGAGTTAAGCATTTGTCACATTTGTACAGTATGCACTCACCCTTGATGGCCGCATCCACAGTATGCTCCGCCATGGCTCTGTAGGTGGTCCACTTGCCGCCAGCAATGGTGATCAGATTGGATTGACTTACGTGCACAATGTGATTACGTGCCAGAGACTGCGTGTCGTCCTTGTTGGGATCAGACACCAGCGGACGTATGCCGCTCCAGGCGGAGAGCACATCACCGCGACGCACCTCAACATCCGCGTTCAGATAGTTTTTGATTTCGCTCAGAATAAACTGTATCTCATCCTCGGTGGGCTTGGGACTGTGCGTTATTTCGCAGGGCAAGTCGGTGGTGCCGGCAATAGTTTGCCTTTGCCAGGGCAGGAAGAAAATAACACGTCCATCGGATGTAGAGGGATCCAAGAGACCCATCTGATCGGGGCTATAGTAGCCAGGCAGCACAATATGCACGCCCGAGCTGGGGCAGCAGATGCTCTTCACCGTGGGATCATCCATTTTGCGTATGGAGTCGGTAAACGGTCCAGTGGCATTAATAATGCACTTGGCCTTGACCGTAAACTCTTTGCCAGAGATATGATCCTTGACCTTGGCGCCGCAGAGCACTAGCTTGCCTTTCGAATCGGGCTTCTTGAGCAGTTCCTTCACCTCCACATGATTGCACACAGTGGCGCCATGACGTGCTGCCGTTAGGGCTACCGCCAGGCACATGCGCGCATCATCCTGTTGGCCATCGTAGTACACAATAGCGCCGCACAGCTTGTCCTTCTTCAGCATGGGGAACAGCTCGAGTGCATCGTTCTTGGAGAGCAGGTAGGAGCTCTTCACATTGCGATCGCCAGCGACCAGGTCATAGGCCTTGATGCCCACCCAATAGTAAGGCACCTGCCACCAGCTGCAGCAAAGTGTAAATTACATATAAATTAATTGATTTGTTTATCGTACGAGTGCTGTGGATTAATTACGTATAAACGGGCAACATGATGGGCAGTGGATGAGTTAAATGTGGCGCCGATTCCAGCATGGTGGCACGCTCCTGCAGCGCTTCCTTCACCATTCTATATTGCTCTAAGTCTAGCTGTAGCGATACAAGCAAGCATAAACATACATATCTACATAAACATATATAAGGCTAGCTCCAACTTACGCCCAAAATGGCCTTTTGCAAATAACGCACACCACCATGAATCAACTTGGTGGAGCGCGAGGATGTGCCGCTGGCGAAGTCATCCAGCTCGACTAGGGCAGTCTTCAGGCCACGCGTTTGTGCGTCTAGCGCACAGCCTGCACCAGTGGCGCCGCCGCCTATGATGAGCACATCGAATTCCTCGCCGCTCATCAGCGATTTAATCTGTTCAGCACGCAGTGGCAGCGTTCGCTTGCGCTTTGGTGGAGTGGCCACTGCATTGTTTACCTGTTGGATTTAACAAATTTGTTATTAGTTTGTATATGCTTATAGAGATGAATGTGCTTACCACATGCGGCGAATTCCAGCGATCAATGCTCCAGGCGGCCACCACGGAGCCCACGCAAGCGCTTGCCGCCGTTACGCCAAATTTAAACATTCGCGATGACATTTTAGCTAGCGCTTACTGTATACTCTGCAAAAAAAACACAACATAACATCAGCATTTATTTAAATTTGCCTTTTAAACAGCGCGCGCAGTATTTTCGCCGCAAATCAACGCGCGCAGCATTTCGCCGCAAATCAACGCGCTACGCTCTCGTTCTCTTAATCGCGCAAAGAGCGCGGCCCACACTACGAAAAGCTAAGCAAGCGAAGCTTTTTTTTGCGTTTTTCTAAACTTGCGCGCTTCTTTACTATTTTATTTTGTTGCATGGGAAAGTCGCAGGCTTTTCCAGGTTTTCCACGTACGAAATAGAAAATCACAATAAAACACTTTTAAGTATGTTGAATCGATATGACAGTTTTCCAGCTACGAACTGTTGCCGGTCTTGTGCGCTCTTTATGCATTTATTTTTTTTTATTTTTTATAATTTTTTTTTGCTGCATTCCAGTGTGTTTACCTTGGAGCAGCTCCAGCAACGCGCTGTGCGTGACAATTTCAATATAAAGCTGTATAAAAGTTCACAGCCCCGCAGCAGCAGCAGAATTTTAGAATTCTGTTGATTTTCTTTTTTTTTTGATTTTAGCGAGCGTAATAGCTGAGTGATTACATCAGAGTTTGAGTCACTTTTTTAACTTTGAATTTGTGTGCTGCGGGGTAAGCGCGTTTAAGCAACCGCTTGCTGTCAGCTCTGTTTGTGTATTAAGCTTACCGTTTTTGTTATTGTTGTTATGCTGCTGCTGCTGCTGGAAGTTATTGGAAGTTATTTTAGCGCCCCAACGTTTGCGCGCTCTTGCTCTTTTTCTCTCTCTCGCTCTTAGTGAAATGGCAAGGAAATTGCGCTGGCACTGGCGCTTCGTTCGAAAGTCGACGTCGCTCTGGCTGGGGGATGCACTAAGGCAACGCAATGTGCAATGCAACGTTTATTTTATTATCTTTTTGTATTATTTTCGTTCTTGGCTCTGAGAACGTGCAACTGCTGCCCGCATGCCCGCATTAACCCCCGCACGTTCGCTTCTAAGCAAAAATCAGCTGTTGCGAGCGCACACACCTCGCTCGCCAGGTCTCTTTTACAGTCTGCTAATTGGCTCGCCAAAAAAATCACACACACATGCACACTCTTACGCCCCCCTTTGAACAGTGCGTGCGTGTGTGTGTGTGTAACAGTTCACCTTGTGAGCGCTGGCATGCCGCTGTCGCTGCTATTTGCTATTGTCGTTTCACAATTAAATTATTATTTTGTAGCTAGCCGACAGTTAGACAGACAGAGCGCTGTATAATTATAATCAAATATGTACTTAGATACTTGTGTGTGGTCAACACGTGATAGAGCATGCATAAAACTAGTTGCAATATATCTAATAGTAAATATAATTAATTGCGCTTTATGTAATAAAATTTAAAATAAAATGTACACTATTTTTAAAAAGATGCAGCTAACTCTTTCAGTCTTATTAAAACTTGCAATTAATTCAGAATCAAATTTCCTATGCAGTAGAGTGATTCTTAGTCGGCTTTATGTCATGATAATACCTTTTCCACTATCATGCGGCGATAATTCATTTATGTTCGCACATTTTCACAGTAACAAGAGATAAGAAAACACTTACTCATGTTCAGGGGGGAAACTACGCCCGAAAAAATGCTTTTAACAAGGAAACAATTTAAATACACATACTAGCTATAGTATTCAATCTAATCGCATTTCAGTTAATGGCGTCGCTTGGCGATAAGCAGTAAAATAAATAAATAGATTTCGTGAATTTTTTACGCATTTCAAATCGAGGGGGTTCAACGACTCATTTATGAATGAAGAAGATGTGCAAGAGGTTTGTTTTGATTTTTTTGGCAAACTGCTTAATTTTGCTAATTGGCGTCAGTATCGCTAGTCCAGGGCTAGTACAACCACCAGACAGCAACTAGACGTAGGCGAAATCTATAAATATCTTGTGTTAGGTCAGTTATGCTTAGCAGTGGGCCAATAGCAGGAAGAGACAACAACGAAAGCCAATTTGAGGTAGATACAGACCTACAAATAACCTTGACAAATTGTTGCCAAGCTATAATATATTATTTTTATCACATTGTTTTTCATGCAAACACATATCGAATACATATAATACAAATGTGATAAGGAATTAGTCAAAGAACATTCCTGTTCACACAGGCACAGCCAAAAAAAAGCTTAAACAATAAACTATGTTGAGATTTCGAATTTGTTATGGGAAAATTATTCTAAATTCGCTTGCAAAACATTTATTTTAGCATTTTTTTGAAAAAATATATTTTATTAATATTAAAATAATATGTGCTATATTTTTACACAATTTTCCAATTGTTGTAATTGAAATAATTGTTAATCGAAATTTGAATGTCTTAAAATAATTTGTTTTTTTTTTGTTTGTGAATGAAATAATTCATTTTCAAATATGAATGTCAAATGACTTAATTGGGAGTGGTCGTCGCTTAAATAAGTTACTGAATACTTTGAGCTTAGAATATCTAAAAAGCAAAAAATGTTATAATATTTACTGTGACTTGGTTCACAAATTCGATGAAGAATCCGCTGCAGTTTCGGCCACATTATCGTTACTGGACAGGCTAGAGCTGGATCGCGTTTCCGGCGGCGGAAGCTGCGTCAGCTGGGCGATGAGATCGAGACGCTGCTCAGGGCTAAGACTGCACTGCATCAGCAGTTGCTCGACTAGCGTCAAACGTTCCTGATCCTGGCGTAAAATGGTTGGCAGTTGAGCCAGTAGATTGCTGCGGCAGCTGGTGTTAATTTTGGACTTGGCACATATATAATCCAACACAGAGTTGGGATTAAGGCGATCACAAACGACCGAGGAGAGATTTTCGCGCACAGCATGATCCAGAAATTCCTTGGAATGATTCTCGGAAAGTGTCTCCAGCACGCTTGTTTTCAACTTGTCATTGCCAGACATTTTGTTGGACAGAAATTTGGCTACGCCGCTGGCGCACTTGACCGCTGCAGCTGGCGTCTGTGCAAAGTAACGTTCCAGCACAGAATCCAAGCTGCATTGCGACACCACCAAGTCCAACGCTGCATCTGCATTCAGTTCAGCTTGACCGCTGGCATGTGAGTCCTGCTGATTGGCGCTGGTCTCCTGCCACTTCAAGTCAGCAAAGGACTGCTCGTCCTCTGCCAGCTGCTCATGCGACTTGTCCAGCGTCTTGTCCGCCGCCGTCTGCTCGCTGGCGAACTTTTCGATTTCTATAATGCTATCCAGACGTCCGCGTCGCTTCAGCGCTTGACGTGTTTCATTGCTCTGCGCTATTTTGTCCAGCAGCAGGCAGCGCTTGGGCTTGGCGCTGCGCGGCTCCTCCACATCGCGCAGATATTCCTTGGTCAGCGAGACTGGCGGATCATGGAAGCTTACACGCTTGCGTTTCTGCGCGGGCGATTCGAAATCATCGACGCTCTCGCAGCGTTGCTTGCGCTTGAGTATGGACACCGAGGGACTAGCCGACGGCGAGGGCAAGCGCTTGCAGAAGACCAGCAAGTCTTTGGACTGCTGTATGGGCGTAGACGTGTGCTCCAGCTCGTTGAGCTCACAGGTGGGCGTGGATACCAGCTCTGCGCGTTCCGAAACACGCGCAGGCGTGCCAACCGCACGGGGCGCATTGGGCAATGGAAAAGCGCTGTTGGCTTCCAGTTTTTTGTTGCGTATCATGTTGATAAGTTGTGCGCCACGTCCCGTGAGATGGCTCGCAGGCTTGGGACGCAAGGTGGGGCTGCTTGAATTGTTTGTTTGCTTGCGATCCGGTGGTGAACTCTGCGTAGACATAAAACACAATATGAACATGGACTACAGAGCAGCAGTTGGATAAAGTAGACTAACCAAATTGCAGATGCGTACAACGGCCTTTCTGGGTGAGCTTTCTACATCCATGGGCGGCACTGCTGCCGCCAAGAGCTCGGTGTCTGCTGCAGCACTTAGCTGTGTCTCTGGCACTGACTCTGGCTTTTTAGCGGACGGCTGTGCAGGTGGCGGTGGTGGTGTGGACGCGGGTAGCTCCGAGAACAACTGATCGCTTTGAACGGGCGTAACTTTGGTGTTGGTATTGGCAATTGGCTTCGACTTGCTGGCAGCTGTGAGCGAAAGAGCAAATTAAAAAACCGATTTTCTTTACACTGCATTACTCACCAGTTGGCGTTGAGGCTTGAGGCGTGGGCTGCTGCTTCCTTGGGGAGCGGCGCTCAGCTGCAGCAGCAGCAGAAGCATTTTCCGTTGGGCTAAGCTTCTCGTTGACCAATCGTGCTTTGCGTGTCTGTCTGCTGGTTAGCTCTTCCTCCTCCTTCTCTTTGTCTGCGCGTGGCTTGCGGAAATTATACTTATCCGAAGTAATAGCATCCACAGTTTGCCTGCGCAGACGCTTGGGTGTGGTGCTCACAGGTTCTTCCTCCGGCGGTGAATCCTCTATAAGCACAGGTTCCGCTGGTTCCGGTTGCTGTGGCGCACTTATGGCTACCTCCGACTGCTTGCCCTTGGCTATGACCACTTTCTTGGGTGTCCAAGGCTTGATGGAGTTGTCCTGTGATTGGCTCAGGCTCATGTCGTTGTACAAGGCAGGTATATTGGAGCGCTCAGCCATGCGTTCCTTCTGGCGTTCGGTGAGCTTGTCTGGATTCAAGCTCCACACCGAGGGTATGATGACAAACAGATCGTCGTTGTTAAACAATTCCTTCAGCTGATTGGCCATACTCTTGCTGCTCAGCTTGCGAAATTTATCCTGTATAGCGCGCTTCCATTCATTCAGAAAACTTCCCTCGAACTTGCGTTTGCTCCAAGTCTGCAGCGTCAAGCTTATGATAGGCTTCAGTGCATCAAACACTATCATCAGCTCGTTCTGACGCAATTCGAGTAAAAGCTGCTTCAAGCTGTTCAAGCAAGCCTCTAGCAGCGTCTGTGCGGCGCTTGGACGTGCCAGTATGGCCTGCAGTAGCGCAAATACATCCTTGTAAAGCGGCGCATCCTTGCAAATGCCTTGCTTAAGCACCGCCTGCACATAGGCATCGAAGATGTACGCATAGTGTGGCTCCTCCTTGGCTAGCAGCTCCAGCAGCGCCGCCTGCAGTGCGCCAAGCAGCTTCTTGCGCTCATTGGCGTTGTGTCCCGCTTGCAGCAGTTGGCGCCATTGCTCACAAAATGCCAAGTCGAAGGCGCTGCTGGAGCCACGCATGGCAAAGCTGCTTAACGTCTGCAGCGGCCAGAGTATATACGCGTCCAACAGCTGCGCGTTCGCTGTCAAGCGGTACTCCAGCGCATTTTCTTTTAGATAGCTGAGCAGTGCGATGGCGACTTGACGCCATATTAACAGCCGCAGCTGGAAGCCATCGAGCTGCTCGTCATCGCTGCTTTGCATTAGCAGCGCGGCAAAGTTGCTCAACAAACGGAATTCTTGAGCATTGTGTGCCGACAGCTGCGCTGCTGCATAGATGATCGATACAGCGCGCTGCATTATTGCTGGCGGCAGTTCGGCGCGTGCTTTTAGGCACAAGAGCAGCAAAGCTTCCAGCTCCTCCAGCGACTGCCAGCGCTTTGCTGGCAAGCTTGTCTCTGCAATGGTATTGAACACCAAACGCAATTGATCGCCGTTAGTTGCAAGCTCAGTGCAGCAGGCGACTGTAAACTCAGGTACACGGAACTGAAGCATGGCCCGGGTTAAGTTGCGAAGCAGCAGATGTTGCAGCTGTTGCTCAGTTTCGCTGCCACTTTGCTGACTGAGTAGCTGGAGTGCTGCCATGGCGGCTGCTAGCATGGGACGCCAATGCTTTTGCAATAATGTTTCTTGCATCAATGGCGATGGCGCGCTCAGTGTTTCCAGGCGTTGCTCTCGTTGTATCCGCTGCAGCATCACTGCATCGGGCTCCATTTGCCACAGGGCTACCAGACAAGGCAGCGACAGATCGCGCGCTGATTGATAGCTATGCGCCAGTCCCGTTGACGTGCCTCGAGCACCACCGCCAAACAGAAAGCTCAGAAAGTACTCCACAGCGTGCTCAAAGACATTGGGTAGTTCATCGTTCAGACAGCTCAAGAGATACCACCAGACGCGCAGTTTTATGCTGCTAACATGGGAGGAGCGCGACTGTGAGGTGCGCAATGGTATGAGCAACAAACGTAGGCGCTTAAGCGTAGCCAGTTCTTCATAGGCAGCAAAGACTTTAATTAGGACGCGCCAGCAAAGAAACGCCTCCGCACGCACATTATTGTCGGGATTGCGAAATCCCAGCTCCACCACGGCCAGAAATTTGTTTATGTAGCTGCAGCCGCGGAGCAGGTCGTTGTCCATAATCTGCACCAACAGCGACCAGATTTTGTGCCAATTGTTGTTCTTGGCTTCACGCATTTCTCCAATGCGTGTTGTATAGTTGTTAACAAATTCATCGCGTATTTGTGGCCAACATTGTGCTTCATGTATTACAGACAAATCCAGTGCCACTAGAGCCTCGGCCAACGAAGCTACCGCACAATTCTGTATGCTGGCGTCCGAATCAAACATCAATGGCAATATATCCCCCAGCCAGAACTTAACGAGCTCCTCGTCTGTGAATTGTGTGCCTAGCAGTCCACACGCCTTGCAGCTGCTCGTCAGCAAATCGATCATCTAAACCATAATACCAATGCAACCTCATTCACTTATTTCTTTATACATATATATATTTTTTACGTACGTTGCAATAATGTTGACGTCGATTGTTCTTTAACATCTCCTTCGTCGACAACTGCACCGTGTTGTACGCATTACGTACTTCTGCGTCGCTGTCCATGTTCCTGGCTGTATTTTTTTAAATATAAACTTAATAATTTTCAATCAATTTTCAATTCAGACAATTTACAAAAAAAAACTGCACAAAAACCGCGGGAAAATAGTCTAGCTAGTGATGGGCATAGCCGTGGCTTAGACCTCGATATATTTATCGATACTTTTGTAGTGGCATAAGCAGCTCGCTGTAGATATCATCAGTCGATAGACTGAATTTGAATTTAGCGCAATTTACAAAAATATCAGGCGTAGAGTTTTATAAAATTATTGAATTGGCGTTGCTTTGCACAAAACAAATGATTTTGGCATAATTGAGTATTTTTCTGGATTATTGTAAGCGGGTGTTTTTGTTATTCCAAAGATATAAAGTAATCATTATTTACGGTCCCTGATAAATATTAGACATATATGTATGAATGTTCATATCTGTCGTTTATTGATTGTGAAATGAATGCTCAGAAATTAATATATTATTTTTATAGCTGTTGAAATCAAAGACTGTACACTTTTCTTGAAGTAACATTTATTCTAAGCATATATATTAATAAATATTTATTTATATTTATTGTAAGGTGTGTGTGACTGGTTATAGGTTCTTAGTCTTATCTAGATTAATACAAAACACTAGAAATTAACTTCAGCAAATTGTAAGATTATATAAATTAGACAAGGATATAGTTATTTACAGATTAAATAAAGTAACATCAGTTTTGCCAATGAAAATAGTTTCTACGCGACTGAGAACTAAACGAAAATATCAGAATATTGTGCGCGAGATTAGCTACAACTACATATATTTATATATAAATAATATATATATGCTAATGTTTTTATCGCTATAGATTAAAGATCGATTCGAATCGAACTCTTAAACAGCCAAGTGTTGAATTGCATTGCATTCTGAGCAATATCAAGTTAGAAGCGCGTTTTTAAAAAGCCTTCTAGTCCTAGGGTTAGCATTAATCGCTGCTACTTATAAGAGATTCCTGTTGCTCGTCATCAGTGACCCTTTAAAAAGATAATGAATTAGTTGGCTTTTAACTATTAAGGGATATTATGTTACCTGACAACATTCGGCTTGTGGCAGCCACAGATTTTCCTGTACACAATCTTAAATAACTTCATGAGCGGATCGGACTCATCGTTGCGCAGCAATAAGACCACCAGAAGCAAAGCCAATATCAGGGCCAAAGTACCCAAGCAGAAAATTGAATTAAATTCCTTGTCGTTGATCAGCGCTGCTATGGCAATCCGAAGAGGTATTTGCAGCGATAGACTAAGCGTGCCCACAAGTGAGGAAGTGAGAAAACATCCCCAGAGCCACAAGGCCACTCCTAGCACAGTGCAAAGAAATCCGCTGAGAAAGAGCAATGCGAATTGGCCCTGGCTGGGCAGCTCAAAAGATTCGATGCGCGTAAAATGTAGAATAAAGAGAATAGGCCAAAGCAGCAGTAAGTTCCAAAGGCCCACAAATCCTGTGAAAAAGATCAGCAAATTGCTTTGTCAAATAAAAGGTGAGCTAAGATCCAAAACTTACCAAAGAATAGGGGTATATCCACCTTTTCCTCAGTATCACTTTTTCTCTTGACAAACACCAAATACGAGGCATAAAAAAAAGAGCTTAAGACAGCTAATAATGCGCCTCTTGTCAGCTGAGTGTCCTGCAAGTTCTGCATAGCTATAAACACTATGCCTGCGATGCTGATGCCCACAGCCAACAACTTGGTTATAGTTAGCTTATCACCAAAGGAAGAGGGAAACACGGCGGCGAGTATTAAGGTGAATAAAGCAGCTGCCGCGCAACTAAAAAGAAATCAATTAAGTTACTCAGCGTAGATTATTTGTTGTAATCATTGTTACCGTATAAGCGTAACCATGGCCTCGTCGCCCATCTGCAGTGCTACTTCGGCAAAGTAGTTGGCCATAAACCACAGCAGGCAAAAGAGCAGCGCTGTCTTTGCGGTCTTGTGGTGCGTTTTCTGCCGTCTAATGCGCATGCTAGCAGCATAACTAAGACGTGCCATCAAAGCATCAGTAGCTTCATGTGCAGACATTTCCCGTACTTCTGCAAGTTTGGAAAAACGCACGCTACGTACGCTGGAGTCGTCGCTCTCCGTGCCAGACTGCACGCCATTGATTGGATTAGCAACGCGTATCGGCACAAATGTGGGATCACTCTACGGCAGAGAAAATTTATTGGTTTTTTTTTTTTTTGATTGCAAAGATTGTGAGATTTTCTTACTAGGGCAGCTTGATTGGAATAATAATTCTCCTCGTCGGCATGCTGTTCCATTATCTATAATAAAGTTCATTGTATAAATAAAGCATTTATCAAAGTTTTGATTCCAGTCTCACTGTATAATTGCCATGTTGACGTTCACAGCTTTCCTTCCAGGGCGCTATAAGTCCAATGATTAGCAAATAAATGCTGAACATTGAGGTCTTGAAGTAGGTGCTTAAAAAGGGCTTGTTATACGCCTTCTCGTCAAACATAAACTGCAAGCAGAGTAATAATATTAGATTAATTACATCAATAATCGTTTGTTCATTGTTACCTCAGTGAGTTGCTTAAATACCACCGAGAGCACATTGACTAGCAGCAATACGGTTAGTCCCAGCAACAACTTCTGTGTGCGTCCCAGCATTTTGTTCTTTGTTTTAAATTAACTTTTATGGGAATATTTGTGCACTTGCGTTATGATTAAAATTTACGCTTGTGACGCCAGCTTTTTTCATTCATTTTTGACGTTTGTTTCTTACTAACATGTGCTGCTGTCGAGTCGAGTTGGCTTTTGTTTTTCAATTAGTTTATCTGAAAAAGATAAGCGAAAGTTATTAGCCAGATAAATAATTATTCCCAAAAGATTTTTCACCACTGACGTAAAAAGTTACTCCCCAAACATTGCATGTCAAAAGAAGTTAAACGTAGAGGGCGAATGCAATTATTGATTTTGTAAGGGGTGACCACTGTGCCCAACGCCATCAACAACAGCAAAAATAATAACAATGACTGTGATCTCTTTACGTGTGAATTGCGCTCAATTAGCAGCTTGGCAAGTAAATGATTTAACGAGAAGTTATTCACATTTAATATACATGTTAATCATCCAATGTTCCCTGTCCTCTCTCTCTCTCTCTCTCCTTTGCTGTGCCTGATAAGCGTTTGTTCATATGTATTTTTGTGGCGTCACAGTCCTACACAGATTAGAGCCGCGTCAATCACAACTGTGCACTGAGCCTTTAGTCATCTGCATTGCACTGGCGCCTACTTTTACAAAATCAATAAACGTTTCCAGCCCCCAAACTTGTATTAAAGCTGCAATCAACAAGTTTTTCTACACGCACCTCTGTAAAAACTTCAATATGTCAACAGATCTCGGCATACAATACGCACACAACACACGTACAAATAAGTGATGCACATAATTTATTGTTTTGGATAATTAATGCGGTTTTCACATCATCATCTATTTCTTGAAATTTTGATATTTTTATGTTGGGCGGTTTATGTGGCTATGCCTCAAGTATATTTATATTTTCCTTGCTTTGCTTGATTTCACCAGCCGCACTTTGTATATCCTTATTAAAAAATTCTTAAGTAAAATTTGGTTTGTTTATGGTTGTAAATATATTTTTCACCAATACTATCGATAGTACTGACGGTATAATTATCGGACTGCCGACAACGTGCAGTATCGATAGCTTAACAGCTCATGGGCGATGATTCTCGATCGTTCGCAGTGACTGTGCAAACAGTGCAGCCAAATAAATGCATACGTGCGAGCGAGGTGCATGTAATGCAACAAATACTGAGCATTTCTTATTCTCAATATCTGCTCGATAGCTTACTCGATAAATTCGTAGAGGTTTTGGCGCTGCCAACTTAAGTTTGCGCGCCAAAATTACAATTGTTTACAAGTGCTTAAATGTGTCAAGAATAATTTATTATACTGAAGAGTGATTTATTTGTATAAGAGTGTATTAGACAAATATGAAGCTGGACAAATTGACTGACAGACTGACAGGGCAGCGATGCGAACTTAACACATTTACACTTTCATCACTTCAAGCCGATTAGGCACTTCGTTTTATGTGTTATTTATCTACTGATTGGTTGATAATAAAACGCCCGCAGACATGACCGTTCTTCCTGCAGGGGGTGGGGTATGGGTATGGTATGGTATGGGTAGATGTCGTCAGTGTCATTGTTTTTGGCGTACTTTGCCACGTCTATTAACAGACAGCCGCAACAAGAACATTAGCTAAGACAATAACAACAGCAGCAGCAGCAATAGCAACAACAACAACAATAACAATAACAGGGAACCTATACAGAGAATAATGGGGCTACAATTTTTCATTCAAAGTTTGCTGCAAGGCATGCAGCCACGCCCCACGCACCCCAACATCCACGCCTCAATGTCGCTTTGCGGACGACACCTGTCAAACTGCTTTCGAGCGTATGTGTGTGCGTTGGAATAAAATAAATAAATAAAAAATCGACTACAAATGAATAGAGAGAGGGGGCAGAGAGTGGCTTTGAAGAGGGACACCACGAGGTAGCTGACAGTCGCCCTACGGAAGGTTATGATGAAAGCATGCACGGCGGAGAAGGTAGAGCGAGTGGAAGAGACAGAGACAGGAACAGGGACAGGGAGAGTGAGAGAGAGAGAGTACGAAACTCGGCGTATGCCTGTACATGTGGATAGGGGCTTACACAGCAGTCGGGATGGACAGCGGGGTTCGGGAGTGCAAAAATAAAAGCCGAGGAAAATAATATTATGTCGACCCATTGAAACGAGCATGATGTAATTTTCTTTTCCGTTAAGTTTCATTTGCTTTTCCTACAAAATGAAAGTGGCCTTCCGTCATTGACAATTGTGGGGGGCGTACGATGAGCTGCGGGGTCCCTTCTAGGAGTGCGCTGTATGGAGCACGTGTGCTGGCTTCACAGTGAAAAATGTTACAACAAAAAAAATTAAAAGATAAACAGAGCGATCAGGTGAGGCATTTATAGTAATGGCTTTATTGCTTACTTAACATTCCTCTTCTATTTCGCTTATTTTGTTGTCTCTTCTTTGAGGTTAGCTTTTATGTGTCACGGGCGTGACAAATTGAGTAAATTATACGTGAATTGACAATTTAGTTGACACTCGAAGTCTTACTCTAAAGGATGTAAGCAAAATGCATGTAAGTAAGTATATGACTATGATAAAATATATTAATTTTATAAAGCATGTAACTCCAGAACTTATTGTGTTTATTTCTTATTAACGCAACAAAGTAACTGATCTCAACTCTTTCACTGCTTGTTAAATCGCATATAGTCAAGGAGCTAAGCCAAGGACCTGCAGGTGATTTCCACACATATGAGCTGCTTGTGGGAGTTAGATTGTCTTCAGGATTAGCTAAATATCCACTTAAGCACAATTCAAGTTTATGCAATTATGTATTATCATAAAAGTAGTTTGGTTAATTAATTTACAACAGTTACAATAGTCAAGCAATAATTTTCTTTAGAATTATAACAATGCTCCATCATTATTATTATAAGACTGTCTGAACCAGTAATAATTTTCATTTGAAAATCTAAAATGTCTCCAAGGGCCAATCCAAGTGGTTAACGGTACAGACTAGAGATTAATATATTTGTATTAAAAGCTTATATGAATGGACCTATAAGAATGAAGGCATGTGCTTGGGGTTTTCCGGTTAGAGGCTAACGTTTATAGCAAACATAACGGCTAACAACAAAAGCTATAATTATGGCAAACGAGCTAGTGCCACGCCTTAACGCCCACAGTTTTTTGTTAGCTCCACGCCCTCTTTTATGCGCTGCGTCCTTGCTTTGACATGAGCCTTAACCTACAAAAATATTCAACGCTCGCCCACGAATGCACACACACAGACATACACATTGAAGTCTAAAATGACCCCCAACCCCCAATCTCTTTCTCTCTGGCAAGCTGCGTCCATTGTTGGCCAACCATTCAGTTACCAAGTGTAGCTCTCTAAGTTTGTGTGTGTGTGTGTGTGTTTGTGTGAGCATGAGTGAGCGCCTTTTTTCTGTGTATTTGCAGGAAATTTCGTTATATGCGGGAGACAAATCACACCTTATTATGTGCGCGCATGCCTGTCTATGTGTATGTGTGTGTGTGTGTGTGTGAGCGCGCTTGTGGCATTGTGTGCGTTTCGACTTTTTGCCTGGTATTATCCACACCCATGCAGGCCAGGCTTTATCACAGAAACACACGCACACACACACACACAAACACACACAGTTGCGAATTTAAATTTATCGTGTGTAGCATCCAAGCAATTCTCCATGCTTAGCTTAATAATCGTTGCATACTTTTGGGCCAAAGTCACTTGCGCTTTGCGTATACGTGATATTGCGTATACGAAACTACTGAAAGCAAACCCATTTTGGACTATATATTTTGAATTGTATTTGCATCACAAGAGGCTATATGCATATTGTATGCAGCTTGATCAAGAATACAGGGAATTCTCTTACTAAAATGTCGCTGGGGATCGATGCGTTGTAATAAAGCTGCTCTCATGTCACTTTTGAAAGGACCAAGTGCTTTGGGGTTTCTCTTATCACCCTACATCATTATGGGCAGCAACGGCAGCAAGAGAGACAGTGGCAGACAGCATAGAAGTTAACATAATTATATCGACAGTGGCTTCATTTTGTGGGCCAGACACACTCAGTGGACGGAAACAACCACTACTGGCCGTATTTTGCTTTGTTTTCGGCTCTGTACCGTTATCATCGTTAAACGCTTAACATTAGTTTAGCTTTGGTTTTTGCTTAGTGCTTAGCTTGGGGAGAGATGTTTTCTGCTTTTTATTTTGGTTTATGCCTTCCAAGATTCCAAAAGCGACTGCCTGGCGGCCAACATGCCAACAAGAGCTTCTTCCTTTGGCCTTCTGACCCAAACACAAACATAAAACACACTCTTAAAATTGAGCGGAATCGTTTATTTTTTTTTTTCTTCATTTATGCTTTCGGTTCTTATTCATTTTTCTGACTGTATACATACATGCATATATATATGTATGTATATATGCGTGTGCCATACGCTAGCAGCGTGACTTTCAGTCCGTGTGGTGGGTGGGTGTGGGTGGATGTGCGCCACCTTAACATTGTTTGTACGCTTTTCGACTGCGCGAAAATTTCATTCACAAAACTTGTGCGTTTTGCCTCCAACTCACAGCTCTGTTCTTGTTGCTGCTCTTCTTTCTCGTATTATTGTTGCTGTTGTTGTTGGTTTGGTGAGTGCAAAGTAACCAGATATTGTACGTAAAACTGCGCAAAATCATGGCCTAACTTGCTTACCTTACTTTTGTTCAATCGAAGCAGGCGACAGCGTTCAAGTTATTCGTTACGTCCGTCCACTGATTTCTTGTAGTGATACCAATAACTGAATTGCATTATGATTACTTGTTAAATAGCTTAAGCAAAATATGCAACATAAAAATCAAAATATTACCGCATGATAAGGAACTTTCAGATGCTCAGATCAAGCTCGTTCTTAAATATTTATTTTCATTAGTACATAAACTTTATTTTGTTTCTTTGTTTTGAGTTAATTTTTTTTGGGGCTTATTCTTGCTGCTGACATTTCAGGACTCCTTGCCATTTTCTCTTACGCGGCTTGCTTGCTCTTCGCTCAATTTCGTCTTCAGGGTTATTTTGTTTCTTATCAGTTGCTGTACGCACACATACATACGCACCCATATACGCATTCCAGCCCGCATAAGTTTGACACATTCATATTCAAGCGGCTGCTCAGTTATTTGGCATGCGTGTGCTTGTATGTGTGCGTGCGTGCGTGTGTGTGTGTGTGTGTGTCTGGCTGGCTGCTGCTGCTGCTGCGACAACAACAAAAATACACGAGCGCCTGCTTAAACTTTGGCTCTGCTCTTTGGTTTTAGATTGTCTTGCTCTGCCTTTTGGGAGCATATCTTGGTACTTTCACTCTCCTTGCTGATGTCCTTGCATGGTTGTGTGCCTGCTTGGGTCGGCGGTTCGCTGTATGGTTGCATGTGTCACAGTTATTGATTGGAATGCGCATAAATTGATGCGAAATGGTTTCCAAGCCAAATTTTGTGGGACCCCATGCGGCTTAATTTTATTTTAAAATGTTGCCTCCTTCCAAACTGGACTGCTGCAGGTCTAAGGACTTACCACGCCTGTTATGCCTAAGCCCTGTTTATCATTTGTTTTCATATTTAATTAAAGCCCCACGCGAGTGCTAGCTAAGCAGAGCTCCTCAGTATCAGCATGAACTCATTCATTTGAGTAACTGTCAATTGCAGTGGATTCGTTTTTTGAGTCGCCTTTTCTAAAGTAAAGCAAAGCGAAATTAAAGCATGTTGAGTGGGATTAAACGACATTATAGGGTATTAGACATTTAGGCCAACTGAGACAAAACGCCATAACGAAAGAGCAAACCAGCATACGAAACACAAGCAAATGGTTTCAAGTCATAGTCCTTGGTCGCAGTCTCAGTCGCAGTCGCAGTCGCTGTCTCAGTCTCGGCCTGAGACGAACACACAGCACACAGGATACAGCTTGTAATCTTTGACCTCTTATTTTTTATTGTTTGGTCTTTTTTTTTTTTTTAATTTCATATGCTTCTCACTAAATTTTGCACTCCCATCTGATATTCAAACCACTGTGCGCCTGATTATCCTTAACATTTTTGGCTGTTCGTAAGTTGCACATTATCCGTTAGCGGATAACTCGGATGCTCTTAATAGCAGCGCTCTTAAATGTGCCCATGTCAGCGCTCTTAAGCGTATAACATTTTCTGTTATTGAACAGAATTTGCCAGCGGCATATTCCAGTCAGTGTTGTCCGAAATTGCTGATGATGATTGGCCACTAAAATTAAAAAAAAAAATAACAATTTGTTGCCTAAAATAATTCTTAATTTGAGTTTTTGAAAAGCTCGAGTAGAGCATATAAAGCTGGAATTTTTGGAATATTTTAGCTCATTATGGTTTTTATAAATAATTTTTAATAATAATTTTAATAATAATTTTTAATAATAAGTGACTTATGTTTTTTGCGTTTTCTAAAAAATCCAGAATTTCCGCTTCCCGCAATTCCCGAAACCTTTCCCGCAGTTGGCCTCTTAAGGCGAGCAGAGAGCTGCGCTCTTAAATTCGTTCATGTCAGCGCTCTTAAGCGAATCTGTATCTTACATTTTCTGTTGTACAACAGTAATGCCAGTGGCATATTCCAGTTAAGTGCCGCCATCTGCAATTTGTGGCACAGTCAGTGCCGTTTGGGGCCATCAGCAAGAAGCAGGATTGTAACGGTATATCTTGCGTCTTTGTCGCGCGACTCTGCTTTGTCCAAAAGTGTCAAGCAGCAATGAATCACAAAAAAAGAATAGAAACAAAGAAAAAAATAAGCGTTAAATGAATTAAATAAGCCAATACTTAATGCCACCAATAATGTTGTGCCAAACGTTTAAACAAATTATATAAAACAAAGAAAAGAGAGCAGCAAAAGTGTAAAAGAAAAGTTGTACATTGAGAAAATCGGAAAAACGAGATTCAATGGCAAAACGCTTAATGAATGTTATCGTTATCGGAAAAGAAGAAGCAACAAAGCGCGTGCTAATTTGCTTTTTTTGTTGGTGTACATAGCATATATAAGAATAAGAAGATGAAAAAACAAAAAATAAAATAATATCAATAACGCCTCCTGCAACACACAAACTGAGACGCTTACGCCCCTTGTTAATCAAAATGCCCAATACACAGTTACTGCCCACGCGGCTGTTACGGCACTTAATGTGCCTGATACTCGTGGAGCAAATAGCCAAGGCAAATGCCCCCCAAGTACAGACACACATACAAATGCCCATTTGATGCAATATTTCGATATCGCAAGATCGATAAATAATTAAGTACCAAAGCCAAAGCAAACATGCCGTTACATTATTAAGCTTTTACAGGTGCTATTGGTTACCAACATTATGTAATGCGCGTAGGATTATCGCTTTAACCGTCGGTCCACGCTAGAAATAAAATTCTGTACACACATACACACGTTGCATAAACAAAAAGCAATCTGCAGAAAAATCCGCTGCTATGTTAGCAACTATTTGTGCCATGTTCCGGGCTTATATAAGCAGCAGCAGCAGCAGCAGCAGCTGAAGAAGAAGAAGCAGCATCAGCAGCAGCAGCAGCCGCCATTCGAGCACGGCTACGGCACATTCGAAGTAGCACACACATACACATACGCACACAAAAAAAGGCAGCCCAGCTATACATATATTTGAATGTGTGCGTGTGTTTGTGTGTGTGTGTGTGTGTGTGCGCAGTATCAAAGCAGCCAAATAAAACAAAAGTGAAAGTTAACAAATACACACGCACAGTGTGGCCAAATTGAGCCTCTCAAAAATCAAGTATCAATGACAATGACAATGACAATGACAATGACAATGATAATGACAATGAATAAAAGTAATTAATTGAAAAGCGCAGCAGCTTTTGTCCAGCGCACGCCTAATTATCGTATCAAACAAAAGTATAAATAATGTTAAGGCATTGGCTGCTTTAATTGTTAACAGCTAAAGCATACATACATACATACATACGCATGTGTATATGTGTATACGCTTAATACCAATACGGGCATGCTTAGCTAGCGACGGCGACGGCTACAAAAGGCGCACAGAAGTGCTTGCCTGGCTGCCCTAAGTAACTACTCACATATGTACATACATACATATGTATGTGTGTATGTATGTATGTATAGCGCTGCTTGCTGGTGTCTCAACACCCACGAATGTCGCGGCGCAGCAGCAACCATCACAAGCAGCAGCAGCAGCAGTAAGCAACAAAAACAAGGCAACGGACTGCGAATTATATAAATTTCTTTGCCTTGTGCGTGCTGCTGCTGCTGCTGGTTCTCCCTGTTTGTGTGTGTGTGTGCGCCTCTGTATGTGTCTGTGTATGCGTGCATAATCTTTTTTCGGCATTCTTCTTTGTGCGTTGGCTGCTGCTGCTGCGGCTCCCCAGTTACTCTCTTTCGCGCTGCCCGCTTCTCAGCTCAAAGTGTATTGGCTGCGCTAAATTTAATTGCTTTGCAAAGTGTGTTAGTGTGTGTGTACCCAATACCCAAATAGTGTTTTAAAATGGTTATAGTTTTGAAAAGCAAGCCAAAGTAAAAAAAAATACACTTGGACACTGCATGTAACGGAATATTCAAAAAAAAAAAAAAAAAAAAACAGAAAAAAATCCAAGGAGCGCTTGCTGCTGGGTGAGAGAGAGAGAGAGCGTAAAGTCGAAAGAGAGCGAGAGCGCGCAGCTGAGCAAGGAGCGTAAGCGCAGCCCATTGAATCCGATTGCGTTGGCATTAGCCGAACAAGTGTAAGAAACAGATAGAGAATGAGAGAGGAAAGAACGAAAAGTTTCGGTTTTGCGCTGCGGCAAACTTTTTAAGTCTTTTGTTTCTAAACACAAGCAGAATGCTAAATTAATAAAACTAAAAATATGTGTATCAGTTTATTTACTACAAACAATGGCCTTGTAGATGTAAAATTAATTAATAGGAAATCTGCTGCTCTGTGAGAAAAACAAAAAAAAACCCAAAAAAAACCCTAAAAAGTGTGCAACAAATAAATCTACAGCAACTACAACAGCAACAACAACAACTACAACAACAACAGCAGCAATACACACACGACTCACACGCATTCAAATTTCAAGGTTAACGTGCAATAACAGCAACAACAATAACTTCAACAACAACGACGACGAAAAGCATTGGCCCCAGCAAAATAAAATTAAGCTAAATAATAATAATACCCACAAAAAAAAAAGAAAAATAAATTAAATAAGGAATATGTTATAGCGAAAAAAAAGTGCAGTTAAATGTGACAAAATGTTTTGTGTATAAAATAATAATAATAATATTTAATATTGTGACTTACGTTCATTTACGCGTTACGTTCGATTACGTTACGTTAGTTTTTAACGTTTACGTTGCATTTAAAGTACAACACATTACTGCCCCTTCACCAAAACCAAAACCAAGCAACCCAATGTGCCGACAACAAAGTCAAGTTAAAACCAATAAATAGTGGAGAAGGAGCAGGCAAAGCAATCGGGGAAAACAAGGTGCTCTCTATAGCTAAATGGCTAATCGTAGGATCGCTGGTACCATTGCAGCTTGGCTTGATTCATGCCGCTAGCCGCCGATAGCACAGACGACGAGGCCAGCTGTTGCCAGGATACGGATCAGGACACTGTACAGGTAGCAGCAGCAGCGTTAGCAACGTTAGCGTTACCGCTGGCACAATAGCAGGAGGAGACGACGGCGGCGGCAGCAGCAGCAGCAGGCAGCAGCTGTAGCAGGGTAACCAAAACACGCGCACGCCAATATTGATGATGATGATGGGGCCATGAGCCCATCATTACTCGCATTGAATTGGAGTCGCAAGCGCGTCTCAAGCGGGCCTGCACCATGCTAGCACCGCCGAACCCGAGGTCAATATGCGGCCAGGACCCGGGCTGGTCGTGATGGCGCTTGCGTTTATTTCGGGGGCTCGGCGTGCCAGCACCACCAGCAGCAACCAACCAACAGCAACAACAATACGAACAATAACGACGGAGGAGGGAGGAGCAACATCAGCAGCAACAGTTACAGCAACTGGAGCAGGAGCAGGAGTAGGTTCAGGAGCAGTGTCAACGTTACCGTCCAGCTACGACTCGTCGCAAGATTCGTCGTCCAGCTTTTGGCACTTTCAGCTGCCAGAATATCGCCTCGAACCGCACGTGGACGTCGGCAGAGTCGCCCGAGACGGCAGCGGCGCCAGCAGCAGCAGCGACAGTGGTAATCAGCGCGGTCTTGATCATCAGCTGAGCTTTGATTTCTATCGCCGGCCAGGTGACGAAGCGCTGTACGCCTCATCGACGCGCCGCGCTCGCAGCTTCGACGAGGCGGCCGGAGCGGGGCTGAGTGCTCCAGAATCAAGCGAGGCAACGCTGCTGGACGAGGAGCAGGACAACAGCGGTCTACCGGTACAATACGCATCATCGCGTGCCTTTGACGACCAGCCGGACGAGGATATCTTTGCGCTTGTCGCCGAGGACGATCTGCTGTCCGAGGAGTCCTTTGATCGGCTTATCAAGCTGAGCGAAGACGCCGACAACGCGGTCGCCGAGCGGGAACGGGAACGAGAACGAGAGCAGGAGCAAGAGGAGGAGGACTACTCGCTCACCTTGACGCCACAGCGGGACGAGAGTCAACATCAACCGGTCGATGAGAGCGAGAGAGTGTTGCCAGCGGAACAAAAACAGAGCAACAGTAGCAGCAGCAGCAGCAACAGCAACAAGAAGCGCGATACTGCTGGTGAAGCGGAGCTCGGGAGCAGGGACGACGCCTATGCGTCGCATTTGATTGCAGTTGGTGGACAGGACGGCGGAGTGGAGACCGCTGCTGCATCAATAACAACAAAAATAGCTAATACAAATATAAATACAACAACAACGACAGCAACGCCAGTGGATCTTAAAAAGTCAATACTCGGCACTGCAACCGCCCTAACACGCCTTAATCCTTGGATATCAGCTTGTGATCTGGCACAGCCGGGCACAACCGGCATCGACTTGCAAGTAAGTTTGACTATCAAATACTAAAGAGGGAACTGTTTTAAGCTTAGCTGCAGTCAGTCTTAGCATTTTCGTATTACTTTTCGTATTCAATACTTTCTTTAAATGGTCCAAATAGCAGGAAGTGTATTAATGTTCCTTTCTGTGTATTTTGGTATTACTTTAATATGGAGGGTTTATTTTCATCGTATCCGATATTTTCTTAAACAAGTCTAAATAGCAGGAAGTGTATTCCTATTCCTTAACAGACTTTTGTTCTATTTCATCATTCTGGGTATTTTGTTATTACTTTAATATGTTGGGTTTATTTTCATCGTTTGCGATACTTTACTAAAAAGGTCCAAATAGCAGGAAGTGTTTTCGTATTCCTCATTTCACCTTTCTGGGCATTTTGGTTTGGTATGTTGGATTTATTTTTATCGTATACGGTACATTCTTAACAAGGACTAAAAGGCCGGAAGTGTATTCGTATTCCTTAGCTGATTTTTGGTCTATTTCACCATTCTGGGTATTTTGGTATTACTTTAATAATTTGGGCTCATTTTCATTGTATTCGGTAGTTTCTTAATAAAGTCTAAACTTTTGTTCTATTGCGCCTCTATGGGTATTTTGGTTTTACTTTAATATGTTGGGTTTATTTCCATCGTATTCGATTTCTTAAAAAGGTCTAAAAACTAAGAACTGAAGTCGTATTCCTTCCTGGGTACTTTGGTATTACTTTAATGTGTTGGATTTACTTTCATCATATGCTCTTTTTTCTTAGAAAGGTTTTAATACCAATAAGAGTCCTATATAAGTCTATCAGCATTATATATAAATAGCTAAAAGAGTCTTATTTATATTTCTTAGCTGCTGTATATATAAATCTATCAGCATTATATGTATTTATTCCAGCTGTCTGGGTATTCAAGTATTACTTGAATTTGTGGGCTTTCAGCTTCTTAAATAGATTCTTGGTAGGCTAATTTTTCTTTGCTTGCGTTCAGTTGCTGGTCTGGTCTCGATTTGCTTTCCTTGCTTTCCTTTCATATTGCGCGCTCTCATACTTTATTTGCTCAGGTCCTTTATCAATCGGTCTTCGTCGCCATATTGTAGTGGGAAAGCCAGTGCAACAATGCGCAGATTAAATGCATACAAATGCAATGGCAATGGCAAATATACAAGCTCGAGCGGCAATCACAAGCACAAATAGGACGAATCTGCATGCAGACAGCTGCAAACATAAATACAAAATCTGAATTTTCATCGGCTTTTCCTTGCCCCATGACAGGCAGCCATATTGAGTAAGCTGCTGCGTCCTTCGCTTGCAACTTATTGTATTAAATTGAAAATATTCCAACGACTGCATTTTTAAGTTCGCTGATTAACTTTTTGTCAGCGCGCTTGCTGTTGATCGAAGCCGCAGCAGCGAGCGGGTTACTAAACAGATCTTTGGCTTTGGTAAATTTCCATACTAAGGGCGCCACTTTAATAAGATGGCAATCAGGAACTTTAATTAATTTATGCTGCGAATTGGAATTGCAAATAGCGCAGTAACTGTTTGCTTAAATATTAAACTGCAAATGGATATTCAGCAACTGCTGCCGCTGCAGCTGTTAAGGCTGTTCAATGGGCCAATCTATTGGCCAGAGAAACGTCCCCAAAATACTTTTATTACTTGTGTAGTGAGAGTAGTGAAGGGAAAGCAACCACTCAATCGCAAGCAGAAGCTGCTGCTTTCCTTTCGTTATTTTTATTCTTTTGGTCGCAAGTTCTGATTGTGCATGCAAAGTGTTTTTGTGACAATTGTGCCACATCTTGGGGCCACTCAAGCAGCACAGCACAGAGCAGAGCAGAGCGAAGCAGAGTCGAGCTGCAACATCATCATCATCATCTTCGTTTGCAACGTGTTATAAATCAACGAAAATGGCTTTGGTAATTGTGTCGACGTGGCGCGGGGAGAGCAGCGAGACGGCGAGAGAGAAACTTTCAATTCTTTGTCGCTTTTTGCATTTTCATTACCTTTCTCGTTGCTGCTTATGCGCTTGGCTTTTGAAACGCTGCCAACAGTCGGCACCACAAACCCAAACACACACCACCCCAACCCCAGCCCAGTCCACCCACTTTGTTCTGTTATCACCCACATTGCCTAAAATCAAAGCTTTCTGCAATGCTCGTTGGCTTGCCAAGTATAATTCACATTTTAATATTTATTAACATCCACATCGTTGTAATTGTTGTCGTTGCCTCGTTGCCATCGTCCTTTTGCTCCCTTTTGCTTATGCAAATCTAATTCAATTTCGGCAGTTTGCTCAATGGCCTTTTGATTGCATTTGGCATGCGGCCTCGAGTGTTTGTTGCTGCTGCCGCTGCTGTTGTTATTGCTGCTTGATATTTGAAGTACGTATATTTTATTGATTCAAATTGGGCCTATTATCAACGCAGCCACAGCTCGGCTTCAATCTCTAAGCTTGACTTTGACTGACGTCCGCTGGCAAAGTTAATTTTCATTAGCGTAGCGCGCGCTGCTATTGATTTTCAATTAATGCTGGCCTAAGGCCTCAAAGTCCATCAAACCCGTTCGCAGTCAAAACAGCGTGGCAAGCAAAAAGCCAAATGCCTTCAATGCGCTTTTTGTGCAAATGCTTAAGACAGGGAGTCGCACTCCCACTGCCAGTCGCCTGCAGCTGAGCCAGCTGTCAGCTCATTGGAAATACGAGTGCGAGTGAGGCCTCGTTCTCATTTTACAGGCACACATTCGTGTCTGTTCGACACACTCGGCTTTAAATCAGCAAACGCGCGGCCTGTTGATGCATTTGTGCTTTTTCTCTCGACCCACTGTCGACTGTTAGGTAGGCACATGCCTTATGCCACATAGGCTGAGGATGTGGCACTGCTACTGCTGCTGCATGCACTCAGCGCATGTCACGAGTGCCTGTCAAGTGCGACTCAGCATAGCAAGCCCAAGCCCAGGCACAGGCTCAAGCCCAAATGCGTCGCTTCGACAACTTCGACTGTTGCGTGTGCTTTTTGGTTTTACAGTGCGTTATGGCAAGCTATGTATATTGCCATTTGCTGTATCCACGTTGCATAGTCAAGTGGAAATTCCTTTGGCAACAGAGCAGAGAGAGAGAGAGTGAGAGCGAGGGCATGCACTGACAGAAAAAGCGTATTTAGTGTAGTAACATTGATCATGTTTTTAACCCAAAAACTAATCGAAATTGAAACACACTACACACGTATGGAGGCCATAGCTCTGGTCCGAAATCCAACTGCTCGCAAATTCAATTAAAAACCCAAGCTTTGTGGCATTTAATTCAAATTTTATAGAGCTTCCCCCCTAACAGCAGCAACAGCTGCAGCAGTAGCATGTTGTTCAACTTGCGTGCCAGTGTATGTGCGTGTGTGTGTGTGTGCCATGAGTGTTTATTTGTGTCAAGGATGTGCACACAAAATCAATTATTTTGTAAGCAGCCAAAACGCACAGTGGTAAAACAGCTGCAACTAAAACTGTTGTGTGCAATGTGATTACATCATTTTCACTACACAGACACATGCATACAAATATCAAGTATACGTAGCTCTCTATATATAAACATCAACAGCTACAAGCGACTTAATGGCAATGCCAACCAAACCAAGTTTGTCCCTTCGCTCGTCTTTCTGTCTGTCTGACAAGCTAAATTACAGTTGTATGCGCAGAGCGCTGTCATAAATTTCCGCTGTAGAAGCGGCGCAGCGCCAGCGTCTGTTCGACTGTTCGACACTTGATTGGCAAATCGTTGCCGAAACTATGGCAACTTGTGGCCGCTGGGGGCTTAGACTTGCTCTGGACATTGGGTAATAGTTATTGCAAGTCCTTGCTGCACAAACAGGTTGCAGTCGAATCCAAATCCAAGCGCAATGCATTGGCTATTGGCCAGAAAATAAGTAAAGTGAGGCAGCCAAGGCCTATAAAAAAGATTGCTCAAACTTCAATAAGCTGTTATGTCTTTCTAGCTATTTAAATTGCCTGCACATTAACTACACCAAGTTCAATTAGTTTGCAGCCTAATTATCCTTAGCTTAGGCACTTTGTAGTCTAGGCGCGCTCTGGCGTTAATTAGGCGCCGCTTTGCACTGCAATTTGCATGAGCTGAGCCCGCTTAAGCAACTTTTCTAATGCAAATGAGCAGCAGTCACGATTTAGTTGATCAGCGAGCGCAATTATATTAAATAGTGCTAATCGCGCTGCACTGCCAAATTCAACTGAATAATTTAATTAGTAGTTTAATTGCAAAACGCACATTAATTATAGTTGTCATTAGACACGTTTATATTTATTATAACAAGAAAATAATAATGCAAATGTTTGACAATTTGTTGCTACAACACACACAAACAATTATCAGCGTTTATGTCTATGCCACAACAAAGGGGGGAATCACGCAATTTTTTGATACTCTCACAAGGCGTATGGGCATGTTGGCAAGGACATGCAATATATAAATTTAGATATATTTGAAATTAATCGATTGTTGTAAGTGAATTTGAACTTCGTTGAACTTGCTGTTGGAGCCTTTCGCATATGCAAACAAATACAAAATATCAATCACATTGATAGGCAGGTGTGTTGTTAGCTTGGCTGTCACCCCAAGCTCCCACTGTAGGCCGCACCCATGTCCGTACACACGGCTCAGTTCATTTAGGGCCATGTTTCCGTTTTTCGGAATTTTGGCTTTTGATTGCTTCATAATGGGCACATAAACATTTCGATTAATATATATGCATATATAATGAGAGATAAATACAAATATGAGTGGCGTCATTCCATGCACAAGCGGCTGGCTCATAGTTTTAATGGCTAGAGAGCAGCGCTGTTGAATAATTTTGAAAAACTTAGTTTCGAGCAGCTCCCTGGGAGCGTACCCTGAATTTTTAAGACTGCTCTGCGACTCTGTAGCAGTTCCAGATTCACTTGGCGCTACATATCTTTTGTTGATTTTAAGCGGCGACTTGGGGCAAATTTGTGAGTTGTAAATATTTTAAACAAAATGTGCGTACGTAATGGAATTGAATTAGTTGCAAGTTAAGAGTTGAGTTGATGATACTGATGAAAATAATAAGACTCCGCTGCTTATTATTTGAGTAACACATTAGTGTTAATTTTATTGTTTAAATATATTTTTCGCGCTCATTCGCTGTTCTAGAGAACTTCACAAGAGATGCGACTTAATACTAGAGATGTAATGCGATCTCATTGCAACATCGATAACTTTAACAAATACACTTTGACTTGTTGGAAAAGCGTAACACGAAGTTGTGCAACAGGCAAACCCAACAATTTAATTATTTGCTTGATTAGCAAGACAAGGCAAGTCGATATCATGTTCGTCTGTCTGTATGAGCAGCGATACCTCAGAGACTATAAGAGCTAGAGCTATCAAAATTTTGGCATATAGTTGCTACTATGCTGTACTCAGATTGCAAATCAAAAGAAAAAGAATAAGAACGAGCAAAAAAGAAAATTTCGTTCTTACTTAGCATAACTTAAAATTTTGATATGCGTTTCTGCAGTCTGAACTGAGGCGTTGCCTGCACATCCACGCATATCAAGGTGAAATGGCAGAGAGAAAGTAGTTTAGTGTTTTTTCTACAACATTGCTTGTTTTTCTTTTATAGAATGCTCTCGTGCTTTTGTGGTGAATGGTGTTGATGTAATGGGGGCGTGTATATATCGCGAGTGAGCCCGTCAAGTGACAAACAATTATCCACAGGCCTCACAGTAATACGCACACACACATACATTTGCTCTCTCTCTCTCTCTCACACACTTTATGTAGCAGTGTGTTCCCCTGTGGCTACGACTGGCGACTGTGTGCGTGTCGGCTGTCACTTTTTTATGCTTTTTCCATGCAAAAACACACACATGCACACACACACACACACACACACACACACACACACACATAGGCATGCTCTGCATTTGGAAATTTGAGTGCTGCTTGCGACATATTCCTGCACTGTTGTTGACGTTGTCGCTTTCGCTGTTGTTGTTGTAGTTTTTGTGGCTGTTTTGCACTTGCATTTTTCTTGCACCATTGTTGACAAGCGTGGAAATTTGACATACACACACGAACACTCGCTTTATGTGTGTGTGTGTGTGTTTGTGCATTGTTTGAATTGCCTGTCGAGGTTAAGCTGTAACATTTAAAGTGTTGTCGGTTCCGTTGCCGTTATTGTTGATGCTACCAGCCACTCCCACTCCCACTCCCACTCCCAGTTCCACTCCCACTTTCACTACTGCAGCTGCAGCTGTTGGTGTTTAACTCAAGTGCACTTTTGGCTGTGCTGCCACCGCTTTGCTGGCTCAGTCTCTAAGCAGATATATATGCACACACATCTGTTTGCAGCTTCTTCTTTACGCTTTTAGTGTATTTTAATTGTTTTGCCAAATATTTGTGCACTCAGCACAAAATTTGTATTGTTTGCTGGCTGCCAACAGAAGAGGAGCTGCGAATTAACCGAGTCCAAACTTAATATGTTTGTGTGCATACATTTTGCTGCAACTGTAATATATAAAATGATGTTGGCCACGGCCACTTGATCCAAGCTGCCAGCAGGTCAAGAGTGTGCGGCCCGCCCAACGGCGATTTATGCTGCTGACTGACAGCGCGAGCGACGCCAGGCACAGACACAGACACAAAGGCAGAGGCACAGGCACAGGCTCGGGCACAACTACAAAGCACATTTAACCAGCTCTCAGTGGTGGCTTGTATGCCTGCTATTAGCTAAAATGCTCACTCCATTATAGTCGGGGCTTTGTTCAAGGGTTTTGTGCCGTCGTTGATTAGCCTCTGTCTGTCTCACTGAGTCGTGGGCTGAGTGCTGCTGCTGCTGTTGCAACAACAAAAGGGTTAGCATGTTGACATCTTGCATAAGCGCTGTCTCTCTCACTCTTTGTTCAGCTGTCTGTCCGTCTGTCAGTTTGTCCGTTTGGGCAGCAGACACATGAATGTTTTAGTTCTGGGCGCTCATGTCTCTTAGTTTGCGGCTGCAGCTGTTGCAATTTCAATTATGTGCCATGTGCAGCTCTCGATATGAATATTTTAGTTGAGGCTTGGCTAAGCAAGTGACAAATCTTGTCTGCCAAACATTTGGCCAACATTTAGTTGGCTTAATATTTAATATAATGCTGCGTGCTGAGAGACTCGTAAAAATTGCAAGCCCCGTGGCAATACTTTGCTGACAGCTGCACGCTTTAAAGTTCAAAGAGAGAGAGAGAGAGATAAAGAGCGACAGAGAGCGACTGAGAGTGGGCTGACATGCAATATTGATGTCGACTGTAATGCAATTTTCACATTGCTATGTTATCTCTGCTCTCTCTCTCTCTCTCTCTTCTTTAGTGCATACTTAGCTACTTGTTCTTAAATAACTTTGAGTAATAAAAAAGTGATTAAAAAAAAATAGCTGCTAGTGAATGATATTCGATAGCTAAGGCTAAACGATTTGCTTTGAATTTAGTGCTGAGTTTCGCTTGCAGCTTAAAAGTATGCAACGCTAATTACTGACGCTTGGCTCAGACATGTTTGTGCAAGATTCCAACCAAGTGCGTTCATTTTAATAACGGAAAACTGCGCTTTATGCACTTGTCTGTTGTTGTGGCTGCCACAAACTTTTTCAATATGCGCAAGAGAAAGAGAGAGAAACTCATTGTTCATTGTCTTGTTGCTGTGGAGTGAGCTTAATTTTTAAATGATTTGTATCGTATTTAATTTTGGTTTTTCTTTTTTCTTTCAGGGTCAGTGCTCGGCTGGTACACTGCCCATGGCTTGGGTCGATGAGGGACCAGGCCCGCCAATATGCCCGCGTTCCTGTAACGAACAGCAGCCCATAGAGAGTGCGAGCGGCAGTGAAAGCAGTGCAAGCTCGAGCGATAGTAAATTAAAGTATTTTATAAATACAAACTCGCCTAACTTTAAGTCGCGTGCCAGCCGCAGTAGCAGTAACCACAAAGCCATGCCCAAAGTCAGACGCGAATTGCGGGACTGGGCAGCGGAAACGGAAGCCAGCAGCACCACAACCGAACAGAACGAGCAGCAGCTGGAGCTGGAGCAGGGAACAGCAGCAGAGTCTTCCACCACCACCACCACCACCAGCACCACCACAAGAACAACAGGAACAAGCAATGCGGATGAGCTGCCCTACAGTCATCTGCAAGCCACCGAACAACTGAGTGCCAAAGAACATAATGAACAACAACAACAGTGCCTTGATTATCTGGGCGATGCGGCCGAGACGAGTCCTCAGCATTTATGCAAAAATCTGCGTGCGCCCGGTCAGCTGCTCTCGCGTCTACGCACGCTGCGGCTGCGTCACTGCTGCGAGCGCAGCGTGTTCAGTGCTCTGCACACTCTGGCGCTGAACTCGACACTCTCGGATCCCGACGAGTGCGTGCGCCTGCTCAGCGATCTGCTGGACGTGGATGCGTTGGCCAATCGCATTACCTGCGAGCTGGCCGAGATTCTGTTTCGCTTCGACTGTCGTCAGGTGTACTCGCTAATAAATCAGTGCGACGACTGCAAGGTGAGTTGCAAATATTGCGTATACGCAACATTCTAATTAACAAGCAGCTAATCCCCAGCCACAAGAGCAGCTGTATTGCAGCCATAAAGTGTCCAAAAAAAAAAAAGTAGTAATATTCTTTTTGATATTCTTACTCTGCTGTTGTTTTTGTACCCAACTCCGTTGGGCTGCTAGGCGACCAAAAACACTTTCGCGCTGCGTGACATTTTTAGTTGCTCATTAATTATTGAAGTCGCGCGCGCTAAAGCTCTCGTAAGCGCTCCAGGCAGCTTCCTACTTGAAAAGTGCTCGTTGCCCCACCAAAGGTTTTATATTTCTGCGCATAATTATCAACGTTGAGCTCGATGGGGTGTGGGACGTAACTGCTGCTGCGGCGGTTAATTTGCGGTACTTAGAGGTCAGAAGCTGACCAGGCACGAAAATAGAGTGGACATTTGTCAGTGTCGTCTGGGCAGGCAGCCGACTGCGTTTCCTAGTATGATGGATAGGCTTTAGTTCTGGTATAAATAACTGCAAATGCAGTTGCGAATACGAGAGAAAGGGAGACAGAGCATAAAGAACGCCACAATGAGGCCGCTAATGAGCAACACACACACACACACACAGCCACACACACACACACACGTTGCAGGCATGTGAATTGCGCTGATTAAGAAAACTTGAGGCAAATGCTAAGCAGTTAACAACAACGACAGCAGCAGCTGGAGCAGGAGCAAGGCAGGCAGACAACAAAAATTTAAATTTTAAATTACGCATACGTACGATTGTGTGTGTTGTATGAATGCAAACAATAACAGCTAAAGCGCTTTAAAACAAAGGGAACCCCCCCCCCCCCCACCTAAATTTCCTTACGCAGCCTACTTCGGGTGGAACCTTGTAATAGCCAACTACATCAGCTACAACCCCCATTGGGGCCCACACACACACACACAAACCCAGTTTCAATTGCTGAAGAGCCTGTGAGCTGGGCCTTTAACATGTTTCTAGTTCGAAACGCGACTGCTGGACTGCTGCTGTCTTGTGAAAATCAGGTGATGACGAGAGAGAGAGAGAGAGACGCGCGCTCTCGCTCTCTCTCTCACGCCAAAGAGCGCGGCAACTGAAAGAGAGCGCCACGCTCCTTATTCAGCGCACTCACGCTCTCTTTGCTTTGCTTTGCTTTGTCTCTCACATGACACGAGCGCGTCGTTCCTGCAACTTTTTCCGCAGTTTATGTAAGTTTGCCTCACAACACTTTTTACACACATACGCGCGCACACACACACAGTTGCTGAGCAGCACGCCTATTGGACAACAATTTTCTTCACAGTTTTATACAAAATTCAATGTTTTTTTTTCGCTCAACAGAGTTATTTTAATATCATTTTAATTACGCGCAAAAAAAAAACACAACAGACTCTTCGATTCTTGTGTGCGCATTCAGCGTGCGTAGCGCTTCCAATTTGAGTTGAGCAGCAGCTTTCCTTTTGTCATTTCCAGTGCCTATAACTTTTTGATCCTAAGGCACTCATTACTCAACTCCAGTCAATGCCTGCTAGCTGCTCACAAGGGTTTTAAATTAATTTACTGAGCGCACTTGCACATTAAATAGTAATCGAAATAGCACATATCATAATTATTGCGTATTTATGATTATATTCACCGCAAGTCTTCTAATTAGTCAAAGGCACTTGGCCTGTCATTGTGGCCAACCGCATACTAACACAAACACACACACACAGACATACACACACGCACCTTTGCTTGCCTTATGCGGCAAGCCAAATAAAAGCAAATTAGTTACTGGCCCATTGAAGCCAACGAAAGTTGCTGCTAGCCGCAAAGTAAATTTTTGCATAGCATACAAATTGGGGCAAAGGAAATAAATTGCCAAAACATGCAGAATTTTTATTATTGTTGTTCAAACGAGAATTTTAACTTATTCTTGAGCAGTATTGTTTTCGATTTATCAGAAATCTAGTAATAGTTGCGAGTTGTGGGCAAATTTTAAATGGAATTCAATAACATTGAGGTTTTTGACCTTTTAATTTCACAGTAGCTTGACACACACACAACTATAGTTGGTTCAATATAAAACTATAGCAGCAGACACGCTATTTGTGTTAAACGTAGTTTTGTTGCTACGTTTGTATTAGTGTGTGTGTAAATTTACATTTTATACATCAAGCTAAGTAGCTGGGAGGGAGTTGTTGTTCATATGTATATATTATATATGTATATGTAGTATATGCCACATGCCGTTACGTCATCCATTTTTTGGGTGAGGCTATAATTTGAGCTCTTGCTAGCCGTTGAAAGAAAATTGTCAAAAGCGGAAGTACCGTAATTTCGTAAATGATTGATTATACATACTTTACACGCATTCTCACTTATGTACATACGCTTATCATAGTGCCTGTTGTTGTTGTTGCTGTTGTCCTTGTTTTTGTTGAGCAGCGACGACAGCTGACACAAACACAGAGAACATAACCAAGGCCTCCTCAGCTTAGGTTTCTGCTTTGAATACAGCAGCGCTCCAACATCTTTGCGGTTTTTGGTCAAATATGTGCAAAAAAAATGCGATACGAAACGAAAACTTTGCTGCCTGCCAAACATTTTTTTCTCCCACAGACATTTCTTTTTTGCCTTTATCATCTACATCAGCAGTTACCAACTACCTTTTGTCACAGTCTGTTTCTTCATTCGTGCCATCTTTTTCAACTGACTGCCACTCCTTGCTTGCGTTCTCATCCGCTTCGCTTTATTTACAATCTAATAATTTATCGACTTTTGCGTGGGTGAATCTTGCAGAGAACACACAAATGGAACGAACTTCAAAATGCTCGACAAGGCGTAAAAGTGCGCTGCAGTATGCAAATTATAAATGAACAAGTTAATTATAGAAAACACATACACGGGAAATTTCCAGCTACGGATCGATGCCAGCGTCATTAAAAGAAAGCTTAAGACATTTTACTGAATTGTTAAAAAAAAAGTAGTGCATAATTTAAGGCTCCAAGAAGTTGCCATGGGCAAGGAAGCTGTGTAGCAGCTGCTGCTGCTGCTACCAAAGCGCTGACTGACAAGTCTTTGTGCAAACAACACATACACAGACAGAGAGAGACGCACACACACACAGATAGAGACAGAGAGCGCTGAAACAATATGAAAAATGTTTTGGAAAACATGTTCGTAATCCGCAATCGACAGAGATAAATCACTTTTAGTGTGCTTCAAAGCATTTATTTAAATTTACGCCATGCTCTCTCCGTTTTTCCCTATGGGAAGACTCTGTGCTTTTGCTGCTCACATAATGACAGTCGCGTACAAAGGACACAAAGTTGGCGAAAAGTGAAAACCAAACCGAAGCGAAACAAAACAAAACGAGGCAAGCCAGAAAAAACCGGAAAAAACCCCAAACTGTATGTAACGCTAACTGATATCTGCTTGGGTAAAAAGGAATTGGATGGCTTGAGTGGAATGAAAGTCCTGAGACTCCTTTTCGTTGTTGCTGTGTGCTCTAAGTTATTGTTGTCAATGCACAAGCTGACGTCATATAAATGTGTCGCTAGTTTAGTTCGCTCTTCCAATTATCTCTATTTGTATGTCTGGGAACTATAACTATCAATTATGATTGATGTGGCTGTTGAATGACTCAGTCGTTTAATCAATAAATTATTAAGCTTGCGCATCTTAACATTTAAATTTGAGGCAACACCTGAGTAGCCAACTGTTTGTTAGTTAGAGAAGTATATAATATTAACCCTCATTGTTGTGCGTAATGTGAGTTTTATCGGTTCTAGTTGCTTTTCTGCTATGCCCGCATATTACATCATATCGCTTTTATATAAGTGCTATATATTTATTTGCATAAATGCAGTGTTTGGTTTATTTTGTTGCTTCCTTCCGCTTGTCTGAATCAGTCAGGCGCAACTGATACTCGCCCCCCTATCCACACACAGTCCACTCTATTCAGTCGCATTCTCGAGCTCAGTGCTGACAACTTGTTTGCCTGTTTGTCTGCGCGTTTCCCATTTGTTAAGGCGTTGGATGCTACACACACACTAACGCTGCTGATTTGACAATACCCGTCACACACACACACAGACAGAATCAGTTATATATATAGATAGACAGGAAAGCGAATTGCTTGCTGGCTTTGGCTTCAATTGCGATTGGGCTTTTCCGACTTTCAATTCAACGGCAAAAGGAGTTTCAATTACCGCACAATGGCTGCAATGAATTTAAAAATTAATTGCAATATTTACTGCGCTGGGCATATTTTCATGCATCGGATACGCGGCGTATGCGTAATTAAGCATCGATTGCTGCTTGACTGACGTTCTGACTGACTTATCTGTGCTTTCTGGCTGATTTGCATGGGGTTCGTTCGCCCTTACGTCCATTTGTGCTTTGACCTTTCGCTGTTCACATTTCAGTTAGCAATGCCAGCGAAATTGAAGCATCCAACGGGATGGTGCGTCCTAGCCAAGTGCTCGATGCGCTGCGATACAAGAGCTAGCACTTGGCTCGCGGCTGGGATGCAGCTGAGCACACACACACACACATGTGCGTCTGCAAAAAAGTGGCAACGCACTTAACCAACTGTGGCACGTGTTGTCGCATTGGCGCTGGCAATAAGCGCATGGCAGTCGGTCCAAGCAAAGCTTTTGGTCCAAGGATAAACTTTTATTTTCCAAACACAAGTCACTCTATGTGTGTGTGTGTGTGTGCATGAGTATGAGTGTCCTTTTTGCTCTCACGAAGCATTCTAGACTGGTTCATTGCCTCGTTTGTTTTGTTTGCCACACGGTCACGTGTTACCTTCGTCTTCTTTGTCGAGTGCTGCAAAAGTAATCTAACTCACACCCCCCACACCCACAATCTGCCACCTCCCAGCCCAGCTCAGCCTGCAACCTTCTGTGTCATGTTGTATTTGACTGCAACTAGTCCGCTGCATAAAATTTAAAAATTAACAACTTGCGGACACAAGTTTCTGCTGCTTTAATATTGCAGCACAAATTGCTGATTGAAATCAAAGGTAACTGATCAAAAAATATGTAACTGAGATAAATGCCAATTGAAAATGGAATTTTGCTTCTCTCAAAATTCCAGCCGTACGTATAAATAGCTTTGCAAATATGCAAGCGAATGAATAAGAGTGTAAAATTTAGAATGAAAGAATTTTGCTTTAACTCATCGTTTGGGCTTGGAGTGCAACTGCTTGTAAAAGTAATAAACGAAACCCAAATTGTTGCTGCTCCCCAAATGGACGCGGGAGTCTTACTGTCTCTTGCTTGCTGCGATTTGAATTTTCATGCGCTAAGCAGTCGCTAATTAAGTTTACCTGACTGCAGCGACACCTCCGCAGTCAACTGTCGTCACGAACAACGAAGACATTGCTATTAATGAAAAATGGAGCTGAAGCAAGTTTTGTTTGCTTCATTTATTTGCAGCTGTTTACACAAACATAAATATTCGATAGATAAACACAAAGTATTCATCTTTACCTCTCTCTCTCTCTCTCTGTCCTTCTCTGCTATAAAACCGAACCGCAGTGCAGCACAGCTGAAGTTTGCAAACTTTTATTGCATTCCTTACACACACACGTAAAGTGAAGGGTGCTCCTTGATTTGTCAGCACATTTTATGGTTGCTTATAAATTTTGCATTTTTGCAAATTGTTTCAGCAATTTCGAGCGTCAGGTGTGCAAACACCAAAGGGATATAGATTGCTATACATATGTCTAAGCTGCAGA
Organism: Drosophila busckii; assembly: GCF_011750605.1. Lineage (NCBI taxonomy): Eukaryota > Metazoa > Arthropoda > Insecta > Diptera > Drosophilidae > Drosophila > Drosophila busckii. Next base: position 666,535 of record NC_046605.1, on the reverse strand, counting down.
CATGTGCAATATCCTTGAGATGTCGGCTGCCAAAAAAGCTTTCCAAAATCGAATATGCTAATTAGCCATAGTGACAGTTCAATACCAATCCCCCAATCAAAACAAAAACTTTATTTAAACATAACTAAACTATTTTCTATATTGCAGGAAGCTTATCGTCGCTGGGTTTGCAGCACGCTAGTGCCGTATTTTGCCGAGCCAGAGGATGTGGAGCCCGTGCCTGCGCCAGCGCCAGCAGCCGATGACCTGACGCCAGCAACTAACAAGAGTAAGCGCTCCATACGCACTGGAAATCGAACGCGAGAGCGCGAAGAAGTTGGGCAGGTGGTGGTGGCGCTGGGGGAGAAGCATAAATCTTTGAAATTAATCAGCAATAACAATAAATCAAATGACGGCAATAACATGAACGAGCGTCAGATTAATCAGGAGCATGACGAGGACTATGAGTCTGGGAATGCCAACGAGCACGAAAACGAAAACGAAAATTCAATTGCCAATGCGAATGGGAATGGGAATGAAAACATTCAAAGGTTCTACCATATTGTTGGCCTGCCCCAACAGCAACAACAACACAGCAACGGCAACGGCAACAAGAAGAATAAAAAGAACTGCGTACCCAAAGTGGAGCAACAATTCAATAATTTCATATCGACTGCCAATAATGCGGATCCCAGCGCAATGGATCCAGTGATATCAAAGCTACAAAAGAGGTAATCAAATGCTTAGCCCCCGCCAGCATAATTTACTTATCCTCCACTCTCTCTTTGCAGATCAACACGCAAGACAGAGTTCCGCATGCGTCGCCGCATACGGCCCTGCCTGAGCGTGTGCCAAACAGTGGAACAAAAGTGCCCCTATTTGCTGCCCGCCGATCGCGCTCCCGCGCTGCCCACCCAATATGCCGGCGAGCCGACATTTCTATGCCTAGGTAAGTGTGCATTGGCTATCGATAGTTTCCCCATTGTGTAATCGCCCATTGTGTTCTAGATCAAAACATACCCGAGACCGGTGAGCAGTTGAAGAAGTCCAGCTATGGACCCAACGACTGCTGCTACAGCTACTGCAACGGACCCATGCAGGGCATTTGCACCGTTTGCCAGGAGTTCGCTGGCCCAAGGAACGAGAGTGGCGCGGCGAATGCGACGAGCGCACGTCGTGTGCACAACATTACGCTGACTATGGGCTCGCCGGCTGGGGAACATGCGCGCGCCGCCAGCGTGGCTGTGGCTCTGAGGAATGTCACTGTGCGCACTGCGGCGCCAAGTGGAGCTGAGCTTCTGGAGCGACTGCCGTACTATGCGCGCGACGACAGCGTCTATTACTATGACGAGGACGAGGGCGATGACATGCCTGAGCTGGCGATCTCCGGCGGATGCGCCGCCGTGCCGACCGTGAGCAGTCGCTGCGAGATTCCCTACTATGCATCCGGCATGGCGCCGACGCCGCCCACACAGCTGCTTGTTTGGTTGAGCGCACTGCTCGGTCTGCTGAGCAGCTGTGGCGCGGGAGCGGCGCGCCAGCGCTACGGCCGCGTGCGTGGACGAACGTACTGTGCGGCCAGCTGTCACGAGCTGTTGGCGCGTCCAGCGCAGGACGCGATGGCAGCAGCGGCAGCAGCAGCAGATGGCGCCAGTAAGCGAAGCACGCACAAAGGCAACGGAAGTGGCAGTGGCAGAAGTTCGAGCTGCGGTCTGGGCTGGAAGCAGCAGCAATATGTGCGCTGGCTGCGCTCGTGGGCCTGGGCATGGGTCTGGTCGCTGATTGCGTATAAGCCCAAGTGTAGAAAAGTGCGATACTTGAGTAGTGGCAGGAGTAAGTTTAAAGGCGAAACAACTTTTAGATGTAGTCGTATACTTAACTATAGAGACTTGCAACTAATTCGAATCAAGTGCAGCGCTAGATATAGAAATTACCGTTACTTCTACTACTACAACTACAACATAAACGATTGGTGGCGAAGATGGACCTCATACTACAACTACTACTACTACAACAGTCCCAGTCCCACGAGCTCCTCTAGTCCAGCCCCAGTCCCAGTCCCCACCCATTCAACTCACACTTCGAATTCGCATTCAAGCTGCAGACCCACTGGCAATGGCGCCTTATAGTGCATGCAATTTGTATGTGGCCAGTTGGCAAATTGCAGCTGCAATTTACAAGTAAACGCCATTAATTCTATTTCGTACTCTAGACAACTAATGCTAGCTAATTAAAACCAACAAAAATTAAAAACCAAAAAAAAAAACAAAAACAAACACAACAGAAGAAATTCAAACGAAATAAAATGAATCGAAATGAAATGAAATGAAATGAGAGGAATGGAAATGGATTGAATTGAATTGAATTGAGAGCAAAACGTACAGTTATAGACTAAATTTGTCGGTTAAGTACCCTTAAACTGAGAAGGCAGCACTTAAAATATTTATGGCCCTTTTTCAAGTGAATAAACCACAAAAACCAAAACCAAAACCAAAAGTAAATACAAAATAAAATCTCAATTAAAAAGAATAAAAACTAAAAATAGCATATTTTATTACAACTAGAAAACAAAGAATATTAATATTTAATTAAATAAAAAGCAACTGCCAAAAAAATAGGTTTTTAGGTAAACATTAAATACAAACTCTTGAAAAACAAAAAAAAAAAAACAAAAAACAAAAAGCGTATATGAAGATCAACAACAAATGCCAAGTAAAAAAAATAATTATGATACATAAATAGTTATAAACTTATATAAGGCAACAGTGAGGAATGAATGATGACATAAAATATTTTAGGTTAGATAAAGCCGAAAAACAAAACAAGATGAATAGAACTAAAAGCTAGAGCAAACAATTAGCAAAAAATTTTATAAATAATTACATACAGACACACACACACACACACACACACACATACAACTGACACTGACATATAGGCCGCTTATCAAAATCACTTAAGAAACAAGAACACAAAATTTTACTTAAAGCAAAACTTAGTTTAAAATCAAAACAAATATTCCAACATAGCGAGGCTTGGAAAACCAAAATGTAACAACAAACAAAAACAACAAGAACAAGAACAACAACAACAAAGTGTGTGTAAGAATGTCTTTATTTAGTTTTTAAACATGAACATTTGTATAATCCAAGAAAAAAACGATTTATAAGTGAAGTATATAAAGCGCACAGAAAACTTAAAATGTAAGGTTCATAAAATAGAATTAAAGCGAAGAAGAAGAAGAAGAGACGAAGCTTCAAGGATGAAATGAAGAAATCTTGAGCTGTTAGCCCCACATATAGGAATATAGAGTAACAAACTCAAGAACAACAGCAGCAGCAGTAACAAAACAAAAGCAAAACAACAACAACATTAACTACAATAAAAAAAATAGTACTAACAAATAATAATGTTAATAATAATTTTTGTAATAAAGTTAACTCTGTGTAGCGTATATATACATACATACATATAGATGCATATAAATATAGATGTAAAATACAATATATATATTTATAATTAAACATTTATCGTACATACATGAGAAAATTACAAAAAAAAAAAAACAAAGAAAACAAAACATAGAGCATTTCACCCCACACAAAAATTAAACCTATACCAAACAATAAACGAAAACAAATATTTATATGTATACTAGTTACAAAAGTAATATTGTAATTGATAACAACTTAAACCAAAAAAAAAAAACCAGTTAGATGTACTCTCATATTTGATATTAGCTAATTGCCTATTAAATTAAGTATAAGCCACCAACTGCTCTCTATTTCACTCTCACTCCGTCACTGTCACTCCGTCACACTCACTTACCCCTTTTCCAAAATCTATTTAGCCAAACACTTTTCTTTCGGTTCTCGCACTAACCTTTCTTTGCGCTTCTCATCCATTGCTAGTGCTTCAGTTTCCAACGGTCCAATGCACTGCAGGCAGTGCGACCGAAACACACAGGTTTATGTATTTTCCAACACTATATTTCACCAAGGTGGTATATTAGTTGTTTATAGTTAACAAATAGACAAATGGCCTTATTTCTCAAGTTTTCGAAAACGCGCACATCACTTGAAAATACAGAAAAAGAAAATATATAGAAAACTTACTTAGCATTTAATTAATGTTGAGTTCTTGAGAACTTGCTACATTTCCGTTTCTATAACTGAGTCTTTTATAATTTCACTGCTATTCCTTGAGTTCTCTCTTTTATTTTGATTGTTGGCCTTTGGCCACATGTTGAACAATAGGCGACTGAGCGAGTTTGTCGCTCAATCGCTTATCGCCTGGTGCGTGGCCGAGGCCCAAGGCGCAATAAACAATTTTGAGGGTTCGTTTCGAGGCTAAACAACAAATAGTAATTAACAAAAAATATAAGCGAAGGGAAATAACGTAAGTTGAAGACGAAAACGAAGAAGATGAAGAAGAATTAACATTAAAAATAATGAAAATGAAATAGGAACATTTCAAAGCGAGAGTCGCTGGCACAAATTGCGCGCATATGCAAATTGTTATGAATTATTGTGTACTTTTGTAAAACTTTTTGATATATAATATAGTTAACATGAATAGATGCCTAAACAAATAAATTAAATGTTAATTTATTTAAATGTAAACAATAAATAAACTTGGCTAATCAGATCGCTTAACAGTCGCGACCGTGAGCGTGAGCGAGAAGTTGAGCAGCAAGCGATTTGAAACCTAGTGGAAACGCTCTTTGGTAATGAATAATGTTATATAAACTTAATGCAAGCGATAATATATTAATTCGCAATTACGAACTAAACACATGAGTAATTACTTTAAAGCAAACAAACAAACAAACAAACATTTACATTCAAGTTTTTGTGTAAAAAATTATATATATATATATATGAATAACAAATACATATATAAATCGAGCGAATGCCAATGTAACATTTCGGATATTTTATCAAGCCAAGTATTTAATTGCATACCGAAATCTCCCAGAAAACCAAAACCAAAAAAACCTTAAGCGCCAAATCAATAAAGTTCTTAGCACTTAAATCCCCACAGTATATATATGTATATATATATATTTACATATATAAATATATACATATATTTACTAAATATATGAGTATATATATGAATAAAAAATAAACAATAATTTTATAAGAAATAACAAGAACTACATCTGCAGTTAGAACAAATATACTTCAAACTGTTATGGCATGCTAAGCAATTGTTTTTTACAAAAACTAAATAATAATGAAACGAGAAAAAAAAATGTAACGCCCACACATACAAATAACACATTTAAACAAATTGAATACAAATGCCTAAACTAGAAAGAGAAAAGGACAAAGGACATTTTTTTAGGCCAACAAACAAGCAAACAATTCATGTGCCAAGCCAAACAATTTGTTCTACATTTATGTATGCATCGTATTTGATATCATCAAGAGCACAACACAACCAAAAGAAAACTAAACGAAATTAAATGTAAAATTTAATTATAAAATGGCATATTTCCAATGATTGTGCACACAAACACACACATAAACACATACCCTTCCAGTCCAGTCCCATTCAACCCCCAACCCCACCCCACCTCACACAAGCCGAACACCTCTCTATTTCTATCATAACAAAACAAAGTGTGTTAGTTAATTAATAAATGCGTAAATATATTAGAAATGACAAAATGAGAAATCTAAAAAAAAACGTACAGCTAAAAACTTTACAACTAACAACTATACTAAAATCTTCAGTATTTGTTAATCAATAAAAACCAAACGCAACCGTGAAAGCCACATAGCTAACGTAAAGAGTAATAACAAATTTCAATAAAAGCAAAAACCAAACATAACTGAGAAAAAAACAAACAACAAACTTTTCGCTAAACAGATGAAGAATCTTTCGTAAATTGAGAGATACGTTAATAGTAATACTTCATGAAAATTATAATTATTATTATAATATGGCATATAAATGACATAAAACTGGCATAATTATGGTAATTGTAAAATAATTTAACAATGACGTAAACGTAAACGTGAAAAGTGACAAAAGCCCCAAAAAAAAACAAAAAGTATATAATAATAAAAATAAATTGTTGTTATTGAATGTATTTGTATAGAAAATTATTATGATTATGACGATGAATAATAAATGATTACAAATAATAATGGCCGTTTGCAAATTAAATTGAAAATACAGACAGAGCACTTTCAAAACTCCTGAGTAGCTCTGGTGTTCTGTCTTTAATCAGGCAAGACAAGCTTTGCAGAGATTAAAGCGATTTAGCTTACTCTTATACATATATTTATTTATTCTTTTTTTTTTTTGCCCCCCAAACATTTCCTAATTAGTCGCGGGTCAAAAAAAAGAAAGAAAAGGAGAAGTGTTTGCAATTCGGTCGGTCGGGTTGCTGGGTCGCCGGCTCGTTGCCAAGCCGAAGCAGTCAGCCGAAGTAGCGGCCTGCCTTGGCTGCGAATTGTTCAGTGGCGCAGCTTCAGATTCATTTCGACTCGCGAAAGGGAAAGTTCAACGCTGCCAACGATTTTGACGACGGCTACACACTCTCAGGTCGCGCTAACTTGCGTGCCACAAATCGCAAGCAAGTCCAAGTGCGAGCTTACCACACAGGCACAGACACTTGTATGTGTGCCTCCGTGCGTGTGCGTGTGCGTGTGCGTGCGTGAATTTCTGAGTGCATAAAACTGTTTAAATATTTGCGCAGGCCGCAACGTTAACGAGCTGACGGTCAACTAGACGCTTCGTTGCATACTTTTAGGCTATAAACTTTGCAACACCCAAAATAAACATAAACATAAAAAAAAGACACGCTGAGCTCCAACCCAACCCAAACCAAGCAAGTGGCATGCATATTAATAAGGCGCAACAAATGTAAGTTGTGTATGCCGCGACTCAACGCAACTCAACTCAACTACTCACTACACTGACAACTGTGACAGCTACACGGATTTGTACTTAATTTGCGCCTGACTAAATTGCTTTTCTACCCGGCCCGGCCCGGTGCGGCCCGACCCGAGCCTGTGTGTGCAAAGGTCAAATTTAATTTAAAATGACGTTGCCGCGGAAATAGCTTGCACTCAAAGATGGGGGAGCCAATCAAGTAGAAGAATTTTGTACTTAAAGCGTTTCGGGAATCGTATTCGGAATCATGTCACAAGCCAGGAGTAAATTGCCGGCTGTCTTGTTGCTGCTCCTAAGCTGCGCCTATATAGTTCAAAGTCAGCAACTCGCAGCGTCGGCGAGCGCGTTGAAAGCTCAGCAAGTACCCAAACCAGAGCTTCAAGGTGTGGTGAATAACTCAACTGTGAATATGCAAATCGGTATTGAGAATTTGTTTATGAATTTAGCTTAATAACTAACTCTTTGCTTTGGCAGTTCGCTTGCCGCGCAGCGTTTTCCATGTGCGCTGGAATCCCAACGAGAAGTTCATTGTGGAGAGCCGCGAGAATCCGGCCATCAACTCATCCAAGCTGGCGCCGCATCCGCGCCTCAAGGTTTCCAAGCATAGAAAACTGACGCTCAGCCCCAAGCTCTATCTGTGCCATGACAAGTTCTCGGAGCAATGCCACAACAAGACCAAAGCATTTCGCCAGCGCATTGTGCAGGCCTTTGAGCGCTCGATGAGCGAAGCTTTGAACGAATCCAATCACTACAATGTGGACTACAAGCCGGTCTTTGGCGACAGCTTTGAGGAGCAGTATTATCCCTCTGCCTGTCTAGTTATGGAAGCCGGCGTGCGTGTGCTCAAGCGCAAGGACCCGCCCTTTGACAAGTTGGCCTTCGGTCGACTATTTCCGCGCCAGAAACTCTTTCCCAATGCGAAGAGCATCAAGACCTGTGCGATTGTCTCCAGTGCCGGCTCACTGGCGGGCTCTAAGCTGGGGCGTTTCATAGGTGAGCGCTGATTCAGTTTCTTGTCTACTCCCATTTTAATTGCGACTGCTCCACAGACACTCACGACATCGTCATGCGTTTCAATCACGCTCCCACGCGAGGACACGAGGCAGATGTTGGCAGCAAAACCACAATACGTGTGGTGAATTCCCAAGTACGTGCCTTGGCACTTGTGCAGTTGTTCCGGTGCTTACACTAATACCGTTACCGTTGCAGGTGGTGACGAAGCCAGAGTTTGATTTTGCGCATGCGCCCATATTTCAAAATGTTACCATAGCTGCCTGGGATCCGGGACGCTACAACGACACGCTGGAGGATTGGCTTACATCCGCTGACTACGATCTGTTCACCAACTATGAGATTTATAGGCGGCTCTATCCCAAATCGCGCGCATTTCTCATCGATCCGCACTCAGTTTGGCGCCTCTGGCAAAGTTTGCAAATATTTGCGGGCACTCGCGCAATTCGACGCAATCCGCCCAGCTCTGGCTTCATAGGCCTAGCGCTGCTTTTGCCACACTGTGCGCAAGTGGACTTTGTCGAGTATGTGCCCTCGACGCGGCTCAATGGACGCTGTCACTATTATAGCAAGGAGGTAACTCAACTTGGGAATATTTTCACAGCAGCCAGTGTAAGCCTTGTGATCTTTCAGATGAACTCCGCCTGCACCTTTGGCTCCTGGCATCCGCTGGCCGCCGAAAAGCTCATGGCACTGGATATGAATGCGGCCGACGATATGTCAGTCTTTCAGTTTGGCATATTGCGTATACGTCGTCCCGACCAGTTGCTCTGCGGCTTCAACTTCTTTGGCTACTGATGAAGTCGTCCACACCGACTACATTGCATTTACTCAAGCGGTTTTCACTAACAACTACAACCACAAATTCTATACACATACACACTCTACACACACACACACCCCGAGCAGCTTATAAACAATTTGCAATTAATAAACTCTTACTGGCTTATAAGTGCGTGCAGATAAGTGGGAGTGGTTGTGGCTGTGGCTGTGGCGGAAGTCAACAGACAGACTCTTGACTGCACCCACGTCCATGCAAACAACAAAGTCCCTGCCGTACTTCGCTGCTGATTGTGAGATGACAAAGGCGACAAGACAGGTAAATAAAACAATTTAAATACAATACACAACGATTAGCCAATACTCTGGCAATGATAAACTTAATCGCGCAAAAATAATAACTAAATATGCAATAAACTGCAAGATAAGCTGCAACATATATATGACAAATTTATGAATTACTGCGAACTCGCATATTCCATGCAGAGAACATTTATTTTACATGTACTGATGATTGCATGTTTTTCCCATTAAATATCGTAACTGTTGTCTATATGTATATAATTCCTGTAAAGCGAACCCAGCCAGGTGGAGAACAGCATTGAAGTTTATGATGTTTGTTTATTCAGGGTCCATGAAAAGGGGGGGTGGGGCTCATTAAACGTGCGCCGTTGTGCGAAACGTGCCAAGCATGCCGGAGAGCAAAAGCTAACCAGCCCCGAAAAAATAACAGACTACAGCAATAACAAGAACTCCAACAACAACAACGAGAGCAGAGTTATGATAGCACTTGGGTGAATGCTGCGTATGCGCAATATTTTGCGCATGCAATTAAGTAAAAATACTTATAGCCAAATAAACATTTAAGTTTAAAGCATTGAACCAGGAAAGTACTTGCAGTCAAACCAATGAAAGTTATGAGCATCAACATTTAAATAAAAATATAAATTGAATAAAGTTCAACCACACGTTAACCAATTTGAATGGCCGACTCGTGGACTCGGTCATTGGTTGACCAGCGAGCAGCGAGCCATATGACAAATTTGAATATATTTCATTTCATCGTTTGTGTTTTATATTTGGCAAATGCAAATAGCAAATCCAATTGCTTATAATGAGAGTGACTCGCTCGCCCCAGCGCGCATTTAATTCGTATTATTATTATTATCGTAGCCCTTGGCGAAATTCTTAATTTTCATAAGCACTTCTTAGCGTTCATTGCCCGGAGTACGTGCATGTAATTTCAACAATAATCATATGTATACGTCTGTATATAAAAGGCCATTAAATTGTGTTTAAAGCCAAAGTGAAATCAAACTATGAAATCAAACTGAAACGAAATGAAAGTGCAATGCAGCAGTTAGCCATGAAAGTCTGGCATATACATATATATAGTTAATATGAGAATATTCTAATTGTTTATAGCATTGTCGCCTGCTCGCTTCGATCTTAGGGTCTGTCTGAGCTCTGACAACACGACATCGATAATTTTGTTTGTCTGTCAATTCAATTTGGCTGCGTTTCAATGCGTTTTCAGCGGCTGCTAAATGAAATCTCAAGACTGTTAGCTGTCAATCCGAGTCAATAAAATGCTTAACTACAAATGCAGGCCATAGTTTAAATAATACATTGTTTATTCAATTGTTGTGTGTGTGTCTGCGAAACGCATTTTGGGCGCTTGAATTACTCAATCGCTTTCTTGGAATGGGCAGACAGTCATCTGATTATGCGGAAAGAAATATGAATAGATGCTCCGCTTTTGTTTAATACTTTATGAAGGAAAGCAGCCTGTCTCCCTCTCTCCGACAGAGAGAGAGAGAGAGAGAGAGACGTGTGGCTGCAACCGCAGCACGTATAAAATAATTCATCCATGGCTATATATGTAAAGGCTGCGCTAACAAAGAAAGAAACGCAAAGTCAAGGTTAGTAAGGTGACCACATGGGAGTTATTCTTTTATTTTTATTATCGTCTATTAAAAGCCCATAAAAAAGATTAATAACCTTATTGCTATATAAGTTTGTATGCATATGTAGATGATTGTGCTGAATTATGCCTAATTTTGATTGCAAATTAGTTAAATTAGTTTTGAAATTTCAGAATATTTTCTATAGAAATCAAATATTATTAATTAATTATTATTAATATTATAATATATATACCAAACTGCAGCTTGTGAGCAATGCTTTAATGCTAATTATTAATGTATATCCTTAGCATATTTATGCATTCGAAATAAATGGAAATTTATAAGCAATTCGTTTTTATAATATTAATTTTTATTATTGTATTATTTTTCAGTATATGGAATCTAACTTACAGGCTGATTGATTTCCTGGCTCTTGTTCTTTTCAAATAAAATGTCTGATTTATTTGTTTGTCTTGCAGAGTGCGATACAAAGGCGGCAAGAAGAAGAAGAAGACGAGCTGGAATGCATTCCAGCACGTTTGAGTGCGTATAAATCAAAACATAAGAACAATATAAAATGAAATTTTGTCAAGAGCACCGGTGTTGGCATTGCAAGTGATTCAGCTGGAGGCAGCTCCTGGTGCCGAAATGTATCTGCGTTTATCAGTAAGGATTTCGCAATTAGTGCGTCACATCGAGCGATAGAGTCTGGAGCAAGAGAGTGAATCAACGAATGCCGTTAAATGGAGCAAGTGTGGCGGATGAGTCGCAGTTTGATACTTTTGAAAACTTATCAACGCATTTCGCATGACAACTGAGGCATTGTCATATCGATTGTTGTTGTTGTTGTTGTTGCTTTGCATAACACACACACACACTCACACATATACATTAATGAGGAAGAAGCGCATTGTAGACGCATTCGAGGCATCCGCCTGACAGGGAAGGACGTCCACAACGTCTGACTGCCTGACCGATCGACTGACTGACTGACTGAATGACTGACTGGCGATCGATCGACTAACAAGCCGAGCGCTTCGGATGCAAACCATATAAAAGTATCTAAGCGCAACGGCAGTAGCTTCAGTCTAGTTGCAAGCTCAACGCGTACGCGAAACTGAAAACTCAAATTGGAAACACGTAAACTTTTGAGGTGCAGTGCGCGCGATAGCAATAAATCAGTTAAAAAGTAAAAAGTAGTATTCAAAAGTAAACAAATAATAAAAGCGTCAAAACAACGCATTAAAGTGTTCAACTTGTTGTACAGTGTACTCACTTCCGTTAAGCTAAACGCGTCTGCTGCAAGTTGAAGGTCCTTAAATCTTGCGCCAAGCCACACAGCAAATTTATCTCAAACAAGCTCCACTGTTCGGATAGAAACCACTTCGGAGAGCTACTTAAAGGTGTGTATACGACTATTCTAAGTTTAATGTTAGTCGCGTGACTAGACAGCCGGCGCGACCCATGCCCAATTACAGCTAGCCTAGAAAAAAAACGGTTGAAATACAACAACAACTATATACGCTTACCAAAATGGGCAGCGATCAATATTCGGGCGCAACTGAAACTAACTGTTGATATATTTTTGAAATTAACCACCCGCTTAAATAAATCGGCAAGCGCTGTCAGTTAGCCAAAGTACTCGGCGCTTAGCTAGAGCAACTAACGATAAAATACGTTAGTATGTGTATATTAAAATGTAAATGTTGGTAATATTCGTACTACCAATGGGTGGTAGAAAATTTAAATGGCACACACATACTAACTACTGGCCCGATTGTGCGCCCAAGACGACGGCGAGAATAGTTTTCCGTTATTCAAGCGGCCCACCACGAAAGTGGAAATGTCCACATTGGTGACTAAGAGAGAGGGCTAGAGAGAGAGCGAGAGAGAGAGAGTACGCCACCAAACAAGCAAGAGTCGAGCCCAAAGGCGAACCGTATTAGTCGCGCATGGAATGTGCAATGAGACGGACGCGTCGCTTCAAATCGGTTACTCAGCTATAATCAGATAAATAAATTTGTTTAAGAGTGCGCTTGGATTTGTTGTTGATTTATTTATTGCTCCCACCTAGCCATGTATTGTGATATGTTCAACTGCCAGTACCTAGTACAAAGCATTAGTTAACAAAAGATCGGCACAAGATAAAGAACGATAGCGAGAGCGCCGATAGTAGTGCGAACAATCTTCAATTCGTTATCGCATTGCCAATCTGCAAACATTAAACATTCCGTAAAGTTGGTAAGTTAGCAACTAATTTAATTAGCAAAAATATACATTGTAATTATCTCAGCTGATTTTTGTTCTCACTCTCTTCTTTGTTTATCTTTGTTTGTTTTTATTTACTTCCTGCTCTGCTGGCATGTGATGCAACTTTGATTGCATTCAATGGTTAATTGTTTTGTGTTGGATTTATTAACTATTCAACACGTAGGCCTCTGTCTGTCTGTCTGTCTGTATTGTGTAGACTTCAAATGCCAATAGCAGAATTTGAATGATGAGCCTAGAGCTGACCGTGACGTGATTGAGTTTGAAAACAGTTTTAAAGCACAATTGTCATACAATTACCATTAACCGTTTGTCATTATAATCGCATATATAAATTATGAATACATATAGTATGTATATATACTATATATGCGCTTAAATATATTTATTTTGTTTGCGTTCTGCCTTGTTGACGCCGCCGCCCAGAGTTCAGCGCAGTTCTCTCCTCTGTTCGAGAGTGGCAATGAACCAAGCGCATGCATTGAGATCTGCCTGCCTATAAATACCATCAAATAGTTGTCATTAAACGCAAGAGAACTGGACCTGGCTCTCATAAATATTTCATTGTTCCTCTGGCGCACAGAAAGAAATTGTAAGCCGTCCAAGCTGTCATTGCCCATAAAGAGGCGCGCCAAGTTCAAGTTTCATGCATGCCAGTTGCCTCTTTGTTTTAGTTGCAAGATCTTCTCTACTATATACTTACGCTATATAGAAATGAAAATAGATGCAGTGTGCTCACTGACTCATCCCAAAATTTAAACCCAAACTTATGCATTTTGCTGCTCACTTATAGAATAATTGCCTTTGCTCAAGATATGAATTCACACAGACATATATCAGACATATACATATGTGTTGGTGTGTTACTCATTCATTGAGAAACGTAAAGGCGCAACCACAATATATATTTGATATTCATTCATAAGTTTTGTTGTGATTTCCAAAATGTCAAAACTGCAAATTCAGCAGAAATTTGATAATTTTATAAGGAAATATTTACGGCGAGAGTAAAGTGGCAAATGTAAACTGACTACTGCTTGGCAGCAGCCTGCAGTACTCATTTGCATATTGACAGAGAGCACGGAGGGGGGAAAGAGGCTGTAGGTGTCACTAATAAACAGTTAACAAAAGCATAAAGCCGAACTGCCGCTGGACCGGCCTGAGACATGACACATATGGACAATTCCACGAAAATTCGCATTACTCATACGTATTGAAAAGACCGTCCAACAGGTTTGTGCTCTTAGCAGCGTCTCACCCACACACACACACACGCACAAACACGCGAGCAGACTCGCATTTACATCAAAGAGCGCACACTGCTTTTAATCGTTTCACAGCGACGCTCCCTAGAGAGCTGACGACGTCGACAGCGCTGTGTGCGCTCTTCGGCGTATGCGTAATGCTGTTCGCTGCTCGCTGCTCGCTGCTCACTGTTGGCGCAGAGCTGATAACTCACAGCGATCAGTTGGAATTCGCACGCTGCGCTGAGCGGTTGTGTCTGGTGGTGAGCTAAGCGAAAACGAAAGTAAATTGTTCCAAGCAAAGTGTAAAGCAGTTGCTACAAAAAAAAAACATTTATGTGAACTATTTGCAAAGTGAAGAAGTAACAAGTGCGGTGCATTCATAGGCAAAACAAAACGAAATTAAATAAATTAAGGCATATTTAACGCAAGCTGTCGCCCACACCCGAACACGAACACTGAAGCAGCAGCAGCCAGCGAGAGCTAATTAATTAATTTGTCAGTCAAGTGTTAAAGTGCAAACAAAGCAAACAACAATCCCAACAACAACAACAATCAAGAACAATTGCTGCAACTTCTTTGAAGCGGTTCATTGATCTACGCAAGCAAATGTAAGTACGGGCATTAATTATTAATTATTTAACCTAGACTATGCATAATCGCTTATGCTGCCTCATTGTGACGCATACACAAGTGCATAGCGCATATCTCTAAGGTCAAGTTCTAAACCAATATTATTCACTTAAGCGGCCGCAGGCTATTTGTTAATTTCATATTTGGAAATACACTTGTGCTGGAGCATAAAAGGTTTGCGCATATCTTATCAATAAGTAAAATTCATGAGCAACAGCGCTAAGGTATTCGAAAAAAGTGCCAAGAGTGCTGATAAGCGCAACAGGCAAACAGCAACAACAACAACAACAACAACTTTAACTCACAGAACTCAGAACAATAAGTCATTGTGCAATGGCGCATTTAGCTTAAGAAGCCAACGTCAGAGCAAACTTTATTAGGCACGTTAACTCAAACATACAGCAAAATAAATTATTCAACATTCGCTGGTATTAACCCAAGCGCTGAAATTTCTTAAATTATTGAAAAGAAAAGAAAGCATAGGCTGACTGATTTAAATGAGAACAACAATTGCCAGTTGAAGTTATTAAGTATTTTTTATGCGGTTTGCACCACCTCATAAAATATATTTAATTTTGAATTTGTAGAATTTAAATTAATTGAATTCCAACAGCTCTCTCACTCTCTCTGGCCGCTATACAAACTGGTTCCTTGTTAATCGTATGCGTTATTTGTCAAAATAGAAATAGAAAAAAAAGAACAATGTACGTATGCGTGATGTATGTTTGTATTTGCATAACTAATATGCGCTGGGTGTAGGTGAATCATATGCGAGCGGAAAGCACACAGAATTGTTTGCATATAGCACTCGGAGCTATTTTGGGTCAGGGCACACACGGGAGATCCTGCTATGACCCAGTTGGTAAATCTATAAACGCTACGTATACGTAATAAGAGCGAAGCAAATGCATTTGCCGCCTGCTGCTCAAAGCGCGTATTGATTTAACAACAATGCATAACGCTCATTGTTATAGTGACTGTAATTTGGCAAGTTGGGCTTAACCTTAACTCCATGCTAGCAACGACCTTCAACCCGCAGCGGCTAATTGCTCCAAATTTGGTTTATGTGCCGCGCTTAAGCCGCAACCAAATAAAACAAAATAACCCAAATATATGCAAACAAAACAATTTTATATTTATTTGGAAACGCTTGTCAACCTAGAAAATCCCCAGCGATTAGTCAATGGCCCCACAACAAGGCAGAATATTTAGACTGGCGCGCACAATCGCAAATATTATCTTAAAATAATATAAGAAGCCACAGCGTTAAAGCCGCCGCAACACTTGTCGTATAATTGATATCGCTTATCGCACACGTTGCTGATGTCACAGCACCAAATGCACTGAGCCAAAAATATACAACCTTAGATAAATTGCAAGGTGTTACTTACAATAAATAAATTCAGCTTGCCAGTTTACTTAAACTGGCAGCGTCTAACGAGCACAGACATCACGCATACGTCGCGCATAAAGATAGTTGAGTGCATTATAAAGTTATTAGGCTATTTTTAGCATGAAATCAAACTGTGATGCTAAAATTAAAACGCGAATTATATCTAGTATGAATTCAAGTGTAGACAAGCACATGACTGCGGCTGCAATCAACAATGACAACAGCAACAACAACAACCACACAAGTTAAAGCAAAATCAAAAGAAGTAAAGCTAACACGTCATAGCACACTCACAACTCAGCTGTACGAATCATATTGAGTATGACTTGCTGACTATAAATTAGAATAGAACGCGGTCGTAGTTTTTATTTAAATGGGTAGAGTCGTGGAGTTGCTCAAAGCATTAAATTCGCAAGAATTTCATTAATAGTTTAGAAACCGCAGCCGCAATATCATTAGCTAATATATCATTTATAACTCGCAGAGCAGCTGAACTTTATTCGTTGTGACATCAAAGGTTCCTCTTTTTAGCTTAAGCCATTGTGTTGGATTTGCATAGGCCGCCGCCACTTCCGCTCGACTGTTATTTGTTACTCATAGCCGCGTGCCAAGGCTCGTGTGGCTCAGGCCAAGTCAACCTGTTGGCATTTAGATTTAGCTTTATGGGCCAACGGCTTCCGTTCGCTCCGGCTCCGTTGGCAGCCACAGTGGGCAATGCCTCTAATTGATTGACGTTTTCTATTTTGCTCGCCGTTGTATGAAATAATAATTGACCTTTTTGCAAACTCTCTATTCTATTTTCTATTTTCTGTTTTCTATTTGCAGTGCGCAGCGCAGTTGATATTATTATTTCAGCGTTGGAGTTGAAGTTCAAAGTGCGCTCCGTTGCTCGCAAAAACAGCCCAAAACATGGCCAAAACCTGCCAAAGTCATGCATCCGTGTTCATGGCGCTAGTCCCACTGCTGTCCATACTGGCGGCAGTGCAGAGTGCGCCAGTGTCGACCACATCACAAGCAGAGGTGAGTGCCCAAATAAATAATTAAGAAAGCAGAAAGCAACTCTAAGGCTGATGAATCATCACACATCACCACCAACTATATAGAAGTTCCGATTTGCGCGACAGACTTGTGCCAGGCACACAGCCACAGACAATTAAAGCGCTTATTATTATTATTTTTAAAATTTTAATGTGGGTGGCAAATTACGCTACGGGCACATGCAATGGGCTCTGTGCATGTCAAGCGGACACATTCAACATTCAGTGGATGCATGCAACCAAAACTGACCTTAGCCTTTTCGCGGTCAACTCAGGAAGATAACGAACTTTAAATGCGCTCGCTATGTGAAATTAGTATTTGATAATACACAGCATTTTATTTGGCTTAGTGATAGCACTAAGTTTTAATTAGTTAGTAAAAATTATCTGATTGGGCGTTTTGTAGTCATGACATTGAAATGAATTACAGCTTCCATTTCCATAATTATTATTTTATTGTTTTATGTTCATTATACTGGCGTTGTAAATAAAATTAAGCAAAGCTGAAAAATAGATTAGCTATGATGTTATATGTGTAACTTCGGTTGGCTTTAAGCTGTGTGTCGCCTGGAGTAGCCGTCATTATTATTAAGTGCTTGCTGCATTATCAATCGAATGCCAAATTGCTGTAATTGATTAGCCGGCAGCTTCATTGGCATGTGACTGGGTGGGGGAGTGTTAGTTATCTGCAGTCATAAGTTAGCAAATGCAGTTGACAAGGCTGTCACGTTTTGCCGATCGCGATCTGCATAAATTAAGATGAAGCAGCAGCAGGAGATGCAAGTGAGAAAAGCAAAGGGGGTTATTTGAAAGAGAACGGACATTAGTAGTCAAATGAATACAGTTATCTTCCTGCTTTGCCTTTTACAGTAAGCTGAATGTGTAACAAGTGCGATAGTAACAATCCAAAGATTACGCACGCACGCACGCGCTGTAAATAAAAGTTGCCTGCCTGCCTGCCTGATGACTTGGTGAGTTGACTAATTGATATGTTGAGTGCGTCGCCAGTGGCATGGCCAGTCGCCCAAAACGACGTCAATAGACATAGACATAGAACATAGAACATAGACAATACTCTATTCTCTATTCTCTATTATATTCTATAGCGCACTTTACCATTTTTGCGTCTCGTTTCAATGCCAGCTGATTGTTTGTTTCGCCGATTCGCTGCTTCGTTCTTCTGTGAAGCGCTCGATATGCAATTAGAATTTCATAAGATGCCAATTGTTAGATAAAGGGCTGCTGCCCAGTCGTGCCGATTAGCTAAACGTAATGTTTACAAGCTTTAATTAACAACCAGCAACAGCACACACCAATTTATTGATACAAAATCTTTGTGTGTGTGGAAAATAAATTACTGACATGTGTCGCTGATTCACAATGGAATTTTTCATATATTTTGATTTAACGATTCATGCGCATAGACAAAAGACTGAAAGCCTGTGATTATATTTAACTACTGCACTCTCTTTCTCTTGCTTTTCAAAAGTAATACGCTGCGTATGCATAATAACATACAAATGAGTAGAGCGTATGGTCAAGTCAAAGGTTAATTGAGACTGTGAGCTCAATTCGGAGCAACGTCATCGTCTGTTCATATACATCGGACAGTTTGTAGCTAACATTTGTTCAAAATGCTGGCGTTTGACATTAACTAAAAGAAAGCGTTAGGTAATGACGTCGGCAGGCTAATTAATGCTTCAGGTGAACGGGCAAAGTTTTGCATAAGTTGCCAGCAAAAATTTTAGCGTGCGTCACGCATTCAGTTAATCAATAAATTCCAAGCAAACACTTGATGACTAGGCCAAGTTGAGAGCCATGTTGCTGCCAGCCAGCCAGCTGCAAATAAGTTTTGATTGATTTGGGCAAACGTTGATTAGCCTTGCGCTTAGCAAACAATTGACGATCGATATAGATATAGAATGCGCACATCCCGCTTGATATGCGATTACATAATCGCAAAGTCAGCAAGTCTCACGGCTGGCAACTTCTTTTGGGCTGATTGTGCAACAGACAGAGATTTGTCCCAGCTTTAAGCTGAAACCCAGTTGAGTGAGTGATGTAAGCATTAGTGCAATCCAAATGGCTGCAACTGGAGCCACCAAACTAGTTGGGCTAGTTTGCTTTCAAGCAAGTTCCCAACACTCGCACTTTGGCTTGGAATTAGGTCTAGGCTTGCTCCTTATCGTGTCCACACACACGCACACACACACAGTCATCGACCTGACCCAAAAAAGAAAAACAAATGCGGCACCACCCTAACTATTAGTTTGTTGGGGTTGTAATTTGCTCTTTTTTATTTACAGCCCCCCCAGTGTAAAACGCTCTTATTTATAATTTATGCATATCCTAGTCTTGTTTGACCGGAAGCGTGTTTAGAAGCCTTAGCACGCCAATGGGCGCTCTTTTTTGGGCAAAGGTCAATGACTGCGCCTTCGAGCGGGGGAGTGCATGTGTACTCAACATATATACTATATATATATACAAATGACTTCTGATCCGATAGCAGCAGCAGCAGCAGCAGCGCATAGTTAGCGCTTGGTTGTTGCACTCGTTTACACTTCGGCTTTGGCCTGCGGGGCATTTCCTGCAAGTGGTGGAGCACTTAAAGTAGGCAAAGAGGACAGTGCTACGCCCAGCGCAAATATTTTCACATTACATCAATCAATTAAAGTATATAATCAAGTTGGTGCGCGTGGCTGCCTGCAGCATTCGCTTGATTCTGGGCGCTTAATTTGTTGCAATTATGCTTAAGGTCAGCTAGCCAAGGTCAGACATTCAAGTATGTTAATATATATTGTTGATAAACGTGAGGTGCTTGAACCGCCACAGAGCATAAACTTTGGAGAATAACAAGCTTAAACATATTGCAGCCCTAAATGTTTATGTTTATATGCGCGCTTAGCGTAGCTTAATGAAAGTTCAAGACACTGTGCGCTTATCTAAATAGCTTGCTTGCTATCTTTATCTTAACCTTTCCTAACTCTGGCCCAGTATAATAGACAATAGCTTGGAGGCCTGTGGAAAGCGCATCTTCCGCAATGTAAAAGTGTCATTGACAACATGTCGTATGTGCTGTATCTGAGAATTAATTGCGTAATAATTTTGACAGCAAAAAGGCGGAAAGTCGCATATAATTTGTATATTGCAGCCGCATATTGTTGCTCTTTGTTGCTGTCGTTCAGATTGTAACTGATTGTTGCTTGTCAACAGCGAGCTCTGTTTACAAAACAAATATATATATATATATATATATATGTATGTGAGCAAGAAGCAGGCAGAAACAAAAGCGTAGAGTTCGTTTACCTTTTAAGGCCCAGCGAGTTGACCAGTGGGTCCCCGCATGCCCGGCAGCGTACTAAGTGAGGCGTGCAGAGACAACGCTGCGCATGATCAATGTTCTATGTGATAAACGAAATGTTTACTTCCTTACCAAATAAAACACCGCACAATCAATAAAATACAAAAATAAATATTAAAATACGGCGAAACAAATTAAAAGTCAGCTGAGCAACAAGTATCTTTTAGATTATGCAAGCGACGTCTGCTATTAATTTACTACACACAGACATACGTATACGTAATGTGCGATTTGCCGCCAATTTAAATGTGCGACACACATAAAGCGTGGCACATGCTTCACATGTCAAGTCAAGCTAAAATACAAATGTTGAATAACTATAACGATATAAATTATATTTGCCAAGAATTATGTTCGAGCGATTGGCCAATTAAAGTTGCAATTGCTCAGGCTTGAGAGAGAGCATTAACTAATTAGTTGCTGCTTGGCAATTAAGACAACTAACTGTACTCGTGTTACCGTTAGACAACCTTGCTATTGTCTAAAGATGCGATGCTTCCTATAAACTGTTGGCATGCTGCCTCAATGCTAATCAATTACTTAAGTCGCTGTTGCTGTTGTAAGCCTCAATTACGATTACGATTAATTGCAAATTGCCATAAAATAAAATACGAAAAACAAATATATATGCATGTATAGTTATTTATAGCAAACGCTTCCTTAACTGAAAATTTTCACACCTTGCACGGCGCATAATTAAAGTCACGTATTATTGAATAAACGTCATGTATGTCACTTGGAAAAAAACTAAACACACTTGCCTCAGCACTTGGCCATAAATTATGCCAGTCAGCTAGTCAGTTAGCTAGAATTCTTGTTGCTGTTGTTGTTGCCGGCAGGACTTGGTTATCTTTAGACTCATAAATTGTGCCAAAGTGTTGACCTTTGGCTCCTGTCACTCACAGCTCACTAAATTCGAGATCTCTTATCTTTTGTCATTGCAGATCTATTTATCGCAATTCGGTTATCTTCCTGCCTCGGCGCGCAATCCGGCCAGCAGTGGACTGCAGGACAAGCACACCTGGGTTAGTGCTATAGAGGAGTTCCAGAACTTTGCTGGCCTGAACGTAACTGGGGAACTGGACGAGGAGACGATGAAGCTGATGTCGCTGCCACGTTGCGGCGTCAGAGATCGCGTGGGCTCTTCGGACACGCGCTCCAAGCGCTATGCCCTGCAAGGCAGTCGCTGGAGGGTGAAGAACCTGACCTACAAGATCTCCAAGTATCCCAAGCGCTTGAAGCGCGTCGATGTCGATGCCGAAATAGCGCGCGCCTTTGCCGTCTGGAGCGAGGACACCGATCTGACCTTTACACGCAAGACTTCGGGTCCAGTGCACATTGAAATCAAGTGAGTTCCCATATATAGTCAAAGGCCAAAATCAATTGCTTACGCTTTCGTTCTCTGCCTTGGCATAGGTTCGTGGAGAGCGAGCATGGCGATGGCGATGCCTTTGATGGTCAGGGCGGCACCTTGGCGCACGCCTTCTTCCCCGTCTTTGGTGGCGATGCCCACTTCGATGATGCCGAGCTCTGGACCATTGGCTCGCCACGCGGCACGAATCTCTTTCAGGTAGCAGCGCATGAGTTCGGTCACTCTTTGGGACTCTCGCACTCGGATCAGTCCTCTGCGCTCATGGCACCCTTCTATCGCGGCTTTGAGCCCGTCTTCAAACTGGACGAGGACGACAAGGCCGCCATTCAGTCGCTCTACGGGCGCAAGACCAACCAGTACACGCCCACAAATGTCTATCCGCCCAGCACGCAGCGACCCTCGTATACGCCACCAAAGGTGCCGCTCGACGGCTCCGTCTGCAAGGACTCCAAGGTGGACACCATCTTCAATTCGGAGAATGGCGACACCTTCGCCTTCAAGGGCGACAAGTACTATAAGCTGACCACAGACTCCGTGGAGGAGGGCTACCCCAAGCTGATATCCAAGAACTGGCCGGGTCTGCCGGCCAACATTGATGCTGCCTTTACCTATAAGAATGGTAAGACGTATTTCTTCAAGGGCACACAATACTGGCGCTACCACGGCAGCCAGATGGATGGCGCCTATCCCAAGGAAATAAGCGAGGGCTTCACGGGCATACCCGATCATCTGGATGCGGCCATGGTGTGGGGCGGCAATGGCAAGATCTATTTCTTCAAGGGCAGCAAGTTCTGGCGATTCGATCCGGCCAAGAAGCCGCCCGTCAAGGCCAGCTACCCCAAGCCCATTTCCAACTGGGAGGGCGTGCCCAACAATCTGGATGCAGCGCTGCGATACACCAATGGCTACACGTACTTCTTCAAGGGCGACAAGTACTATCGCTTCCACGATGCGCGCTTTGCGGTAAGTAAACTGGTGGCCTAATCCTCACTCAACGAAATACTTAATAGCTTGCGAATGTATCTGACAGGTGGACACGGCAACGCCTCCATTCCCACGCCCCACAGCACATTGGTGGTTCGGCTGCAAGAACACGCCCTCATCCACAGGTAATATTATTGAGGATGAGCAGCAGCAGCAGCAGTCGGAGCAGCGCTCGCAGCAGGCTGCCGATTATGGTAACAGTGATATTGACCTGGAAGCAGGTGAGTGGGATCGACTCAGCGGTAGTTTTGTTTGAATCCACAATCGAAACCCAATTCGAAATCGAATTCGAAATCGAAATCGAAAGTTGCCAACTGCAAAGTGTATGCGAATGCACACGAAAGTCTTAAAGATCTCATAAACATTATATGATATGAGTTGTTGTTACTTATGAAAGAAATGTTTAAGCAACTGAATCAATCTTGCAATTTATATACAATTTACATATATATGGTATGTTTAATTAAGTTTATCCCACATACATGTATGTCTCTCTATATATGAACTTGTGCTGTACTGTACTGTAGTTAATGCTATATCTAAAAAAAACCAAAAAAAAAAGAACAAAAACAATGAAGAAACATGAAATACATTATTATTTTTATACTAATTCTACAAATGTGTATGATCAGTCTTTCTTTATCTTATTGTTAGCTGTACATTTTATAATTACTGTTAATTCAGATCTGGTGTTTTACTTTAGTTTGTTACAGTTAAACCAACTACTGCTTCAGATATTAATATTTCCATAGCAATGAATTAACAACTTAATTGATCAACTAACATTTCAATTACTGGTTTTGGTTAATATTACTAAACTAACTAACTAGCAAGTCACTTGTTATTTTTTTACTACTCACAATTTGGTAACTTTTATATGTTAACCTATCTTAATTTGACATCCATGACACACTAATTTAACTCAATTTAGCATACCATGTGAAAAAAATCAATGTATATCAAAGAGAATTTCCAAAGATTAATCTCTGTATAGACAACTGAAAGCTAATAATAATTAAAATATTTCTTGCAGCTTACAAAGAATTCTAATAATAAGAAAAAAATAAAAAACAAACTACTGGTCAGTCGGTCTCACTTACTACTAAAAACCCTCTGCTTAGCAGTGGGTCTCCAGCCAATATAGCTTTAACCATACTATAATAATTAGAGCTTAAGTATCAAAATGCATAATCAAACCACATGCATGGCCTATTGACTAACAAATAAACTTAAGATCTGCAAATATTAATCAAAAACAACACTAATTGTTAAACACCACAATGAATTTGCAAGTAGTTTTAAAAACACTATGCTGGTAACTTTTTAGAATTGAGCCCCTCCCCCCTCTGCCAACCTGCTTAACTTTAACTAAATACTAAGTATATATATATTAAATGTATGGTAGTCCTATGGTATTATTAATATTTATTTTATTATCTCCTATGTCTCCACCACCATAAGCAACTTTTAAATTTTATTTTCACACTGTTTTGCGTTTAAAGTATTGCGTTTAAAATTGAACTTTCCTCTCCTTTGGCACCCAAACCAAATTTGTAAACGGCTAAAGGCTTTTGTTTTTTGTTAAGACACACTGTACACAAAAGAATTCTTAAATTGCATGTTGTCTTTTTTTTTATCCAATTAACAAACACGTTAGTCCAGTGCATGAATCCCTTTTATATATATTTTGCACACACACACACACGCTCACAAACACATGTGTATGTATACAGTTAGTGATATACCGTTTGAATGTTGCGCAAGCCGTTATATTTTGACCCAGTTCTGTGTGAAATTGACGGTCGTTGAATTTATACTCATACATTCATACACACACACATACATACGTAACACTGCATGCACGTGCTTGTCAGAGACAACACATAACCCGTATAATTTACATAAAAAAGCACAACTAACTTACACAAATTGAATTCATTTGTATTTTGCGCTCACAAACTTCTGCATACATTCGTAATGTGTTTCTTGCAGGCTTTAGGAGACGCGGATAACTTGAAACCGAAACAGAAACAGAAACATGACCAATTTAACAATACAAAGAATCAGCGCAAGCAACAATTACAAAAAAACGAAAATAAGAACAAACGAACCCACACATACACACACACACACACACACACACGCTTTAAGCTTATGAACTACATACATGCATAAGTAATGCTTGGAAGCTTCACTCTCTTCACGCTCTCTCTCTCTCTGCTCCTCTTACTCTTGCTTGGTACTACTTGTTACACCTTGCGTGTGTGTAATGCACACATACATACACACGCACACACTTATGTAGCTTGATAAGTTATTGCCAAAATAATTGACTGTATTGTTACCAATTGCAATCGCTTCATCTGTAGTCTGTAGCTTGCTTGTAGCTTGTAGTTAAATTACTACCCCCCACCTCCACCCAAGAAGCACTAGCTTTTGTTAATTTGTTATTATTATAAATATAATTTGTTCATACATCGACTATCTCTTATATTGTTCACATTGTTCAGTCCCGACCACGAACACGGTAACGAGTACGGGTCTGCTGCCCGGCTGGATGTGGAGTCTCACAAACAGATACTTTTAAAAGAGAGCCTTGTCTATTTGTGTATGTGTATGTGTGTGTGTGTTGCTCTACAGTTCTTGCGAAAACGGTTTGTCGACTTGTCTTAGTCCCAAAATGCTCACCCCAATCTATAGATACATCTATATGTACATATATTTATTATATGCCTGCTTGAGTGATCTCTGTCTCAAATTCAAAACATAAAAAAAACACCACACAAAACGACACGCCCAAAAAGCCAACGCCCATAGCTGCCGTAACGTAACAAAATGATCTTCAAAAACAATCGCGCACAGCGTGGAACAGTATGTTGATAAAATTATTCTTTTATATTTAATTTAATTTTAATTATAAGTTTAAGTCAGTTTTAGTTTCGATTAATTTCTAATTTGTTTTTGGCGAGCTTACCTTAAGTTAAGATATTGTTTTGTACTATGACGCGTATGCGTAATTTTTTTTTAAAATCTTTTTGTTTTATTATACAAAATCAGTTCACGCGTATATCACATATATTACAAAATATTCTATAAGCTACACTAAGTACATAATATGCAGTTTTCTATGCAAATTTTACTAATCTCCAACATTTTCTGTATCCCCTGAACAGCTGTTGGCGATAATCAAACAAACGATGAAGCCGTCGAACCAGAAATGGCGGAACGTACTGGCAATGGAGCCACCAGCCTCTTCAAGCTCAGCAGCGGGTCCGCTGTCAGTGTACTGCTCAGTACGCTGCTACTTTGTTTTGTCTCCAAGTTTATAGTTAGCTAAAATATGTATTTTTTTGTTTATTTTTACCAAAATTGGTTGGCTGCCTCATCACATACTACACTAGTGCCTAGAAAACGGTTCATACACAATTCGAATAAATTGTAACGGAAGTATGCATATGCATACCATATCATTTGAGCAATGCTTAATCGGGTGCCTTAAATATTGTTGTTGTGTGTAAATACGAGTAACTTATGTAAATGAACCTTAAATATTTATTACATTCCACAACAAAGAGTAAATAGAAAGGAACTGATCAAACAGAAATTAGTCATGTCATAGCATAATATATGATGTTCTTGAAATATGACAATTGCGATATTAAGTATAACGAGCCATATACATACCACATGAATGAAAATTTCAAATGAAGCGTAATATAGTTTAGTTCTTACTTGTTAAACTTACTACTAATGATACGAGTTGAGCAGTAAGTGCTGTCAATTAAAATATGTACACATACATATACAAGAAACTATGTAGACGTTGCATTAAAGTATTTTCACTATTTCATTATCACATTTCATACTAATTTATATCTAAGTGATACTTAAGCGATATTTTTCGGGTTTAATATTTAAAACCGAAATATAATTTTATTTACATACTACTATTATTACAATCATAATTATTGTGTAATAATTTTATAAAATTGTATGCGAAACGCGTGATCGAAAAGTATACAAAATAAACAAACGAAAATAGTCGCATAGAAACCACTACGCTCCCGGTTGGTACAAAATTTATACAAATCGTTGACTTATAAAATATTTTCTCAATGGACATAGAATTTTGAGCGTTCCTCTAATATTTGCTTTGGGATAGCTTAATTGGTAGCTTGAGTGTTTGTATTGGTGGTGGGATCAATCCTAAAGCTGCGGCGACGTCCAAGGCCTGAAAACAGCCAGCCAAAACAATTGTTTGCTAAATAATGCATGCGGGATAGTAGGCAGTATTAAGTTTAAGTCTATGTAATTAGTTAGTCACTTGTTTGTTACATTTTACAGCAGACTCCATGCCATCAATGGGCAGTTTGGGGGCTTTGCTGGAATGTGGCGAAACCGTATTCAGAGTGCTTTGAGCCACGCCCAAGTAGTCATTTGCCATTTTGATTTCATAGCTGGAGCAAGGAGAAATGGATCGTGGCACCATTGAGGACTTGTCCGTAGTTAGATCAGACTGCGCTTCAATTTTCACACGACCGACTATAAATCAAAGAGCACATTGAGTTGTGAAACTGACTAGAAAGCCTAACTATACTTACCAACGCTCTCTTGGAGGTTTTTAATCAGCGCCGCCTGTTCTGCCATTTGCCGCTGTAGTTTTTGAAATTTCTTATTGAATTCGTTTAGTTTGCCCTTGCCCATTTGCTTGTGCTCAATGCATATGCTGCCTACGCTGTCATTCGAGCAGTGTTCCTCACTATCACTGATGGTAATAGATTCAGCAGGTGGTGGCGAGATTACGCTGCACTCAGCTGTGTCTTCATCCGTTACAATAGTGTCAATAGTCTGCGAGGAGGTGCCGCCCGGCGAGCCAGATGTCGAAGGTCCCATGCGCTTGCGTAAGCGCCTATATCGCACAGTTAGTATGCGATTCTGTAACGTTTTGCTTGTCAGCGTTCTGAAGGCTTCCATGGCCAACTCGGCGGTTGGGTAACGTACAAAGGCATAGCGCGCACGCTTTTGACGCTTCATGACGCCAATATCAACACGCATGGAATTTAGAAACGCCTTTATCTCAGCGGCATTCATGTTGAACGGTATATTGCTGACATACAGCGAGCACGGATCAATGCAATCTGCCTGTTCGTCATCGGTGAAGGTCTTCAGCTCAGCATGCAAGCGGCCTTGTCCAAAACGCATGCGTTTTATATCCTCAATTGTGCGCTCTATATCCACATCGGGTTTCAGATGCACCATGCAATAGCGCTGTGCCATGGATACTGGGAACACAACATCCCTGATGCTCTGTGAGAGGTCTGTGACCGTAGAAAGCTTAATCTCTGGATCAGGAAAACGTATAAGCAGCGTGGGTGTCGGCGATGTCTTTGTAGACAGCTCACGTTCCAATGCCAATGCACGAAGTGCATTCTGTCGACGCACCTGGTACTGTTCCTTGCGATTAAGCTTAATATCTGCAATCAATTAAGTTATTAATGGTAAATATTTTATCTTGTAGCTAAAATTACTTTTCCTGTTTAGCTTGAGTTCTATGGTTTTGTCTTCAAATTGAGTAGCCACATCATTAGGTGGAGCTCCCGTAAATGGTATCCAAGGTAGCAGTTGACCGCCTGCAGGCGCCTGCTGAGGCAAATACGTTGACTCGCAGCCATTACCTGTATAAGCTGGCACGTGGTTCGAGGGCAACAGACTCCCGCGTTCTACGACCATACTCATAAAATCACTGTCCTTATCCGTGTCTTTATCCTCAGCTGGATCCGACTGTGCGACGGCTGCATCCATATGCAGCTCTTGATCTTTATCTTCATTCTAAAATATGAAGAGGCATTAATATATGTACTCTGAATATAGAAAAGACTGTGCACCAAGCACGGTCCCTACGTTTTCATTCTGATGGATTACACGCTTGGCATCCGGTCCATCCCCTAAGCCTGTTTTTTGTGAAACGGCCAATAGTTTCAAATCCATATCTTTTGTATAAAATTGAATAAAACCTAGTGTTGAACAGCAATTAAAATGAGTGATACTTTGAACACAACTCACAATACAATAAATTACGAAGTATGTGTGGGCACACTAGATTAGGGTTGTTGTATTCGTTGAATAAGTTGAAATGATGTGTACACACTTTTGAGGTGCGTTAGTATTTTTTTGTTTGTGGTCACACTGTTGTCAACATGCACGTTGCGCAAAAAATAAACAAAGCTACGAAGGTTGAAAAAAAACAACGCCGGTGCTTGGCCATAATAAAAGCTGACTATAATGTGCTGCCAAGTGAGGGGCCAAGCATATATTTGGCAATACTCAATGTAGGCCTCAGCAATGGACTCACTGAGGAGGCGTTGCTTAAAGCGGCAGCGGAAACAGGCGGACAAGTGACGCAAGTGATAGTCTTACCCTCAAAGTCATATTGCTTTCTAATGTGTGCGACAGTAGCTGATGCGGAGTGTATCTTTGAAGGCATGCACAATGTGGCAGCCATAGGTCAACAAGGCGCTGTAGCTTACTTAAGCTACGTGAATCGACTGCCCGAAGTGCAGCTGCAGGAGCAGCAAGCCTGGCATAGAACGCTACCAAATGGACTAGTGCTATTGCCAGATTTTGTAAGCGTCGAAGAGGAAGCAGCACTGCTAGAAGCGGTTACAGTGGATACTGACTATGCGCAGGATAAGCTCAAGCATCGCGTGGTGAAGCATTTTGGCTATGAGTTCATCTACGGCAGCAACAATGTAGATGCGGATAAACCCTTAGAGCAGCGTATACCTACAGCATGTGATTTCTTGTGGCAGCGTTTGAGCTGCAACGAGGCCGTGCCCAAAATTATTCCGGATCAGCTGACTGTAAACGAGTACGAGCCGGGACAGGGCATACCTCCACATGTAGACACGCATAGCGCCTTTGTAGATCCCATACTATCGCTTTCGCTGCAGTCGGACACAGTCATGGACTTTCGTCGTGGTGCAGAGCTAGTGCATGTGCAGCTGCCTAGGCGCTCCCTGCTTATAATGAGTGATGAGGCACGCTATGATTGGACGCATGGCATTAAGCCTAAGCATTCGGATATAGTGCCTACGCCGACTGGTAGTCTAACCACGCAGCAGCGCAGTAAGCGCACTTCGCTGACCTTCAGAAGATTACGACGTGCGCCTTGTGATTGCGCCTATGCAACGCTCTGTGATACGCAGCAAGCAAAGGCGCCCCAGGCATTGGACGAAGCGCTTTCCACGCATGCCACGGAATTGGAAAAGCAGAATGTGCATGTGGTCTACGATCAGATAGCGCAACATTTCAGCGATACACGGCATACGCCCTGGCCAAAAGTGACGGAGTTCCTGCAAAGCTTTGATCCGCATTCTGTCCTCTTGGATGTAGGTTGTGGAAATGGCAAGTACCTCAACTGCAATACAGAGCTATTCAGCATAGGCTGTGATCGCTCCTTGGGCCTCTTGGACGTCTGCCAGGGTCGAGGGCAACGCGTCTTTCGGTGTGACTGTCTTCAGCTGCCCATCAGGTCAGATAGCATCGATGGCTGCATCTGTATTGCCGTCATACATCACTTGGCCAGCAGGCAGCGACGTCTGCAAGCGTTGCGTGAATTGACGCGCGTGCTTCGCCCCGGCGGTAGAGCTTTAGTCTATGTCTGGGCTAAGGATCAATGTCGTAATGATCGCAAGTCCACGTATTTGCGTCAGAATAAAGCGGTGAACAAGCAACGCACCACGGAGCAGGCTCAACGCCAGCAGCTGTCAACGGAACTGCAGCAGTTAACCGTAATGGATAACTTGGAGGTTTCACTGCCGGTGCATACCAATCGCACCGAGTTCCAGCAGCAGGATATCTACGTGCCTTGGAAGACCAAAGGTGAGCAACGAACCACCTTTTTACGTTACTATCACGTCTTTGAAGAGCATGAACTGGAGCAATTGTTAACTGAAGTGGACCATGTGGTTCTTAGAATAAGTTATTATGATCAGGGCAATCATTGCGTGATCTTTGAAAAGCGCAAATGAGCGTAGTAAATATATAAACCCCTACTAAATATATATTCTCTTTCTTATCAGTGTATGATTGATTGGGATATTCCATACCTTGAGCTTGTTGTTTAATTTAATTAGTTTCATTTATTTGATTCCAAAAAATACATACATTCACATATTGTTTACTCGTTTTTGAATTGAACTTAGACAATTAAGTTAAGGTTAGTAAAGCTTACATTTTGACTCACTGTAGAATATAATAGTTTGTTTTTTTTTTGTTGTAGCTTTGGACCATAAATTGACAATTCCTTAACAGCTCGTGCACCGAAGTTTGCATAGATTTAAATTATGATATTATAAGTAGTACGTGCGGATTTATTTACAAATGATTTGTTTGTCAGTTTGTGGATTATATAGATACTTGCGGGAGAACATTAATTATTGCTTAGAGAATTTGAGTAACATAACTAGCTACCAGAAATCGAGAGCAAATGGGTTTTCCTAATGTGTGTGCTGTTCATCAGTTCTATAACAATAGACAGTATGCATATTTCAAAGGTACCTTTTACACACATTCACACATACATATATATTGTATATATAAATACGATTTTAAAAATGACATTTATACAATTACATTTAAAAACACTTAGAGCTTAGAACACTGCCTAGACTTGGACTATATATAACTATGTTATAATATCAGTATAGGAATTAAATGGTTTTTACTTGCTTTAAGACTAGGTTACAGTTTCAAACGTTACACTTTTTGGTCGTGGGTTACTGATATGTTAGCTTAGTGAAGTAACATGTGGACTCTATAGTTGTGCCTAGTTAATAGGAAATACCTAATTCTAAATAGTGTTGTCAACGACGAAAAATGTATACACTGCATATATAAATATGTGAACCATCCAATATATAATCTCTAAGAATTACAACAGTTAGATTCGTAAGTTTCAACGTCTAGGTTAAACCAAAAATTCATTTCATTATGTTAAAGCCTGATAGTTTGTTGTTAAAGCTGATTTATCAGTTGTTCTTGTTCTTGTTATACATAAAGCTATATGTATATAGGTGCATATACTTCAGTCGTTCATTGTTGCATTGTAGCTTGCCTGTCTATATGTCTATACCCTAAACCTACTTCTGTTCCTACGATTTATTAGTAGCCTCACCGAAACACTTATTTGAGCAGCTGCCTTATGTCTATATATAGTGTATGGTCTGGGGAGTATTAGAAATAGAGAGAGAGAGAGAGAGAGGGAGAGGGAGAGAGTAGTGAGCGCGCTTAGATAAATGTTTCGGCTGCCATATGTTACAAGCATTCGGCCAGCGGCGGCTTCTCAATGGGCGGAGACGGTCCGGATACTGAGACCATTGGCACGGCGCTTATCTTGGGCTTGACTATTTTCAAGCCCAGCGACAGATTCTTTGGACTGCTGTGCGGCGACGAGGAGGCCGTTGAGGAGCGCTGATGCACAAGGACGCGCGGCTTGGCTTCGATTGCAATGCTCGGCGTGGAGGCCAAGGAAACGGAGGCGGTGGCCGTTGCGCTAGTCAGCAAGGGCACATGCACCAGCTCCTCTATGGTCTCGCCCGAGTCCTGCGAGTCATGCACTATGGCGACGGCATCGTTGTGCACCAGTGCCGATGTTGACTGCAATGAATCGTCGTCCTGCATGTAAGGCGGTGGCGCTTCCAGCGAGATGCTGCCGACAATGGCATTCGAGCAACGAGCCACCAAGCTGGTGACGGCTGTGGGCGATGGCTTCGAGTCGTGCAGCACGGGCAGCGTCAGCAGCTCGCCGGCCGTGTTGCCGCATTCCTTCAGCTCAATGTCCTGTGAGGAGTTTTGGTATTGCTGTTGCTGCTGCTGCTGCTGCTGCTGGACGGAGTCATCATCGGTGCGCCAGGGACGCAGACTCTTCTGTAAAGCAATATATATGCGATTAAAGTCCATTGATTATTTAAATGTCTTACCCGGCGCCCATTGTCTGTGATGTTCTCCGCACTCTTGGCCTTGCGGCAGAGGACGCTCTGGGAGCCATGCCGGCGCAGAAACTCAATGGAGTCAAAGCCACGCCCCTCCGATGACACAAATATGGCCGAGTTGATGCGACTGCGCGTGCAGCGCTCCGAGATGGAAGTGGAGCGCTCTTCGGCCAGCATATGGATGTGCTGAAAATGGAATCAAAGTTAATATCAAACTCGAGCCAGGCTGAGCTGCACTTTGGGATCTCACGCTTACGCGATTATTGCAGTGGGTGGGTGGGTGAGCAAAGGTGCCGCCACATTCACTGCTGTCAAACTGTTTGTAGGCACAACAAGATGGAGAAACAGTAATAAACAGTAAGAGAAAGACACGAATAGAGCGAAAGAGAGAGAGAGAGAAAAAGACTCGTTGGAGTATATCAGACACTTAACAATATACAAGACATAAGACCAACTGTTTGTTTGTATGTAGCTTAACCTAACCCACTTGGCTAGATGCTAAGCAGGAAGTTGACAACAAAAGCAAGCGACCAACAAAATCCTGCACTAAGCGCATTTAAAAAGCAAGCTGGACTACAAAGCGTTTATTGATGTTCTTGTTGAGTTGTTGGTTGGTGTTGTTGTTGTTGGTGTGTTAAGCTGTGCTGTTGCTCTAGCTTTGGTAACTGTACAAGGTGTCGTACTTGGGTGTGGGGGCAAACACTCAATAAAATCAATCAAATCGAAAAACTTTATGAATTCAATTAAAATATAAACGAAGCTTTCAATTAATATATAAAAATAAGTTCGTTAGGCTGGAAGCTTTTTCATGTTTTTATTGAGAGTTTAGCCACTGTGGTGGTGGTGGTGGTGGTGGTGGATACGGGTGATTGTGGGTGGTGTGGACTTGGGGTGCTGCTTATAACTGGTGCTGCAAATGAATGCTCTGCTAATTGCGAATTGGCGCACGCTTTAGAGTGCCCAAGAGTAACAGAAAAAGAATAAAAACGAACGAACGAACGAACGAACAACATGGTGCAACATGGCTGGGTGGCAGGTGCTGTGATCGATCTGCCAAAAGAATCGATTTGCCAATCGGTAAGCAGCATCGATGGAGCAAGAACTTACGCTGGCCGGTTCACTGTAGTTGCTATGATTGAGCATTGACGAGTCTGTGTGTATTGTATCGCTCGCGACCATGCTGCGATACTGCTGGAGTCGCAATGTGGACGAGCCGTGGCTTTCGCGCGATCCATCGCGACTGCGATCGACTGCGCACGAGTACTGGCGTCGGTACTGACGACGTCGGCGTCCGGCATTGGCCGCATAGTTGACGCCCACACCCACTCCGGCAGCTGAGCCATCTGCGCCTGCAGCAGCAGCGTAATCGGTGTAGGCCACCAGCGCTCGAGGCGGCAGCGGCTGTGGACGGAAGTAGCTGGGGTCGTAGCTGAACTGACGGCGCCGCCACTGATCGTACTGACGGTAATGGCTGAAGAGACGCCGACGACGCAGTATCAGTTGCTTCTTGGCCTCGAGCACCTCGTTCTCCTCGACAAAGGTGCGCTCCTGCGAGTTCTTCAATATGCTGCGCTGTTGGGCAAAGCGTCGCTGCTTCACATTGCCCACAGAGAGCGGCAGCAGACGCTGCTGTGGTGGCTGCTGCTGCTGCTGCAGCAGCTGCTGATCCTCTGTGGCCTGCTCTCTGATCTCCACTTCGTCTGCCTCAGCCTCCGCCTCCGCATCCGCATCAGGATCTGCGAGTCCACTCTTAACGCTCTCGCTGCTATTCAAACGCTGCAGCATATTTGCGCCTACAATGGAATGATTGTCAACGCTCGGTCCTCGTATGTACGTATTGGTGGCCGTTGTGGGCGTGGTGGGTTCACGTGGATGCACTGGCTGCTAGCTCTCCACATCGGCCTTGTGCAGCAGCGCGAACTGACAGCCGCAGTCGCGCTCCAGCTCCCGGCGCGGATACTGAAAGCAACGATCGAACAGTCCGCAGCCCTCGCAGCGGGGCAAGCACTGCAGCCAATACCCAAATGATCAAGCGATTATAGGAGAAAATATAAAGAGAGAAGAGAAAGAGAGAGAGAGAACAGGAGCAGGAGCAGCAGGCAGGCAGGCAGGCAACCAATTGCAAGCGCGAGTTGTATTTGTTGTTGTTGTTGTTGTTTGGTTGGTTGGTTGGTTGGTTGGTTGGGAGTAGGAAACGTATTTTGTTTGTCAGTGATCATTCGTAGTTAGCTCAAGACCTCAACAAAGCTCAAAACTAAAATTTGCCAGCTAAGTATTTACGGTTATAAGTACATATTTTAAAAAGGTACTAAGTACGATTAAGTTGGAATGCTTGCATGAAGAGTTTTGTTTTAAAAAAAATGACATTCCATTCAATTTCTGGGGTCTCAACAGATCAACCGCCTGGGTGCAATTCTAAATGGTGACTCGTATTTAAAAGGTAGAAAAGCTCTTAACTAGTAGCTAAAATAGTTAATTTATAATCTGCGCATACTACATCAAGTAGTAAAAGTTGTATTTGTGTTTTAAAATGCTCTTCGGTAAAATAAATAAATAACGCATTGCAAAATGTTAAGAAAAAAGGAAAAATATGAAGCACATCCTAGAATGAAATTAAAAAAAAGTATAAAAATAATATTTACATTGAAACCAACTAAACTAGAAACCGAAATGAAATATTACTGCCTAGGAGTTGTTTTGTTTTTTTTTCAGTGTGCACTAAGTAGAATTCGAATGAAATTTTTTAAGAGTGCTCTTTAGGAAAAGTAATGCGGAAAGCTAATTATTTGCAATAACTAGTTGAGAAATGAAATAATTTATATACCTTGACAAAGAAATCGGGGTGTAGGTTCTAAAAATGAGGCAACAACAGAAAAACAATAAAAAGTAAATAACAGTATGTAACAAACAGAGTTTAGTTACGCGCTTATTAGATATATATATCGCTTAGCAGACCCGTTAATAGCCCGCCCTCAATAGCTAAAGCTGAACGCTTTCGGGAAGAGCATACCTGATGGGAGTGCTGGCCATTGCAGCCGCTGGCGCTGCACACGCCCGTGCCCGGGACCTTCAGCTGCTCGTGCTTGTAGTCTGGCTGATAGGGCAGCAGCATGCGGATCTTGCCCCAGCGATTGAAGAAGAGCGCAATGGCACCAGCCCAAACCATTAGCACAATCAACACGATGCCAATTTCGACGCCTCGTATCTGAATCGAAAACAAATCTCTGAAGAGATTAGTAGCGTTCGATTAACTGGCGTTCGACAACTCACCGTTGGCAACTCTCTGCGCGTGCTATGGGTGAACGTGTTTGTGGCTGTCGATGTG
This sequence comes from Drosophila busckii, assembly GCF_011750605.1. Classification (NCBI taxonomy): domain Eukaryota; kingdom Metazoa; phylum Arthropoda; class Insecta; order Diptera; family Drosophilidae; genus Drosophila; species Drosophila busckii. The sequence continues at coordinate 630,340 of NC_046605.1, read as the reverse complement.
ACGTCATCGCCGTAGAGACTGCCATTGCCGGAAACGGAAACGGAACCGGAACCATTGCGTCCATTGCCAAACGCGCCCGGTGGAAAGTCTTGCTGCGAAGTGTTCTTGGGCAGATCTGGGGGAAATCAAAGCGAGTTAGTTGCCCAACAATTTGCGAGCGAGCTTACCAAGCGTGCGAAACTTGATCTGACCACCACTGCGATACTTTTTGCCCATCCATATGGCGGTGACAGACAGGGAATACTGCGTGCTGGGCAGCAGACGATCCAGGACAATGGCCTCGCTGTTGCCAGCGACATCCTGTACAACCCTGTAACTTAAATTAATTCAATTACCACTCTCGAACGTCAGCTAAGTGTCACAATATGTGTGCGTATTTATATATATGTGTCTTTCTCTGTGTGTGTGTGTAGCTAATTGCAGCAGTGGAATGGGAGTGGAGCTTTGGTGAAATATGTGTCTCGGCCGTAATTACAGCTTGGCCCAATATTTCACTTTGTCACTTTGTTCGCCAGCCAAACATGTCCTAGATTTTCCAATTCAGCTCCTATTTCAGCGCGCCTATATCCATAAAGCTCTATTTACCCACACACATATAGTTATCTATGTGTATGTGCGTGGCCTGCTCTGTTGGCCTGTGTGCAACGGCTCCTGTTACAGTTACAGGTACAACGGCAACAGCTTGACAAATGATTCATTATTCATACAGAAGCAACAACAACAACACTTATGTGGGTCCCCAGTGGAGCCTCCAAGCCTAACAGGCGGAACATACGCGGCACGCAGCCACAACAAAAACGAAAGCAAGGCAACCGACTTATAGCTGGATATATGTAGATATGCCAGTCCCCCCAAATGCATTCTAATTAGCCAAATATCTACACAGAAAGCAAAAGCCGCCCAAATTAAATCCAAAACCATGTCAGAATGAATTGCCGCCTATTGTCAAATTCAATCTCAAGTGTGAAGTTTGAAGTAAATTAAATATTCGAATACATATTTTAAGCAAGTTTTAAAGTAATTCTTTTCGTCTTAAGTACGAATTTGAATATGTTCATATATAAAAAAGTATTTGAATACTTGATGTGTTATTTTCTTTTTTCTGTGTAGAAAGTCTTTTGAACCTTGCCGCCTTGTATTTAATTTATGTTTGCCAGACTGTTTTGCCAAGTCATTTGCAATTGTAAACTGAATTTGAATGTGTTTCAATCTAATGCAATACACTGAATATATTATGAGGCCCGCTGGCTGTGAGCTGAAATCTCAGAACAGACAGCAAATTCAGCAAATTCTAAATACCCAGAAGCTCACTCGCCACAATTTTCACACACACACAAGCCAATGGCCCCTCGAGTGTTAAATGCAGATGTTGCTTGATTTTTCATAAGCACATACTATATACATCGGCATTAGCTGAACCCAAACAATGTGCCAAATTTGACTTTTTACCACATTTCCTCCGAGTTTTATTTGTCGAAAGTTTCCAGCCCAATGGCTTTCCGTTTCCGTTGAATTAACAATTAGGCTACAAAGTGCGCTGTTTCAATTGGCCACCACCCTTATATAACAAACAAAAAAATGTATATTTGAGTGTGTGTCCATTACTCAAACTCTAAATCGAAAATGCTATATGCATGTGTGTGTGTGTGTGTGTGGGCCAGTTAATAACTTATGACTGCTACATTGTGTGGCTTTGACTTTTGACTTTTTTCTGGGTATTCGTCAAAAATTTCATTTTATCCAGCATTAACTTAAAAGGGATAAACTAACCAACGAACACATTCAGGCGTGAAACACTCACAGACAGGCAGGCTTAAGTCAAACTTTTCCACATGTGCCAATTAATGAAAAACTTTGCTAACTTGTTTGCACAAAGTTAAAATAGAATAGAGCCTTTGTTAATATATTTAGAAGCTCTGAAAAGTTGATTTGTTAGGCGCAGCCAACTTGTGAGCATTAAAATTGCACTCAAATTGCGCATACGTCATGTTGCACAGCCAACTGCGGATTCTGGCCACACTGCCACACAAAAATAATGGTACAGCGTAGCTCACTTAACTGGGCCTTGACTTGTGCCCTTTAGCGATTCAATTATGTGCTGTCATTTTGGTAAAAGTAATAAGACCTCAGACGTAATATGTAAATTAGTTACAACGCAGCCAAATTTCCAAGAGATGGCCAAATAGAGATAGCTACGGAAAGAGAGAGAGAGAGAGATTGTGTGGAGGATATGCTGTTGTTACAATTATGAATTTGTGACCTGCATTTCCAAAACTTAGAGTAAGCCACTCTAGCTACATATGTATGTGTATTGATTAAAATTCGTTCACTCTTTCTCTCTCTTTCGCTGCTCGATTGGCAGCTGAATGGACAGTAATTGTTATTAATTATTATTATTATTGATGGTGCTTGACAAATTGTACGAGCATACGACTGTTTTGTAAAATCCATGGAGCGATAAGTGGAAATATATGCTGGCAACAATTTATTCGTCCTGTCGCATGACAAAGGCGTGTGCACACACATATACAGACATGTGTGTGTGTGTCCCAGTGCGGCTTGGCTTGCCCCACATACTATATGGTAGACCCAAGTCAGTCAGCCAGTCATCGTCAATGTGTCTATGTGTACTAATCATATATTATTCAGCAACACAATTTTACTCGAAAAACGTTAGCAAAGATACTCACACACACACACACACACACACACACACTCTCTCTTTCGCTCGCTCTGTCTGTCTCTGTACCGCTCTAATGAGTGAGCAGTTAGAAGTACTAGAAGTTCCAAACAAAAATCGATACTAAAGAAACACAAAAATTAAAAAAACAAACTGACTTATAAATAATGACCCGCAACTAAAACTGAAACTGAAACTCAAAATGAAACTGAACAAAGGGGCGCCAGCCATAAGAAACTTTTGATATAGGCGTCAACTTTATTAAACAATAACAATAGCAACAACAATAAAAATACAAAAAAGACAAACACGCGCCTGCAGTCAAACCCACACACACACACACACACACACGCAGCTATTAAATTGAAAATACCTTGACCAACAGCAAGAAAAACAACAACAACAATGAGAATAGTAGCAGCATGCCACGCTTGCAACGCCAAAAAGCCAGAGAGCACTTAACTTATTACAACGGCATTTTCTATGTCCAGCAATGTCCTGGCGCTCCTCACCTGAAGCTGAAGCACCAAAGTCAAAACTCGCTGCGGAAGTGCTTAGTTTGTAGCAATTTCCTCTATGCCCCCCCCAACCAACCAATGCCTCCACTATTGTTCTCGCTCTCTGTCTCTCTCTCTGCTACTTTTTGTAAAAGTTGCACTCAAGATATGCAACGCCATTTAGATACCATTCCATTCTTCTAGCTCTCATTCAGCTTTATTCTTGCACTGGCGTGCATAACGAAGCAGAAAGTGCCGCGTGGAGTGAAGGGATTGGAGCAGCAGCAGCAACACACACAAGTGCTCAAACTGAAATATGACGATTACAAGCCTGTTTTGTACTTCCTACTCATGCTCACGCTCTGGCTCTGACTCCTGACACGCTCACTTTAAGCCCCAACATTGCGTCATACACATTGCCAAGATATTTGCACTTTGAGCTTGATTAAAGCTCAGCATCATTGCTTTGCTTTCGCTGCTATCAGCCATTCATACTACGAGTAGTTGGAATTTCTTGCAGTGTATATATGGCTATAAAAACTTCAAGTACACGCGGCTTTTGTTTTTCTTTTGCTTATTTTGCTGCGGTCATTTTGGCTTTAACTTTTGTAGTTTGTATTCGCTTCCTCCCAACCATGTCCTGCAGTTATTTAGCTCATGGTCAGCACACACACACACACACGTACGACTGTTGGTTGCATAAATTGTTGCTGCTGCTTTTTTTCTAGCTTCGGCTCTGATCTGTGTCTCATGCTGTGGGTGGTACCTACCTGTCGTCTGTGGGCTTGTATGTGACTATGTATTTATCAATTGGATGCGCCTTCAGATCGATCTGCGTCTGCCACGACACACGCACAGCGGTGGGCGTCAGAAATGTGACAGTTATGTTCTCCGGCGTAGCTGGTATAGTGCCTGTTAATGAACAAACGATATATATGATATACAACAGATGTGGTCAGTCAGAGGGTGCTGCAGTTCGAGCCAACTTCGAATTGAAACACCCTGTCCATCTTATATACCGATAGTTCTACTCACCAGCCAGGCAGGTATTGACAAACAGCACGACAATGAATACAAACATTGCGCTTCAATTGTTCTCCAATAGTTCTTGTTGCCGTTGATGATTATATTGTTGTTGTTGTTGTTATTATTATTATTGTGTTATCTGGAGGGCAAAGGAAGCGGATTTACTAAGGCTTCTTCCGCTTCGCTAGTTCGTTGTCATTAGTTGTTCCGCCGTTCGGTCGTTTGTTGCTTGCGTTGTTCTGTTGCTTTCGTTTATTAAGAATAGAGCTAACTAAAACATAAAAATCAGTCTTGCTTATGTCGTTTGCTTGCTTCCTTTTGCCGCTCTGGTCTGGTCTGGTCTGGTCCAATAGTTTCAACATTCGTTAGGAGCTTATGATATATTCTTGTTCGACTTTTATTTTTTATTCCAACAGCGCAATTTGCTGCTCAATGTGCTCCAATGTGTGTGCGTTGTCTTCAATCATCATCATCATTGACAGCTGCGCGATAGTTTGCTTTAAAGTTGTTAACTTATAATTAGTAGCTTGTATTTAAATATGCCTGCCTATTGTTTCGAAGCAGGGGGAGCCTAGAACACGCAGAATGCTACACATTGCGTTTACGCTTGCCTTTGTTTCAGTTTCATGCTTTTCATACTGCTGCTACTACAACAGTTGTTTGTATTGTACATAAAATCAATAAAAGGCAAACTTTCCCTCTGTCTGACTGACTGTCTGTCTGTCTGTGTGTCTGTTCGTCAGCTTTGTTGACATTCGTCGTTGATTTGTTGCTGCCTTAGCTGGCTTATTTGATTCTTTGCAGTTCTCAGTTTTCCAAAATATCGCGTTAATTGTTGCTGCCTCGCGCCTCGAAATGTAAATGGAAATAAAATTGAAAGCACAATGAGCGACTGCCACCTATCGTCGCCGCGTCTACGTCTTAGCTGCTGTAGCTGTTGTTGGCATTAGGCGTTGTTTAATTTTATGCATTGCGCATTTTGTTAACAGTTGCTGGCCCACGCCAATTTCCAAATCATTTATTGTTGCTATCCGCTTGTTGCGCTGTTCCTGCTTATTTCCGTCGCTGCTGCTGCTGCTGCTTGGCTGCAATAAATCAAAGTTGTGGCGATTATTTAAGCAGCCAGTGTGGCATTAATTGACAAATCGTTATATACATATGTGCAGACTCAAGGCAATTGTAATTAGATAAAGAAGCGCGCAGCACAGTGTTGCCTACTTTCAGGCATAGCAAACATTACGCATACGCCACATGTGGCAACACCCACACACACAGAATTTAATATTTGATCAAGAGATTAACACGCCGAAGCGTATTATTTTACAGTTAGATGAAGCGTGCATGCTGCTGAATATATTTGAGAGCTTATTTAAAGTCCTGGGACTGAAGCTGTCAGCATTGTAATTATTTAAAGGTACATATATTCAATTATGCTCAAGGCTCTTCAGCAGCCGTTTACTCACCTCGTGCATATTACATGAGAGGCATAATTACCAATACATTCAGTCTGACAAATCAATAAAAACATATGGCTCGCTTTCAACTAAAAAAGTAAATAAATTTCTGTTTGCTTATGCTTAATATAAACATTAAGCCAACAGCTGCGAGAGGTAAGCTGACTAATATAGTATATACATATATAGCAATATATAGCAATAACAAATGGGATTTTCATCTGTCTTGAATGCCGCGTGCAACACTCAATTGAGTTATTTAAGCCGCTTAACTGCTTGAGCACAAACTTTCTTTGATCGAATGCCCAGCATTGGGGGATTACTGATTGGGGCACGTGCCATGTGGATGGAACAAGTTAATTGACGCCTGTATAATTGAGTTTACTTTTTTAAATTATGAACACATGTGAGCTTCATATTTGACATTTCAGTGCGACTCGCGCTTTGGCGCGTGCTGTCTATTATATACATTATATACATACGTATGTATGCAAATGCAAACGAATTGCGGCATACGCAGTGGCATGCCTGATAAGATTTGAATGTGTTATGGCCAAGAACTTTGTCATTTAAATGTTAATAAGTATGCAAGTGATAAAAGCGCTGGTGACAGTTTAATTCAGCTACAGTGACGCACTTGTCGAGCAATTCAATTGCCGGCACATGCAGTGAGCATACATAGTGGTGGAGGCGGAGGAGCAGATGGAGAGGGGCAGGGCAGCGAGCAGCGACAGGGGGTAGTAGCCAAGTAGGTGAAAGCAGTTATCGTAAAATTAAAATGGCGGCTAGTACGCGCCGTCGCCGCCGCTGACGCTGACGCTGACGTCGTCAACGTTGCTATTTCTCCTGTTAATTATGGCGACAATACATGCACAACTACATGCGCACGCTTCACTCACACACACACACACACAGATACACCCTTTGGCTTGCATGTCTATTACCAAGGCTCGATAAGTTCGTGAGCTTGTGCCTTTTTTATTGCATACGTTGGGGCGCTCACTAGGCCTGGCCTGCCCTGGCCTGCCCTGGCCTGGCCTGGCTTATTAAGGGCTGTTGGCATTTTGTAGACTCTGTTTGTTGTTGTGGCTGTGAGAGGTTGCTCTGCGGCTTTGTTTGTTGTTGTGTTTGTGTGCCAGTGTTTGCGGTAGTCAGCCAACAGACAATAAATCAATCAGCTGTGTTAATATATTGTAACATACAATTGCTGGCTGCAGACAATGTTCGCTCTGTGCGTCGCTGTCTGCAATAAAAGTATAACGGGCTTGCCGCCTGAGTAAGCTATGTGGCCTTTGGCTGCAACAACAAGAGAATGCAATAGCAGCAGATGCCTCTACTCTTTAGCCAAGTGCGACTTGAGTTTGTTTTTGAAGTGTATTTGTTTTGAGCAAATCATTTCTCGCTGTGCATGCTTGTAACTTTGTTGAGGGCACAAAATGCTCTTATTTGCTTGGCCCACGCTCGTAAAAAACAAAAGCACTTGCTTTAATCCAACGCCCAAAAATTCGCGCTCTTCAAGCTGCTAGGCAAACATATAAAAGCATATGTGTGTGTGTGTGTGTGTGTGTGTGTGTGTATGCACTTTAAGCTTGGCTGCTGCTGCTCCTGCCCAGTTGACTGCTGAGCTAACCCAGCCCAATTCCCCACAGGCAATTACACACACACAGCCTTGTTGTTGTTGTTGTTGTTGTTGTTTGCGCGCAACACAGCTGTGCTTGGAATTTTTAAAAGTATGTCGTCGAATGCTTTTATATGTGTGTGTGAATATATTGTCATAGGTTCTTGACATATAGTGTGCACGAATATTCTGTAAAGGCGCATCGGCTGCTTACTCTGACTCTTTCTCTTGGACTCTGTGCGTTTACTTGCCCCAGCGCCGCGTCCAAAAATAACATAAATCGTATAAATAAATTGCCACATTTGAGAATGCTCCACACACACACACACACACATGCACAAATACGCACATAGCTTTTCTTATATGCAGAGTGTAGAGTATATATGTTGCACATATGTGTGTTGCAAGCAGCACGCAACGGCAACGGTGACGGCGACGACAAGAGCTAAAATTTTATTTTAATTTCAATTTTGCAATTTTCCATTTCAAGTCTTGTGAAAATGTTAAATGCTATATATGCATGCTTGTCGATTTGTAAACAGTGCTTTGTTTATAAATAACGGAATACGTGTGTTTTTCTTTTTTGGCGCGACGTGCTACGTGCTACGCTTCAAAGAGAAAAACAAAAATAATACCACATATTTACTGCAGCAGCAGCAGCAAAGACTTTTAAATTAACTGTAAACTCATCAGTATAATGTAATTATATGTGCAGATACATATGTACGATTTTTAATTGCACTAGCTGCTGCACTGCCTGCGTTGTATCTTTTGAAAGCGAAAGCTGCACAGTCTTGTTGCTGTTTTCTATAATTTAACATTTTCCCAATTTGAATGTCCTAGCTTGCTGCTCAACAACAGCCTTGGACGAGGCTCGAGCTGTGCGGGCTGTGGCCTGCGGGCTTAATTGAGAAGCGCATACACATTAAGAGTCAAATAAACGAGCAGTTAAACAAAAGTTCATACACACACACACACACAGAAAGAGTAAGAGAGACACATACAGTTATAACGTTTAAGCTTACAAGTGGGAAAATGTACTTTTGGTCCTTTGTTGAATATTTATTTTTATAATCGGCCACCGGCTCAAGCACAATCGAAACGCGCTATTCAATTCGGCTGGTCGACTGGTCACTGCCGCCGCCGCCACTGATAACATGAGACTAAGCACGGAGAGGAGAATGCGCTTTAGTTATTGGTCGGTTCTATTAACACACACAGACACACACACACACACACACACATACACTTTCACTCACTCTCTCTTTCTGTCGCTCTGTACTTTGTACTGCCTGCCGCACTTTCACATGCTCTGTGTATTTCAAATTGCGTTGCGCTGCGACCGACGCGTAAACTACAACTAAAAGCGTTTCAGGTGTAATTCTATGCGTCTAACGGGGCTCTACGCAAGTGCAAGCTTTCGCTCCAGCCAACGGATGCCAGGGATGCCGAATGTAACTTTCAGTGCAGTTTCCAAAATAAAAACTTCATGCAACTGCCAAACCTAAACTCATCTTTAGTTAATTGAGTTCTTACAAATGCGCAGTTTATTTTCAGAAACTTGGTTAATTCATAATATAAGTAACTTATTAAAATTTCGCGCAGTGTTGCTATAAAGCTTTCGTTCGCTCGCTCTCTCTCTCTCTGTCTGTCTGTCGCTGGCGTAGAAGAGTAAATGCAAAGAAGCTTTCTGGCTGCTTGCAATTCCTTGTGTTAGGTCGTGGTCTCGAGTCTAGCAAAGGGGAACGAGAGATGAACAACAAGCGCTTTATTAGCCAGTGAAGTGCTTCGCCTGATTGCCTGCGGAAATATTTGGGGTCTCTCCTTTTAATGATGCGAATGTTCGTTAGAACCGCGTGCCAGTTGCCTGAACAGCGCTAGCACACTTGACAGCATTCAATTAATTATTCATCAAATTTTGCCCGCGAGCATTTTGATTAAAATTGAATGCGATAGCAATAGCGAAAGCGAAAGCGAGCCTAAGCTCAAAGCTTAACGCAGCAACAAATTGTTGTCAGGGGGCGTCCTGTAAGCTTGCCTACAGTAGGCACCACCAGCAGCCGAATGCCATGGAATTGTTGTCAGCGGCTGATAAACAAAACGTTCGTTGTTTGATCGAAATTATTTTGGAATTTTCTCTTCGAGTGCTAGACACACACAATATACACTGAGTTATTGTCTAAAAATTGCAGATTTGCAACTAATATTTTCAGCTGTTAGCCAACTGTTGTTAAGAAATTTATATTTTTTAGTTAATACCTCAAAATGGATGACAAACAACAACGCAGCTCAGGAGGCTCAGTCGTCATACGGCCGAAGCTTATCTATGGTCTGCGCACCGATGTCATTGGCAATGTTCACTTTAACTTGAGCCGGGAAGTCGTCTACCCCGTGGAGGGGGTGCTGGCCTTTCATGATTTTGTGTCTAACAAGCAGCGATTTCTTAGGTTTCCGGAAGATACTAGGCCAGAGGTTATTGCGCTCAGCTCCCATCGCAAATTACTGGCTGTTCTGGAAAGGCATTCCAAAAAGTAATAATAATAATGCATTTCTTTTTTTTTTTTAATTATTATATTTGCTTGTTGTTTCTGCCTCCAGCGGTCGCTACATATCTATCTACGAATTGGCCACTCTGAAGAAACGACGTCATCTGGAGCTGCCTGGAAACCATCGCAATGCAGAGGTGCAGCAGATGATCTTCACGCAGGATTCGCGTGCCATAGCCATAGTGACCAAGCCGCCGGTGGAAATGCTGTTCATGTTGGTCCTAGACAAGACGAGCACCATTATCGAGGGCCGCGCTACGTTGCCAGGCTCCAAGGGAGGCGCCGAGTGCATAGCGGGCAATCCGAATGATTGCAGCTTTCTCGCTGTTGGTGGTGATCGTACACTGCTGTTGCTGAGCAAGTCGGAGCGAGGCTTTAGCTTAAGCAACAACATTAAGGTCACGTATCGCGTCACCTCGATGGCCTTTCTATCAATGGACCTGCTAATGGTGGGTACCGAGAACGATCAGCTGATTTTGGTGGAGAATGGCGAAGTGAAGCTTAGCCAGAAAGCGAGCGTGGCGGAAACAGTTGATTTGCTGATCGATCAGGAGGTGTTCGATCGCGACCGTGAGCTACAGGAGCAGCGCTTCTCCTTGCCCCAACAGGCGGCCGTGCTGGCCGATCTTCGTGTGCTTTGCATGACTGCCTTTGCCAAAGGCTTCGCCTTCATTATCTTTAACAAAGCGTTTGTTTTCGAGCGGGTGTCCAAGTTTAAGTTTGAGCGCAAGACCATTCTGACGGTACCGATGACACTGTACGCTGAGCCCATGTATCAGATTACCAACCTGGCTATAGACCACAAACAGGAGACAGTTATAGTGACCACCTCGCATGCGCAGATCTATGTGGGCATACTCATTGTGCCGGAGACTCTCAAAGCGAAGCACTTGAAGTTCGAGCCTCTGGGCGTGCTTATACACACGGCTGAGGTTGTCGATATATCCGTGTGCGCCTGGAAACCTATCATTATGACGGCTTGTAAGTGGGCCCCCCCCCCCCGTGTCTCCCATTTGCGTTGCTAATTTACTTGTAATTCTAATTAACAGCTAGAGATCAGACGATACGCATTTGGAATTATGAGACTGCGAAGGTGGAACTGGTGCGCAAGTTTCAGGTGGATGTTAATATAGTAGAGCTGAATTCTACTGGCCTGATGGCAGCCATAGGCTTCTCCGATCAGCTACGCATAACCCAAATTTTTATGGATGACCTGAATGTAAGAAATGTACTCTTTATTAGATCAAAAGCTGATTATTTGTCTTCTCTTGCAGATTGTCAAGACGTATAATTTTCCGCATTGCAACGATGTGCGTTATTCGAATTTTGGCCATCTCATGGCCGCTGCCTACGACAACAATATTACTATTACATCTGTATATAACCTGGAAGTGGTTATAAATCTTAAAGGACACAACGGCACGGTCCTATCCGTAGCTTGGACTAGAACCGATAAATATTTGATATCTGGTGGTGCCGAGGGTGCCATTTATCAATGGGACATCGAGTCGGGCGCTCGACTGCAGGAGATTGTGCAAAAGGGCACTGAGTATGTGACCATCTGCTGTAGCTTCCATGAGCCCATGAGCATATTTGCGGGCACCAATCATGGCACATTGCGTGAGTTCCAAAACTCGGAGCTACAAAGGGAGATAGCCATACCATCGAGGAACAAAGGCTCTGTTTCGGATATATGTCTAGCGCGCTCAGACCTCATCATGTTTATAGCTGATCATGAGGGTGGGCTGTTCAATATGCAGCTGCCTTTCCTTGAGGCGGGCGGTGGCACTTTTAGCAACTTTCGCTTTTTTGATGGCACTGTTAATAAGCTGAGGCTCACCTACGACGGCACCATGCTGGTCGCCATTTCCAAAAACGGTACTGTGGCTATATGGAATATGGACAACATAGAGGAAAAAGTGGCACCCATAGATCAGGATTTGATGAAAAGCCAAGAGGTTTTGATACCCAGGACTCAGTTGAGTGATAAAAACGAGCAAATTGTGAACTTGGAGCTTCGCCTCAAGCAGCAGGCAGAGGAGTTTCAGTACCAACTCAGCCAGAATGAGATATTCGATGGTCAGCAGCTTCAAGAAGTGCATCGCAGTTACTGTAGCGCATTGGAAGAGCTCAAGGAGCTAAACAATGAGATTGAATCTAGGCATACGGAGGAGATGAATCTGATTACATTCCAGATAAATGATATGAAGCAGGACTTTCGCGCTCAGATGGACAGCCTGTCCAATCAATACTCTGAGCGCATGTTAATAGAATATCAAAAGTTTACCAATCTGCGTGAGAATATGCTTGAGCTGCGAGAGAGCTACGAGGAGAAGCTCAAAAACTCCACAGGCACGCTCCAGGATACCATTGAGGCGCTGGAGAATGACTACAAAAAACAGTTGGACGAGCGTAAAGACTTAATAAGAGAGCTTATGAAGGAAATGCAGGACAAGAAAAGCGAATTCATCGAATACTGTCAAGAAGTGGAGCGTGACAATGACCGCAACATGGTTGCCACGCAAACAGAATATGAAAACAAGTTGACCGCAGAGCGTAATGAAACGCAAATGTGGCGCGGCAAGGCGGGCGTACTGCAAAAGAAATATGAATCCCAGAGCAAAGAAATTGACAATCTGCTCGAAGAGGTTGAAACTTTGAAGGAGGAGCATTATAAGTCGCAATCCAAGATGGCCAAACAGCAGCGTAATATAGAGGATCTACAAAAGGATATATCGGACAGAGACTATGCCATTGGAGCCAAGGAGAAGCGTATACAGGAGTTGCTCCACAAAAACCAAGAGCTGGACAAATACAAGCAAGTGCTGAACCATAAGATTGCCGAACTCAAGGCGGAAATAGAGCCTAGAGAGTTTCAGATTAACGACAAGCGCAAACATATTATTGAAATGGAAAACGAATTGGAAGGACTTAACCAAAATAATATTACGTTGGAGTTGCAGCTTAAGGAAATGCGGGACAAGTACCTAAGCAACGTAGCTGAGCTACGGACCGAAAGGCATCGCGCCAAATCGGCTAGAGAATGCCTCAATTCCATCTGTACAGATATTTATTACGTGGCCGGCGAAGTCAACACTGCAGAGGGTCTAAAAAAAGCGGTCAAAGAGCTGTTCCACAAGCATGCCAGCGATGATGAGCTAAAGCGCTTTGTCACTTTGGATGCGGAAGTACGCGACGAGTTCCTACGTCAGCGTAAGCAAATTGAGAATGTACTGGCGCGCTATAAATCTGTTGCAGAGGACAAAACAGTGCAGAAAAAGTACGACAAGCTGTTCGGGGAGAATGTGGTGCTGCTCGACGAAATTGAGAAGCTTCGTGAGCAGAACAAACAGTTGAACAATCGCATTAGGGATGACTATCAGAGTCGCAGGAGCCACACGAAAGAGGCCAAGTAATGGTTTCCGTACAAATAAAAGCCTTAAAAGCATTTGTTACAAAGATTCTTACAAAATATTTACACACAGGAAAAAATGTTTAGCTATTTACATATGTATGTGTATATGTAGCTAGTTTAGGACTCAACAAGCACTCTTTGCTTAGTGGCCTGGACTTTGGTGGGCTTGGTTTGCTCTGGCTCGTCTGCCATTTCGTTAGTTTCTATCTCTGGTAACTGCTCCTTGGGCACATCGGGCAACTGCAGCACCTTTGCGTCCTCCTCCGCCTCTAACGCATCCAGTTCAGCCAACACGTCCTCTTCATCCTGCGTGCTTAGCACATCTGTTAATATGGCATCTATCTCCTGCTGCTTTTCTATGCCTTCACGTGTTTCATCCATGATTTTTTCTACTTCATTGATGTCAAGCATTTCGTGCACCTTCTTCAGCGCCGCATTGCCTTGCTTCAGTCCATCCAACACTTTCATCTCCACTTGCGCAAACTCCAGGTCTGCAGCCAGCTTCTCCAGATTCTCCAGCTGCTTGTCCGCATTGCTCAGCAAGCTCTCTTGATATTTCTTTTTGCGCAGCAACAGCTTGGCGCGACTGCAATTAAATTCGTGAATGAGTCAGCTTTCTGTTTTTTATCTAACCCCCTTACTCTTTTCTGCCTTGCAGCAAGCATTTCTTCGCCAGTAGTCTATCATTCTCCAGTTGTAGCTCAATTCGCTTCTGGTACTGCTTAAGTCGATCCCGTTGTTGCTTCAATTGCTACATTACAAATTAAAAACCTGTATATGTTATGCATTAACTTATAATCAGACAATTTATTTTGCTTACCAGTACAGCCTTGTCATGATCTGTTATGCGACTCGGCGTTGTCTTCTTGCTTGTTTTACCAAATAACGCACCCATGTTGGTAACAGCAATAGTTAAGAAAACTAAATATCCTAAAAATTTATTTTACAATGTAAACAAATATCTAATTTTTGGAATATACCGTACAAATTTAGCGAGTATCATCCGCAAAAATACGCACTCACTATGTGCATACTTTTTTGGATGATACTCGCCAACTCTTGGTATATTCCAGCAATTCGATATTAGTTGTGTGTGTGTGGTGAATTTAAAATTTTTTCCGTTATGTATAGTGCGTTTTTCGTATCGCTGATTCTCCAGCATCGTTCTACATACTTCTTGCACGCGTTGCAGCTTAAAACTTTGCAATTTCGCACCAAACAAGATCAGCTCTATATGCGCACGGATATCCAAACTGATCTTGTCTACTATATGTAAGATATAAATGCATTTATAATATGCTGTTGCTGCGGCATCATTTTACTTTTAGAGTAAAATGATTAAGTATAAATGTTGGTGGATCCAAAAAAATTGCTAGTGTTTATTTTAAGCAACAATTTATCATACATAATTAAAACGTTTGCATTATTATAAAGCCAGTAACGGATAATTATATATAAAAATTTGAATCGATATCAAGTTTTAGTTTTGATAAGCTCCCACAAAAGCACCACAGTTCTTGCAGCTGTGCACGGCGCTTTGACATGAGTCTACGCAGTAAGGAATGCAGCAACAACAAATGCCACTAAAAAAAAATGGATTAGAAAATACAGGACACTTAAAATACATATAACTTCAACTCACCCGACTAGACAAATAGCAAGCGCAAAGAGATGAGTCTTTGTGCTCGGCTCGTACTTCACAATTGTCATCTGACGCTCCTGACAAGAGGGGCACGTAGCGAGAGTCGGATTTTTTCCCAGATTGTTTTGAGCTGGTGCTTAATAACCAGATCCATTCAGTAATACTAATTTTGCTTGCAACTAAGTTCTACTTACTTTGCACCATAAAAACTGGCTGCTGTGGGGTCACATTTATCACTGCTGGAGTCATCCCGGGCGCTGACATTGTTGTCTCAGACGGTATCATTGTGGGTGCGCTGCCCAGTTCACCGTAGTGTGGTGGCGCCTCTTGCATCTCCGGATATATGCTATTCTTTGATTCCATTTCTCTTGTGGTCCGTTGACGTTGAAACTTGTCCGTAAACTAAAATGCATTTAGCATGACTATTTGGTCAGAACCTCAGGTTTTGTGGGGTAAAAGCATTATAGTTTTGTAGTGTACGTGTGCATGCGTGCTTTCGCTACATTGCGAGCAAACAAAGAGCGTTTCATCAGTTGCTGAGCCGAGTTGTGGTGGATATGGGGCGTATGCGCAATGTGAAATACCCTACGGGAGTCTTTGGCATACTCTTTGGGGTCTTGTTATTAATTGTTGTTATTAATGAGAAACAACGCCCAACTGATTATTTTGCACTGAACACTCTTTAAAAACGCGATGTCTAGTGTTGATTTGCTAAGCTATAAGCATTATAGATTTATATTTGCAATTAAATAAGATTTCATGTTGTGTAAAAGATAAATTTGAAAATAAGTTTATATGCCCTCAGATCATGTCCATCTTCCTTAGCGCTCGTAGGTGCCAACTAGAGCATTGCACGAGGGGCAGTAGTGATCCGTATTGCGAGCGCACTTTGTGCAATACACGCAGCAGGCGCAAGGCCAGCAGCTGTAAGCATAAGATTGTCATTAAAAATTCATTGTTGAATATCGAAAGCGGATTACCATAAAAGACAGAGTATAAGCGCAATCAGATGAGTTTTGGTGGTCGCCGTAGGATCTGTTCGCGTCGTTACCTGTTGATGACAGTTGGGGCAGACCACATTGCTGGCCTCGGGACCGACAGCTGTGGACATATTCTAAGCAAGCATAATAATTAGATACACGTACTGCAACCATCGATTTGATTAGGAGTTGACATTGAAATGAAACTCTTTTCCAGTTGCGTGACAATTTTTAAGATTATCAATACCTGATAATCTCAAATTTAAAAAAAATCCCATTAAATTGTTTCAGTGCTTGTAACTTGTTTCGGTTTCATGTCGCTATCACTAATTACACCCTTGAGCCATACAAATGTCACACAAACACAAATTTATTAGTCATACTAGTTATAGAGGTATATACCTAAATTAAGCACACAGTCTTAGGGCCTAACTGATTTTAGCTCTCGCTGGTCTAGTGTAACTGTTTGGCATGCAAAAACTAAATTTAACTCTATAGTATTTTGCTTTCATTACCTGTCAATCGTTATAAGGTGATAAATAATAATATGTAACAGCGAAGGTGCCAAACAAAATTATTAATTATGTTTTTTATAGAGATATTTTATAGAGATTATAAAGATTCGAAATCAAAGTCTATAAAATAATGAAATGTTCTGTAAAGAAGAACAAATCCTTGATCTAACTTCTCTCCCACACCATATACATGATCGATAAGCTAATTTGAACAATTTACTTAACATGTCATTTGTTAAATGGAACAACAAATGGCGTACTCTAGCCTCTTAGTTTTACTTATTTTCACGCGTTTTCAGATGGTAATCACCTTTGCGTATACACATGCCCACAATTACGCACTTTAATTATCTACGTCAGTTTCAATTAGTTACTTACTTTCGTGTATGTATAAACAAATGTAAATTTGATAGGAGTTGTTGCTACCGTGAGCTACCTGCGTGTTTCAGCCACAAAAAGATATTAAAGCAATAGGCGCACCTGTAGCACGACGGAGCCTCGGTAGAGCCTGTGCTTAGCACAGTGACGCAAAATGAATTTACAAATTAAGACCATTTTTCTATATACATTTAAGACATCTGCTAAACGCGTTGACTAACATAATATCTGTAGAGAGAAGTTCTACTCAAGTCAATTGTGTGCATTAAATGTTTTCAACGCTGCCTTTGTACCACAGTTTGGCGTGTTGTAAATGAAATAACACTGAGCAAACATTTGCTTAAAATAATGAAATTGAGAAAGAATATCTGTGAATAGGGCCAAATACATTTATTAATTCCGTTAGAACTAACATATGGTATACACGCATTTAATATGCTTTACCGACTGGCCAATTTAGTTAGCAGCTTTGCCCACAAACTGATTGCAGTTGGTGCAATAATGATCCAAGCTCATGCAGCTTTTCATGCAATAGGGCATGGGCGCCAAACAGATAAGTCTGCAGATGAGATTTAACTGTTGATGTAATACCAATGACAGTTCCACAATGACTCACCCAACTACACATAGACCTAATGCCATAAGATGTGTGTTCTTAGTCGCTCTCTGATCCAAACGAGTCATCATTACAATGTGGCAATAGGGACAAGTCATTCTCTGCGGCACGCGCCCCAAAGGTATTGGAGGAGCGGCTGAAAAGTAATTAAACTTTGTTTTGTATATCATTGTTTCTTTTTTCTTCAAGTTCGAAAAGCTTACCAGTGATGACCACCGGATTTGGCGGTGCCTGAGACGACATTGGCTGGCCCACAACTGGAGCTGTTGATAGTCCATTCTGCGAAGGATTCTTCAAATATTCATAAGGCAACGGCTTCATATCCATATCCATGACTAGGCTCAATTACACATCTAACTATAAGCTGCACAAATTTGAAAGGCTTTATATACTCCAAAACAATTTCGATCAATGCACCAAAACATGACCAATCAATACAATGCGGCGTATGCGTAATTCTAGCTAATGCATTCATTATGGCAACTATAAAAGTCTCTTTCGAAATTATTTTATTGACGTGAAACATTTTGTAATTTCCGTGATAATGGTAAAGCCATTGGAAAAATGTAGAAAATTAGCGTTCATAGAAACGAACCTATTCATCTTTTATATTTTATGTAAATTAATACAGTTCAAAGCTTAATAAAACGAATGTTCAGGATACAAATTTGTGTTAGTTAATCCTTGATTATTCAGGATTCTTTTCCATTTGTATTAGCAAAGCACCTCAATTTATTTATTTAAAGCTATGTTACAAATATAATTTATTAACCTAACTTATCTTATTAATAAAAACTCGCTACTGTACCTTGTGCTAAAGCAACTTAGTTAAGTGCTGATTATATAGCAAAGCTTATTTTAACATATATGTATTCAGGACTCTTTTCCTATTTGTATTGAATAATAATGTTAACAATCCACCTAAGTTAATCATTGAATTGGCGTTGATATGGCCATTGGCTGAAAGCAATTTAACGATTTAAGTAATGAGCTTTGAATTTTGTATTTCATTTTGAAATTGTTCTTGGTCAATATTTGGTTGATTTATATTGTTGACAACTTCATGATGACTCTCCAGGCAATTGTCATAAGTCTTATCTCGTTTGCGTTTTCAAATGGATGGCTGTGGTAAATTTAGCTATTTAATAGCCAGCAATATGCTTGCTCATCTCTACATTGCACTAAGCGGTCACACTGGCCAGATCGCAACGCAACGACGCTTGTTTTTGTTTCTTAAAACTAACTTAATTAAAAGAAGTACATAAATTATTGCTATCAAAATGGCTGACGTCGATGAGGGAGCTGAGCTGCTCTTTTTTGACACATTTTCGCATGAAGAAGTCAGCGTAAGTGATGAGTTCCCATATTTGCAAAAGCCGACACATGTATAAGCTAATTTGTTGCATGTACATACATACATACATACATATGCATATGTATGCATATACATATGTACATACATATATATACATTTTCATTTAATTATTTTTAGGACATTAACTTGGATCTAGTGCAGTTTCCCAAGCCTGTGTTCATCACACAAGTACGCATTATACCACTAGGAGCGCGAGTGCAAGCTGACTTTCCAGGTGGCGTCCGTTTGGGAGCAACCAACCCCTCCAAGTTCGATCTGGAGTTCTTTGTCAACGACTTGGGCATGACAGGCGCCTCAGCTTTTGAGAACTTGGGACAACTACGTTATAATCAGAACGACTGCATACACCTGGACTGCTCGCAAGAGAAGATACCGACGGATGGGTTGGTGCTACGTGGCTGGTATAGCACCATTACTTTGGCTGTCTATGGAATCCTAACCAATACGGTAACGGAGCCTATAGCTAGCCCGACTATGCAATGTGAGCCTGTGGGTATGGAATTGAGCGGTGGCGAGGATACGCTCAAGGATGACTGGTCGGAGCCGCTGCCTAATGAGCTGCTGTCAGGCGCACATAAGGCAAATGTTAGCATCAGCGATTATGAGCATGATGATATTGAATTGGAATATGGCTTGTCCCGGGAGCACTATCATGCCCATCAAGACGAGGAGCAAAGGGAAATGCGCAGAATACGACGTTCGACACACTCCACTGATCACTCCCCTCCTGGTCTGCGTCAGCATACACACTCAGAGAGCAAAGATAGAGATTATCTTCGCTGGTGAGTATTTTCTAGCCATCGGTAATTGTTTAAAGTTTGCAAATCATATTACTGCAGCTCAAGGGATAAACCCAGCCGTGATTGGTCACGTTCGCCAGACTACCCCAGTCATCGTTCTCGTCGAAAACGCTCAGAGCGCTCGCGCTCCGAGGCAGAGGAACACAAATGGCCACGCACGCCCCCAGTGTCCATAGATTCACCCACACGTCCGCGCTCTCCTGACAATATGGACTATGACGATGACGATTCACGCTCGCATTACAAGTTAAGCAGCTCGCATGGCTATAGACGCTCCTCTGAATCTCTGCCCCGCGATCATGAACCAACGGAACGCGAACGCTCCGAGACACCACAAGAGCAATTTGAGCCTATTTTGAGTGATGATGAGCTAATAGGCGCAGGGCCTGAAGAGGAGGCTGATGCTGCAGACATAGCAGCAGCCGCAGAGTATGAGCGTGAGCTTGAAGCAGCAGCCGCCGCAGCTCCTCCTGCTATAGAAGCATTCGAGCCGTGGCATCGCCCACTGCAAATCTTTGAGGGTGACCTGCAAGCGCTTTACGGCAAGGAACTGGAAACTTTGCGATTGCTATTCAAAAAGCTTTCATTGCAGATACGTTGGGATAATGTGCAAGCCTTCAGTGAAGAGCATGGTGGCGTGACAGTTGACGAGCGTGAACAGTTTGTTTACCTAGGCGAGCAGCTCAATAACCAGCTGGCTTATTTGGCTCAGCACTATAAGCGACGTAACTTCGTATTGCACCAATTCTTCCGCCAGGATGAAGCCCATCTGCGACAAGCAGCAAACATACTTCAGATTGCGCTAAGCTTTCAGGCGGCATGCCAGCAACCGCAGCCTGCATTTAAGATACGTCACATCAAACTGGGCGCACGTCTGGCTGAGTTGCTTTGCCATCAGGAACAACTACTGCAGCATCTGCTCCAAACGCAAAAGTTTGATCCATTTGACGCAGTATTTAAGCTCTACCAGCAGCCCTATATGGCATTATCCATCAAGCTTCAGCTGCTCAAGGCGGTGTACTCAATGCTGGACTCTAAGCTCGGCCTGAAGCACTTTCTGAGCGCTCAAAACTCTGGCTACAAACTTATTGTGGAGTGCATTAAGCAGGCCAAGCTAACTCGCACCAAGTATGCCTTGCAGGCTATACTAAAGAAACTACATCTTTATGAGTCGCTGGAAAGCGTGCGTATTTGCTGCTCGCAGCTTTACATAAAAAAAACGGATCGATCGCCTCAAGAAATCTATCAGCGGATTGAGTTTGCTTTTGAAATGTTGATGGATGCACTGCATCAAAATCAGCTGAGCTTTCAGCAGCCACGTCGCTTTCTGCCCGTGTCCCAGAAATTCGAAGTGGTTACAGATCCGAGCGCTCAGCGCAGTTTTGCCAATGCCCTCCAGTCATACTTTTCTCAGCATGCGCTGGCAGAATCACTGCTGCTATTGCTTAGCAATAGTAAGGAATTGCCGCCAACAACTTTTTTGTGCACATTGGATGTGATGCACTCGCTGTTGAAATCTCATGTGGGCATAGATTACTTTGTGGATGATGCTTTTGAGGTTACACAACTCATTCTGGCTATTTTGCTGGGCTTAGATGAGGTCCCGCTTTGGCCCAAGCACGAACATGTGCCGGAGGAGCAGTCGAAAGGTAATAAAAAAAATACATTTTTGCTCATAAATAATTATTTATTAAACATTTAATTCTTTGCAGCTGTTAAAGCGGACGAACCGCTGGAGGGAAACTTAAACACATCGAAGGAGGTCGACAACAAGCTGGAGTCAACAACCACTGTAGCCCTTGATGTGGGTGTGCAAACGGAATCTACGCCTGTTGTTAGCGGCCCAAATTGTCCACAACAAAAGCGCTTACTACGTCCAGTACTCCCCCGTCTAGCGCTGCTAGCCATAGAGCTGGCTTACAAGGTACAAACGCGATATCATATTGACGCCATTGCCTACGCTGCCGCATTGTTCGATTGCGATCCCATTAGACTATCCACGCATATGCATGCCATCTACTCACAGACCTGCGATCCGTCGGGGCGTCAGCATACCGTTGAAGTGCTTGGCTTAAACAACAATCTCAAGATCTTTATGGATATCATCAAACGTGAACAACGCCTGCAGGCCCAGCGTCAGTTAAGCTCGCCTGGCACTAAGTATAAGAGTCCAGCATTGAGCTATGCTGTGGACATGGTGGATGCCTGTGTACGTTACTGCGAACAGCTGGATTACCTAATAGAGCACGGTGGCGTTATACTTGAGCTGGCCAAGAATCATGAGAACTTTGAGCCCTCTGTATCAGCTGTGCTGCAGGAGATGTCCGTTTATATGAAACCCTTAGATGCTATAAACGTTTTTATTTATGATGACATAACACCACTAGTAGAGGTTATCTCAAGATCCTTGGACTACCTGACCACATTTCCCGGAGATCTAATCATGGCTTTGCGAATACTACGCTATCTGGTGATCAGCAAGTCGTCAACGCCCGCCGAGGCTAAGCCGCCAAAGCGTCACAGCACTGAGGAACTAAAGCATCGATTTGTAGCACTACAGCTGTATGCCGCGGATGGTGTACAACTGCTGCTCCAGATCTTGGAGCGCCTCTGCACCTATTTTGAGCAGCCGGGATTGCATGCTCCCGCCTTAATGACCATACAGGGTGTGCATTGCTGCCAAATTTTGCTGCCGACGCTACAGATTTTACGTGAGCTGCTCTCATATGCCATACTGTGTCGTAACGGAAGCTTTAAGGATCTGACTGCCATTGAATATCTGGTCAAGGTATTCTTTCTGCTATATTATTACCCAGGCCGTTGCCAGGCCGGCTCAGAGGTGGAGCAGTGCAAACTGGAGGTAGTTCAGACACTGTTGGCCTATACTCAGCCCCAGGAACTGGATGAGGAGTTGCTGCACAAGTCCCTTTGGACGCAGATGATACGCGAAGTGCTCAAGAATATTGATAGTCCTGCATATTTTATACCAGGTAAACTTTCAAACACTGCCCTTGAGATGGGCTTATTAATTCCATAACCGCTAATGAACAACCAACCCTCTCTAGGTCTGAAACTCTTGGCTGAACTGCTGCCACTGACGCTGCCCATGCCTCAACCGATCAGTGCTCATCTTCAGCAACAGCACAAGCAGCGTCTCATCACCGAACGCAAGCTCTGGTCCGCTCATCTTCATCCTCAAAGTGGACAAATTGCCAAGCTCGTTGAGGCTCTTGCTCCTTCAAGTTTTCCACAGCTCTCTGAGTTACTCCAGCGCGTGTGCATGCAGTTATCTGATTTGGCGCCTAATATGACACTACTCATAGCCAAGACAATCATGGAGCTTCTATGTCAGGAATATCAGAGTGCCAACTGCATGCCCACCACTAATCTGGAGCGTTTGTTGCGCTTCTCGACCCGCCTCAGTGCCTTTGCACCACTCAAGAGTTCCATGCTATCTATACTGTCGGGCAAGTTCTGGGATCTGTTCCATTCGCTGCTCTCACTCAATGAGTTCAACGAAGTGGTGTCCAATTGTCAAGTTGCAGTGCATCGCATATTTGATAGCTTCTTGGATTCGGGCATCTCGCTAATTTCGCACGAGTCAACCGCACTCCCGGCACTTAACCTGTCTGCCGCGCTGCCGCCTAAGGAACTTATCCCAAAGGTGATTGATGCCATCTTCAGCAATTTGACAAGTGTGGAGGTCTCACATGGCATCTCCGTACTGGCTGTACGCAATCTGGTTATTCTTACCGAGCATGAGTAAGTGATTAACATATTAAAGTATATAGGCCAGGCATTAATCTATCATCTTTCATGATGGCTTCTCCAGCTTTACTTTCTATCACCTAACCCTTCTGCTTAAGCAAAAAATCAGCGAGTTTCAGGCTTGGATGGAGCGTGTCATTCTACATAATGAGACCGTGGAGTATCATGCCAACATTGAATCGCTTATATTGCTATTACGTTCTTTAACCCGAATCGAACATCCATCCGTGAAGACTCCCATGCCGCTACGCACTCTTAAATTGGGTGCAGTAGAGCTAGCCCAGCTGCTAGAGTTTCAGGATGTAGAGCTGGACAAGCCACCGGTGCTGCAACGCATACTCTATGTGCTGGAGAAATTCAAGGCCGTGCGAAATGAGGCTGCGCTAATTGATCTCAAGGAGCTTCTCATACTTTATAGTTCCAGGCATGAGTCAACGGACGCAGTGGCAAGTGGTACATCTACAGTCATCAGTGAAACTGGATGCGAAGTTGAAACCGTTGTCACCAACCCGCTGCAAACTGAACCATACTTGCCGCAGGCTGAAGGCATCGTCACACAATACGAAGCGCGTCCGATATTCACGCGGTACTGCGCTACAGCAGAGAACCCACAGCTGACAGCACGCTATTGGCTGGAGCCGCTACCCATTGAGGTCATCGAGGACTTGAACGAGCCGCTGTACGAGCGCATCGCCTGTGATCTTACTGAGCTGGCCAACGTGTGCTTAAATCCAGATCTCAATCTTACGGGCGATTGCAAGCGTGTGCTGCATCTCTCCGGTTCTCCGCAGTCCAACCGCGAGATGACGCCGACGGCACCTTGTTTCCGTACCAGACGTGTCGAGGTAGAGCCAGCCACAGGTCGACCGGAGAAGAAAATGTTTGTTAGCGCCGTGCGCGGACGAGGGTTTGCTAGACCGCCGCCTTCTCGTGGCGATCTGTTTCGTTCGAGGCCACCGAATACATCGCGTCCACCTTCGCTACATGTGGATGACTTTCTTGCACTGGAGACTTGTGGTGCTCAGCCAACTGGCCCTACGGGATACAATAAGATTCCATCCATGTTGCGTGGCTCACGTGTTGGACGCAATCGTGGCTCCAGAATCTCTGCAGCGGCGGCTTACAGGTGAATTTTTATTGAATGTCTTAGTTGAAACTGGTTGAAATATCAGAATTATTTTCTAGGCAAAAAAAACTGTTGCGCATTGGCTCCCCATCTAGCTGGTCAGAATCATCTGGCGCACCATATCGTTCCAGTGCTGCAGATTCACACTTCACCAGCAGCGATCCTCATTATAGCTCACCCCACTACAGCGGACGTTCGCGTGGGCGTGGCATTCGCTCTAGGCCTCCATATTTGCGTTAATATTTAGCATTTATTTTCTACAGTAGATACTTAGTACATGTACCCATGTAAAAATCGATCATGCAAATTACGTTATCCTCACATGAGGCCTGTTGGCAGCAAATAAGTCAATAACTATCCTCAATATAAACTAGCAATAAATAACTACAAATACATATGTATCAGAGTTACATTTCGATATACACATATCTATTTATGATATACTTATGTATATACAATTTGTTTGTGTACGTATAGGTCTTATGCGTGCTCCGTCATCACATAATGCAATCGCACATCCTGTTCGTCCATAGGCAAGTCTTCAACCATCTGCTCATTTAGAGCCAAGGCCATTATGGTAGTTTTTTTATGCGGATATTTTTCAGCATGCTGAAGCAGATACTTGTCGTAGTATCCCATGCCGTGGCCGAGTCGGGAGCCAGTGCGAGTAAAGGCCACGCCAGGTACTATGAAGAGATCAATGCCGTGTCCATTGGTTAGCGCATCTTCGCGAGCGTCCTTAAAATCAGGCTGTTTGATGTTCCACTTGCTTAATGGCAAGTGTTCATATTCGTTCATGTCCTTTAGTCGCAGCATTTTCATTTGCGTGCCCTGGTAGCTAGGCACAAATACGTGCTTCTCGAGGCGAAACATCTCGCGGAGCAACTCAGTGGTGCTTAGCTCGTCGCTGGTACTCAGATAAATGCTCACCCGTTGCGCCTGGCGAAAGGCTTCGTGCTGCAGTACCTGTTGCAATAAAATAATCGTTAAAACTAGATCTTAGCCTTGGGGAAGTCTTGTACCTTTATGGTCACCGCCTCGGACTGCTTAGATATAGTTTCTGGCGAGAGTGCTGTCTTCATAAGCTCCTTCATGTGCTTTCTTAGCACCGCTTTCATGCTATTTTGTATAGCTGCCATTGCAAGCACTTGTATTAGCCGGTAATATCTGTTTTCTGGTGTACACCAAACTGTTACTAGTTCTTATCAGCAAGCTGCGGCTTATCAGTGCATGCACTCTCTCTCTCTCTCTCTGGCAAAGCTTAGTAAATAACTAATGACGTAGATTGATTTTGTTGTTGCTTACAGAATAAGAATCAAATTGAAAATAGCGCCTCGAACTTAGCAAATCTGTTTCTAAAGTAAAACTGAACAAACTGTTAAGTGATATTCATGTAGGTGCTTGGATTAGACTCCGTAATGATATTACTGTGTTATCGATAACAATTTTGAGGAGGAGATAAGCCAGGTGAGCATAATAACAAGCAGATATTTGTTTATAACATTGTCAGTTTAATATATAATAGAAAAACGTTTTAAAAACAATATCATATTCATTTATTTTTTAATCGTCTCTGTCGCCTTAGTGTCGGTTTTTGTCTTAAGATTCTTTAGCTGTTCCTTTTGCTAAAACAATAGATACAGTTATAATAAAATAAAATAAATAAAGTTCAAGTTAACTGTCTCACTTGCTTATAAAAGAATTCTTCCTCTCGTGCAGCTTCCATTTTACCAAATGATCCACCAGCTTCACGTATGGAACCTCCACCCCCACCGCCTTTGCCGGCACCGCTGCCCAGTTCACCGACGTGGGACATTTTTAAATTACTGCAAGCAATTAAGAATATTTAAAGCACATTTGTTGAGTTTTGTACAAGCAATGTCTGGGAATCTTATGCAATTAATTATAAATTAAGAACAAAATTTGTACTTACGTGATATGCTTTGGATATAAGTTCTGACTGAGACGACGCAATGCAAGCATATTAATTTATATAGCAACTAAACTATAGTATATTTTACTATATATAAAGAGTGATTTATGTTAAATTATTTCAATTTTTTAGGAAATTTAGCCAGCTGTTTGGTTTTAAAATAACAACGATGCTGCCAACTTGCTGCAAAGTCATTCAGCTTGCGCCAAAGTACACTTATCGATTTGTAACGGTCCAGGAATAATTTTTATTTGAAACAAGCATTTAGCTAACAAAACAGTAATTAGGAATCCAAATTTGATTTGAAATCCTTGGCGTTATTATCATTGCCTGCAGGCTCTCCGCCTACCAGCTCCTCGTCAGTAGCAGCATTAACTTTGGCGTTTAATACCTTAAGACACTCTGTGCTCTAAAAGAAACACTAGGCAAGAAGAGGAGAGGACAGAATTATTTTGGTCA
This sequence comes from Drosophila busckii, assembly GCF_011750605.1. Classification (NCBI taxonomy): domain Eukaryota; kingdom Metazoa; phylum Arthropoda; class Insecta; order Diptera; family Drosophilidae; genus Drosophila; species Drosophila busckii. The sequence continues at coordinate 603,512 of NC_046605.1, read as the reverse complement.
AAAAACTTACCTCATTCATAAAGAAAGCTTCCTCATGTAAATCCTTGTGTTTATTAATGCATGTTGTGTTGTAGAGAGCAGCATGATCAAGTGTCTTCTGGTATTCCTCCCAGTTTCGCATATAGTCTGCATTCTTAGAGTTCTCAATATGTTTGCGTATGTTGGTCATGAGGCCTTGATTGACAGAGCTAAAGTACTCCTCCTCCTTAATGCCGCCTTGCAATTTACCCAGACCACCACCCAGTAAGAATAGGTTGGGCAAATTGTTTTTCCATTCCGAATAAAGTCTATTGGATCGTAGTCTATGGGAATGAGAGGAATACTTAAATCAAATACAATAAGAATATGTATGTATGTATATGCGGACTTACGCGTAATTTAGATATAGAGTCTGAGAACGTTGTAACAAGCCAGCAGCAAACATTTTTTAGATCGTTGAAATAAATATACTTGAATGTTTGTTAATATTTGAGACTTTCCGGTTTGCTGACAAATTCTCATATCATCGGTATTCTAAATTTGTTGTCAGAAAGGTTGAGCACAATTGTAAAAACAAACAAACAAATTTTGTACAATGAAAGTAGTAGGAAAATACATCACAGATCTCCGCGAAAACAACATCCCGATATCGGTAAGTCACTATAAATTAGGTCGATTAACTTTGTTTTGTGTAGCAAATTAAATAAAGTTAAAAATTTTTCCCCTCCCCAATGCGTCCGTTCGCTAAAGACAGCCAACCAGTGGTAATCAAAGGAAGACGCAAGTCGAAACTGGCGGCAAAATCTAAATCTACGGCTGCACTGCTGGTCAAACGCAAAAAAACGAACAATGCGCGCCGCAAGCAGAACGATGGGGCCGATGATTTAGCCAAGGAGTCTTGTCAGTTTGTCCCTGTGCGTCGTAAGCCTCTGGGTGAATATATGAAACTGGAGGTATCCACAAGCAAGAACAACTCGTCATCGCCCTCACCTTCGCTTCAAGGTATGCGCATGAGCTATGCGGCCGCAATAGCCACATACCCCACAGCTGGCGCTGCTGGCGTAAAGGTAATGATCTCGCCGCGCCTCAAGAGGGCGAACAAGGCGCCAACAATCAAGGTTGATGGATCAGGGTCAGGCTCAGGTTCAGCGACTAGTAAGACAGGGAGTAAGATAACCGCTGACCGAAAGTTTCGTATATTCGATGAAACGCCTAAGCCGCATATTGTACGTGTCGATGCGAAGGCTGAACGGACTGAGCGGGCTGAAGCTGCTGCTAATCGGACGGGGCGAGTCAAGAGCTCCAAGGCAACTGTTGACGCTGAGGCTAATGCACTTGGGGTGAAATTCAAAAGACTAGCTTACAACTCGGCTGCAAGGAATTTGAATTCAAGTCAGGTTAATGCATTCTCAGCGTCTAGTCATGTCCATGTAACAACGTCAGCATCGTCAACAGCTTCAACCAGGCAAAAATCGTTTGCACCTGCATTGGTAACGTCAAAGCCAACCTTAGCGTCAACGCCCACCTTCTCGGACTCTGTCAGTTATTTGAGTTATCATCGAGCGAGATTGCAGCACATTATTAAGCGTCAGGCGATCTGTGCAATTAGTTTACAGTCGCCGGAGCCAATGAAGATACCACAGTTTGAGGACAAGCATTTTAAATATCTCGAGGAAGCTGCACTTTTGGCTCAAAATCGAACAATGCTACGCCTATGGCTTAACTCTGATCAACTGATCTGCTAGTAAAAAAAACAATTATTCAGATAGATAAATTTTTAAAGTTGATATTAGTTATATTGTCTGTGTGTGTGCATTCTAAGTACGAAATTTAAACTCAACGGTACAAAATTCAAATTACCGATTAAACAGTATTTTTTTGATAAATCAATGTGAAGTGAGCAAAAATACTGTCGTTGTCGTCGCCTTAACACACAAGGTGACGCTGGTCACACTGGCAGTTTGGGAAGATTTTTTTATGTGTTGTGAAAAGCGCAATTTTCTTGCAATGCTTGGTGCAGTTTAACAAGTGGCAATGGCTCAAATAAAGGCCAATAATGTTAATTGCCTAACGGCTTTACAATAATCTGCATGGCAGCCTTAAGTTGGTGCAGCAGCCAAAGTGAAGTGAAGGGCGCAAACGACGGCAGAGCAAAGTGAGCGCTGTGTATGCGTTTGTGTGCGTGAGTGTGTGTGTGTGTGCATGTGCGTGTGAGTGAGTGCGAGCGTGTGCGTGTGTGTATATGAAAATAATGGACAAGTTAAAAAACAACAACAAAGAAAATGCAGTTATTGCATCAATTGAGTGCCCGTGCCCCTATGCCAGCGCTGTCGACACCGATGTGGACGTGGAGAGCAACAAGAGTACACCCACACCGTATTTCACGCCACTCGAGTATCTGCAGACCTCCTTTGAGTTTCCCTCGCCCACAACAACAAAGGCAACGGCAACGGCAACATCAGGAGCAGCTTCAACGGGGGTATGGGAGGAAGAGACCGCTACAGCGTATACGCCTAAACATTTCACCATAGCCCATACCCATGGCTATGCACATGGCAAGCAGCCACAATCACCAACGACGCTGAATCGCAAATTGAAGCGTTTCTCGCTCTACGATCGACGATCATGTTCGCCGCAGGATGCCACGGGACGAATTGTGGCCAATAAGGAAAATACTATACCAAAACATTTCAGCGTCGACAATGATCAGGATAACTTGTATTTATCAAAAAGCGAACATAATTCACCCACTATACTTTTTAGAGACGAAAGCACCAGCAGCATAAATTTAAACACAACAACAGCAGCAGCAGCTGTGACAGCAACAGCCACAACAACAACAACACCCCAAGCACAGCTGAACTACTCACCCAAGCTGCTTGCGAGCATCAACAATCTCAATTTGCAGCACTCGCCATTAAGCATAATCAACTCGGCGGGCTATAAGCATGGCAATTTCTTTCGTTTTCCCGAGATTGATCAGGCGGCGACAGTGCTGCCGACGCCGCTGGACAATCAGCCAATCAATCAGCAGGTATCGGAGTATCAGCAAGATGGCCGACGTAATCGCAAGAACAAAAATAATCTCACAATTCGGATAACAGACACACAACAGCAACAGCCGCCGTTGTCGCCGGCGCCGCTGTCCAAGCCCAAGACGCCCACCATAAAATGTACAAAGGAGAAAGCGCGCTCACTCGACTCCGCCGCTAATGAGTCCGAGCTGAGCATTGTGGTGCAGCACATTCAAGAATCTCGTGACGTGTCGTTGGGCACCACCGTGCCCATTCAGACATCGTCCTCCAATTCGCTTTCAAAGTTGGACACCACACAATCACTGTACAGTCGCCGCTCCAATCGGCGCAAGTCTCCCGGATTGAACAACAGCGATTGGTTAATGTACCAGCGCAAGCAGCATGCATATCAAAGCTCGCTGGAGTCTGAGGTGCAGCTCAAGTCGGCCTCCAGTGTCGATAGCAAGTTTACGCTGGGAGCCAATTTAGCACCGCGCAGCGCCCACAAGCACAATCCGCTGCTGCATGCGTCCAGCACAAATCTGAAGACGTTACCGGAATGTATTACGCTGGTAGAGTTTACACCCAATTCGGCAACGTCCTCAATAGAATCACCATACAAACAAAAGTCCATGGACTTGCCGCAAGCAAAGCATATGAACAGCTCTATGAATCTGCTGCAAAGGCGCGGCTCGAACCATAGTTTGACTCTAAATCTTCACAGCTCTTGTAGCAATTTAATGAGCAGCGCACTTAGCGTTTCAAATTATAGTCTGGGCTCCGCAAGCAATTCCAAGTCGAGCTGCAATCTGGAGCAGCAGAAACCGACAGCGTCGCATCAACTGCAACTGCAAGTGACCGTTGCCGGCGGCAGTGTCAGCGGCAGCGGTAGCAGCGGAATTCAAAGCCAACGTCAGGGCTTGTTTCGACGACGCGGCTCTAATCATAGCATTAGTCTAAAGAATCACACGACCAACTCCTGTGGCGAACTGAATGCCATGGCCACGCCCAAGCGTGGTCTGCTGGAGCGGCGTGGCAGCAATCAGAGTTTAACGCTTAACATGAGCAGCCAGCCGCAAGAAACGTTGCAGCTTGAACAGCCAAAGCTAACGGTGTGCCAATGTGGTGCATCGGGCACGGCACAATCACCACATCAGCGAAAGTTCTTTAGCACTGAGAATCTGCATAGCAATCGCACTACGAGTATTAGTGGCTCGTCGCAGTACCTGGGCTTCAAGCCACCAATCTGTTTTGGCTCCGCTACGGACTTGCAGCCCAGCGACGACTTGGCTAGCAATAGCTCCGTTCGTTCAGTTCGTACTGAGGCTGGAGGGGTCGTTTGTAGCTGCGCTAGCGGTGGTGGGGCGATACGCAACATTATGACGCGTCCGCTTTCGCCGCAAACCACCAGCGAGGAATTTAAGATCTACTTGGCCAGCATACAGCTGCTCCAAAGCGCCTCGAATCCATTGAACCAATATCAGCTCATTAAACTCAACCAGGTCTTCGATCACAGCTATAAGGCAAACGTGGAGCAACCGCCTGTGCTAGTGCTTGGACGCGGTGAGGGAGACACGCCCACTTTACAACAGCAGCACGTGCAGCAGCAGCAGCAACCAGCGCCTAGTTCTGAAGATAGCGAACTTCTTGCCATCTATCAAGCAATAGTGAAACGCATAGTTATTCCGTTTCCGCAACTGGATGGGGATGAACAAAAGCGAATATTTCGTGAGCTGCACAAGGAGTTCTGGGACTTGCCGCTAAATCATCAGGAGAAACCCATGGTCTTTGGTTCGCAAACAAAGAATCGTTATAAGACCATATTGCCCAATGAGCACTCGCGTGTGCTGCTCGAGAGTGAAGTCAGCGGCTTGCAACAGTTGGAACTGGACCAGGCGGAGCTAAGGGAGGAGCCGGTCAGCACACTGTCCGCACAGGATGAAATGCCCTACATAAATGCAAATTATATTAAGGTAACTGTTGTTCAATTCGTTAAGTTGGCTATGATTAAGCTAATAGCAATGTCCGATATATATATTTAATGTGTTTGTTTGCCTGCAGGGTCCCGACTACGTCAGCAAATGTTATGTTGCCACTCAAGGACCATTGCCGAATACAATTTTTGAGTTCTGGTTGATGATCTATCAGAATACCCAACGCTATATACGCCGTTGTCAGGATGGAGGCAGCAGTCCGCATGTGGACAAGTCGCATATATTGCAGCAGTACTATCAAAAGATTGTAATGTTAACAAACTTTACGGAATGTAGCCGTCAGAAGTGCGCTATTTATTTTCCCATCGAGTTAAATGAAATCTTCTCGGTGTCTGCAAGGGATGAGGTGTTCGAGCTGGACGCGCTGGCACGCGACTACTTTGAGCCGCATCTACAGCCACATGCAACGCAAATTGATAGCTTGGAGGCGCCCAGTGAATTGCAGCCTGACCGTGAGCGAGCTTGCGGCGAGCACATAATCGTGGACACGTTAAAGGTGACGCTGGCGGAAACGGTGCGTAGTTGTCTCCCGGCGCAGGGCAGCTTCTTTTTGGTAAAGAATGTAGGCATAGTACGGCGCAATGGCTACTCTGTGCGCAAGCTGGTTCTGTTGTATTGCATGAGTGTGCCGCAGCAGCGATTGGTGTACTATTTGCAAAAGATCTGCTGCTATCACTACTGGTATCCCGATTGGCCCGATCATCACTCGCCCCGGGATATCAATACACTGCTGGACACGTGTCTCCATGTGCTCAATCTGGGCAAATGCGAGTCAGAATTTGATAATTATGATGACAAGCGTAGCGTACGTAATGCTCACCTCTTCGCTCAACGTTTGGACATCTACAAACAGGATATATTTAATGCCGTGCAGCCGCTGCCCGTAATTCATTGCTCCGCTGGCATTGGACGTACTGGTTGTTTTACGGCAATCTTGAATGCTGTGCGTCAACTGCGACAGTCCTTGGCGTATTCCCTGACAGGCATGCTTAGCAAAACGTTGACCATGTCAGATGTGCTGGAAGCAGAAGCTGAGGCGGAGGGCACACTGCATCTTGTCGAGGATACAGATAGCAGCTTTAGCTGCAACACTCTACATCACATACGGCATATAGTACAGTCCTCGAATACAATTAGCTTTGACATGCTACCCAAGATGCCCGATATTTTCGTCGATATTCTAGGGATTGTGTGCAATTTGCGTCTTCAGCGCGGCGGTATGGTACAAAATTCTGAGCAGTACGAGCTCATACATCGAGCTATTGGGCTATATTTAAAGCGCACTTTGGCGCTGCGACGATTTTAGTGTATAAAAAGTTAATATTCGATTTAAGAACCATAAGAACAAAACACCAATTTACCAATTTGTAAAACGAAACAAAACTTTTGTGAAATCTAATTTAATACAAGCATCTTAACCATGGCTAAACGAGTCTCGAACACACTTATACATATATATATATATATAAAAATATAAATACGCTAAACATAATATATAAATTAATTATGATTACAGCTATATTTGCTACATATTATCTATTACTACTTATTATTTTAATTACAATTACTATTATAATTATTATAAATGTTTATTAAGTATTTGTATGTATGCGTCTGTGTATGCATGTTTGTATGTACATAAGTGTAAATGTTTAAATCATTTTTTGACAACTAGAAAAGAACGTACAGTTAACCCCTAACCTTAATCCTTGATATGCACTCCACAACATTGGTGAGTTGGCCTAGTTTGGAATGGAAAAAAGCTCAAACCTTTTTCAAGTTGGATCGAGGCCTCGGCTAACTTTCCAACTGACTAAAACACCAATTTTTTTCATGGTCAAACTGCCAGCTCTACCTTTGTTGCGCCCCTTCCATTCTCCCACAAAAACTTCTTAAGTGACAATTCAAGTAATGCGAAGTAATCTAAAAAAAAGAAACTTGAATCTTGAATCTTGTATTAATGTTTATGCAATGAAACTAGTCAAATAAAACTTAGAAGCATTATAAATGTAACTTTAAATGTGAAAAAATAAATATGTTTCTTTTTCTTTGGGAATAATAAATAAATCTATCATGATTAATAAGGTTTTGAAGTATTCGTAGTATCGCCCCTATATGTGGTAAGTTAAGCTTAATAAATATTTTATCCCTAAACAATGATTAAATTCGAATTTTAGGGCTCATACTATTGTATCATTTGTATATTTCGTTCCTCATATATTAGCATTCTTATCTTAATCAAAACCATGTAAATTATAAATCCAATTTAAAATGTAACGTTGCGTTTTTTATTTGAACATGGCGCCAATTCATTGTTCTCTTTGTATTGCAAAGCCCCAAAACCTTAGGTTTGAGAGTCACTGGCTGAGAAATAATTCAATTTGAGACGGTGGAAAGGAACGCGTTAACGTGTGACTATCAACAGTATTGCCATATGGCCAAAATATAAGTGTTGCCATATGAGCAATTTTAAATAATAGTTTGTTTACACACACACTTTTATTATTGTTTAGGAAACCAATGTCTAAAGTTCATGATTAAACTTTTATCTCTGCATATAAACATGTGGACAAGCGTGGCCGGTAAAAATGGATGTACATTTATTAAGTTAAGTGGATTAAGATTATACAGCAACATGAAGGTGAGTTGGGACAAGTAAATAATTATTATGATTTAAATGGTTACACAATTTATAGAAAGCGGTGGCAGTAAAAGTACCAGTAAAGCAAGGTGTTCTGGTTGGACAACAGCATCAATTGCCTAGTGGGCTGACATACGATTGCTTTCTAGGTGTGCCCTATGCGGAGCCGCCTGTTGGTGCTCTACGTTATCGAGTAAGTTAGATATGCAGAAAAATAATAATTTATTCAGTTTTATATTCTAAATGCATTTGTTTTTCTATATTTCCACAGAGTCCAGTACCGTTGGAACGTTTTGAGCAATTTGAGCTGAACTGTAGCCAGGAGCGCAGTGTGTCTCATCAGCGTGATCCCTTTACCCAAGAAGTAATTGGCAGCGAGAATTGCTTGTTTTTAAATATCTATGTGCCCAAATCGGAGTTGAAGTCACCGCTGCCCGTTATGGTATGGATACATGGAGGCGGTTTTTGGTTTGGCAATGGCAACAAGGACTAGTAAGCATTAGTTGGAACGTCATAAATTAAAATTAAAGTTCAACTTATTGCAGTACCTTTCCTGCTCAGCTGCTGCAGCAAGAGGTCATAGTAGTTACCCTGAACTATCGCCTTGGTGCATTGGGCTTCCTTAGCCTGCCCGAAGCGGGTATCTTTGGCAACGCAGGCTTGAAGGATCAGCGCCTGGCCTTGGAATGGATTCAGCAGAACATAGCCAACTTCAATGGAGATCAACAGAATGTTACGCTGTTTGGTGAAAGTGCTGGGGCAGCTTCAGTGCATCTTCATGCTTATGCGGCGCATGCGAACAAACTTTTTCACAAGGCTATTTTGCAAAGCGGCACCGGCAATATGGAGTGGGTTTTCCAGCAGGAAGCAAGCTACAAGGCCCGTAGACTGGGTGAACTGCTGCATGGCCAGCAGTTGGAGCAACCGCACAATCTGTTGCGATTCTTACAATCACCAGAAGTTACGCCCTTGGCATTACTAGCCAATACATTAAATGTACTTACACCAGATGAGCGACGTCGTCATCTACCACTGACTTTCAAGCCAGTTATAGAGGATCCTTCCAGCCCAGATAGCTTCATCAGTCAACCCATTTTGGATCTTATGCTACAAAAGGATCGTCTAAAAGGCCTTCCAATGCTTATGGGCTACAACTCTGCCGAAGGCATTGGAATGATCATGAATGCAACCAAGAAGCTTGAGCTTTTTGATGAGGATCTGGCGCGCTTAGTTCCAAGAAACTTAGTCGTTAATCCCAGGGCTCCAGAGGCCGAAGCTGCCGCCGACGACATTCGCCAATTCTACCTTAATGGACAGAGCCTTACACCCGATCGGTTAGACAATCTGGTGGATATCTTGAGCGACTTCCATTTTAATATTGACTTGCAAAACGCAGCGGAGATTCATGTTCACCGCCAAACCCAATCGCCGCTGTATTTCTATCGCTTTGATTACGTTGGTGGCCGGAATATTTATAAGCGCATGCTTGCCTCCGACAAACTGCGTGGAGCTTCTCATGGCGATGAGCTCTTCTATTTGTTTCAAATGGCCGATGATCAGACGCCAGTTGCAGCAGATGATGTACACATCAGCGAGTGCATCAGCCAAATGTGGGCTAACTTTGCTCGTTCTAGTAAGCCCTTGGAAAACTGGACACCAGTTCGAAGGCCAAAGAGCCAATCGCAAGTCTTCCAGTTGGATTACATGTGTATAGACCGGGCGCTGCAAATGCGACAGAATCCAGATGCTGAACGTATTGACTTCTGGCGCAGCATGTACAAACGATACACACCGCAATGCTACGAAGCAATTAGAGCCAAGCTGTAACAGTTTTTCCCCAGTTAAAATAAACATTAATGCTTAAGCTTAAAATAAAACTTTATTTAATTTATTATATGCACTCATGTATTTCGTAATCGAAAAATGTTGATAATGCGTCAGGATACGGCTGATATAGTTATACACACTTTCTCTGCAGGCTATTATTGTCATGTTATTGTTGTCAATTTTTGTCATCTTGCTGTTATTGTCAATCCCCCTTAAAAAGTTTGCAAGAAAAAGTGTAATTTGTGTTTTTGTTAAATTTTTATGCGCTCATGATAAATAATCTGTCATACTCAATAGCTTAGATGCATTCAACTCAACTTGAACGTTAACATTCACAATCATTTCAGTTCTAAAATTACGAATATTTGGTTTTAAATACACTTTTTCGGTTTTTATTGAATCTTAAATTGAGACTAACAGTAGGTTTATAAATCTTATAACTAAATATTATCTAACAATTCAGTTTGGATTGTTGTTCGATTGCACGTTCACGATTTACGACTATTGCGTTTGTTTTTTTTGTTTTGTTTTGTTGTTTTTTTGTTTTTTGTTTTGTTTTGTTTGTTTTCTTTGGTCTCTTTTCTTAACCCACCCCCGTACCTATAGCCTTTTTGACCCGCATGATACATATCTTCAATGCTTAAATTTATCACATATTGCTTAGACTTTTGAAGAGTTTCAGGTTCACATTGTATGTGAGGGAGGTCAAAAATGTTGACAAATCTTTCTTTTAGTATTTTTAATGCTTGACTCCCAGCTTCTGTAGGAGATTTGCCACTAAAGTCTATTTCATTTAATAACTCTAAATTAGAAGTATCTGATTGAAACGTATCCACTTTGCGACCTATACCAGTATTTAACGACTTGGGAACAATCTGCGTATGACCAAGAAAATCTTTAAGATTTTTGTCGTTCAGATCTGTTTGACACCTAACAACATGTGATGCATGTTTATCTTTTATTTTGCTATGCTTATCTTGCAATTTACTTGGCCCACCACGCACAATGCGATCCCTTGGCAGAGATTTTTTCTCAGAAATTATTTGTGTCATTCCACCCAAACGCACATAATCTAATAAGCGTCGCATAATATGCTTATTATTATAATCAACAGGTGATGAGTCTTCATCTGTGTAATCTTCTGTTTTCTGTCTGCCACCATAAACGCCTAAACTTAATGGCAGCTTATGCCAGCCCTTTTCAATGTGATTGCGTATTGCTTCATTGTGTTCAATTTGATCAGCTAACCTTTCTCTAAACTGATTCGCACTTAGTTTCTCTTTCAATTCGGGTCTAGCTAAGCAAAGAGCTTCATATAAACAATTATTATTTTGGGATGCGCTGCTGGTTGGGGCATTGTGAGAATCAAAGACCTCAAAGTGATTATCATTCTGTTTAAGTCGAATATTAACATGTTCACCGTCCCCATCAGACTTTGCATTAAATTCTTGGCGAACATTGCCTTCGCATTCAGCAGTTATAGTAACTTCTGATGTTTTTAGGCCATTATTTTCTAAGAATTTACAAAGAATATAGGGACATGCACTCACACATACTAAGTCCATGGGTATATTTTCCCTTACTATATCCGCAAATAAGCTGGCATTTTTAGTCTTACTCAGCAGTCGCTGCAGTTTTTTATGGTACTCTGCAGTTGCATTCTCATTTTGGCTCTCATAGGTGCTTTCTCCTAGTTGTGCCTTGTAATCTTGCTTGTACTCCTGAAACTGATCTTGGTAGCCTGACTCTTTGTAATCATTGTACATTGCTTTCGCTTTTTTTGCAGCATAGCCAATGAGCTGATCAGCACCCTCTTTGAGCAAAGGCGTTATAAAATGCTGTGATATAATTACTGAAACTTTTTCATCAATTTGTGATTTCCACTGGGACGTCACATCATCTTTAAATGCCTCAAAATTGTCTGATCCCCCAGATTTAATCGGTTTTGATTTTTGTTTTTTAATTTTTTTCTGCATTTCATTCTTCAAGTCGTCTAAAAATTCAGCTGTTGCTTTAGGAATTTTGCTTAAATGATTAATTTTTTCCACCCAGTCAGCTACTTTTCCAAATAATTGAATATAATTCATAAAATTGCAAGTCTTCCCAATTTTTTTGGCTGCATTTTTGAAGCCTTGAACTACAGTGCTAGTAATCAATTTAGCAATACTCAAAAATTGTGCAAAACAATTTTTTTTTTCTATAGCTTTTTTGCTTAAATCATTTACCATTTTTCTTGCATTTTCCTCGCCTAATGTGTCATAAGCTTGGCGAAGGCTGGTTAATATATTATGCTTGTCAACTGTATTTTTAATGTCTGAACTAATATCGGAGGCAATACCATCGGAAAGTGAGTACAAATAATTTTGAACGAGTTTATCAATTCCTGCATGAGCTAAGCCATAGCCTACGCCTTCGATTGCTTTTGCGACGATACGCAGTGCTACATGCTCAGCAACTTGTTTTCCGGCCACATTAATCAATTTCATACCTGCCATTTCTGCAACCTGTGTTCCGCCCTTTTCGAATCCCGGACTGGCTATTGCCTTTCCGAAACGTGACGCTTTTACGCCCTTTGACCACGCAGCACCAATTCCAACAAGAGCTACTGACATTATAATACTTTGCATCTTATGTTTCTTATAGTCTTCCCAACTGAAATGGCCTGACATGGATGCACCAGCTGCATAGAACAGATCACTAACGCCTTCACTAAGAAAAACTGCACCAACATGGGTCATCATGCCTACAGAAAATAATTCTATTGCTGTACCTATAACTATTTGAGTGAGTCCCAAAACAGTTATTCTTGCAATGTTGCGAATCGTTTCACTCGAATATGGCTTTTCTTCCAACTGTATGACTTTGTCTAGTCCATTCAAAATTAGAGTATTTATTTCACCAATGTTTCCATAATCGCCCTGACTAAAGTATTCTGTTATAGACTTGAGATTACTTTTAGGAACTTTTAAAACTTTTAATGAACTTCTTGCTCTATTCAAAATTCCGATAATATTATTAATTGTATGCTTGTCTGATAGGTGCAGATATTTATGTAAAAGTTGATTCACTGTCTTATCAACAGTTTGATTAAAGTTTACTTTTTTACTTTTTTGCGAACTATTAAAGTAGTAGTAATTTACTATATCTGGTAATATATTTTTTTCAAGTACTTTGAGTGGAAATATCACTTCTGTAATACCCTCGTAAAAAGGCACAATATATTTGTTTTCAATTAAATAATTTATAAGTCCCTGTCTATACGTTTCTGGAATTAGATCATGCAATCGAATGAATTTTGAAACTTTTAATTTTTCTCTTATTAAATATTGTGGATATATGGCCTTTAGTTTATCAGCCAAATCTTTATTACTCTTGGCTGGCTTATGAGGTTTAATAATATGCTCATCGGTTAGCTCAAAGAATAAATTTGTATGTGGTTGCGCAACTAGTTTAAAAAAAATCGGAAAGTTTTTTATATTTTCTAGATCTTTCACTAGATTTTGAAATGCAATTCTATAGGTAAAGCAGATCCTTAGTAAAAATTTAGTGGCATTCTCGTAAACAGGACAAAAGTCAAGTTCGATTTCGTCAATTTTATGATTTTCAATATTTAATTTAAAAGCAGAGCTGGTGGACATTTGCACAATAACATGTTGCTTCACCAGCGCGTCCAAAATTAGCTCAGCTTCAGAATCTGTGATAAATACTTTCTGAAAATCACTTAGGGCAATAGAATCGTAGCAAGGGAAAGACAAAGTTTCTATTTGAGTAAGATCTATATTAGCCTTTCGGTTAGTGACAAACACGCCCCATTTTTTCAACAGTTTATATTTTGTTTTGCCTACTATTTCAACTAGATACTTTTTTTCTAGAGTGAACAATTTGTCACTATTTTCTTTGTTTTGTTCTTGTGCAATAGTCATGTCTGGAATCAGTAAAATTTGCCTATTTGTTTGCTCAAGAGTGTGCTTTGTTAACTTGTTTTTATCAATATGCTCAATGAGTTGGTCTAGCAACGAAGGATCAATTTCACAGAATTTAGTTTCATTCACTGTAACCAACTTAATTTCCTGGCAAAGAAACTTGGCTTGCACTAGATATTTCCAGAATGATTTACGATTCGGTAATATAATGCTCATCTTGAGTGATTTGTTAAAATCATTAACACATATTTCCTTGCCTTTGTATTCGAAAAGGAAATTCCTTAGAACATCAGATGGTATGCCATAATTATAGCTAATTGATGCCAACTTGTCTGCAGAAATGTTTTTTTTTACTTTTAGCTTGGTTAGCAATTCGCGCTCAAGTAAATCGTCAAATATGGTTTCGGCCAGATGATCACTTGTGTCATAATTAACGAACGATTGCGGTGTTATAGTGTGTCCCAAAATATCATCAATAGATCGTTCGAATATTCTGTAAAGGCTAACCAATGCCAATTTTTGTTCCTCATATGCATTTATTTGAATTATGCTCTCTTTATTGTTTTTCTTAATCTTACCAATAATGGCTGCTGCATTCGAGGCAAATGTAGAGTGCTGGCTGAAAAGTCTAGCAGCTTCACGTAATTCATGTTTAAATTGCCTTAATTCATTTCTATCACCCCAATCGATTTGCTGTGCTAATGCAAGTGCTTTATAATAGTGTGCAGCTTCCGAGAAATATGGCTCCTCACGAATGACTTCATCAAACAATTGTATTGCAAGTGTAATATTGAATTGGTTTGGATTTTGTATTACATACTTGGCTAGCTTAATCATTTGTATGGGATTTCCTTTAACCCATTCCATCAAACCGCTAAAGCTTTTGGTGTCCTGTGCGCCTAATGCTTTCAATTGCATTATAAATTTCTCTAGCTGCAACTGAAGATTGTTTTTACCTGACTCATCATTCAAATTGCCTATATACGAGCTGTGCTCATCCAGCCAAAAAGTCCACAATTCCAAGCAGCTTTGCAAGAGGATATCTCTAAGTTCATTTTCAATATCTTGATTTTCAAGCACGCGCTTCAGTTCTCCGTACTGACCCTCAAACGATTTGAAGCATTTTTCTTCCTCAGCGATCTGATTATAATAATAGGCTTTAATATCGGATATACGACATTGCTCATCCAAGTCTCGTCTCTTCATTAACTCGTGAATTTTTGCATAGCCATATTGTTGACCATGTGTGCTAATTATAATTAACTGTCCACTCCCTTCGTTGCCGCACCGTGCAGTACGCCCAAATGCCTGTTGTTGAAGACGAATGTTGCTCGGTAAGAATGTTAGGCACACATGCAATCCTCCCGCATTTTTCAGTGCGTCTGTTATTTTAATGTCCGTGCCGCGTCCAGCCAAGTTTGTTGCAATTATAATTTGCCCAAGCCCCAATTTTCGTGTTCCATCATTGCTATTTTCAAAGCCTTTATCAAACACTTCGTAGTCTCGCGTATAAGTGTGCACATTTGTCGACGCCCTGCCACCAAAGGCTTTGTACAAAGTCTCTACCTCATTGAGTGTTTCGCAAATGATTAAAACCGATCGCTGGTGCCTGCCTTCCGATAATTGTTTGGCTTCTGTGCATATGCGCTTCATCCATATAGCTTTGCTTTCGCAAATAATTGGACTTTTCTCGTAAAAGCGCTTTGACTTCACTGCAGGGACCGTCATAAAGTCCACCTCGTGTATTTGCTGCAGCAGACTTCTTTCCGTCTGTGAACCCAAAGTGCCAGTGAGCCCGTAAATGTTGCGATATAATTTAAAATACGATACATTGGAGACAAAGACAGCCTTAAGACTTTGCAATGATAGCTTACAGCCATGCTTGAGCTGTAAGAATTGATGGAGCGCTTCATCCCATTGCGAGTTAGCTTGATCTGTGCCAGTATCGCGATCGAGTATTGTGATATTGGGATTTAAATCAGGATTAGTGCCAGTCTTGTCGACATCCACTACATAGTCTTCACCTGAGCTCATGCTAAACGCCGTTAATGCACTATCTATCCAACATGGTAAGTGTCGCTCAATAAATGGTCTTAGACTGTTGGGCACATGCAAGCTTTTAACTCTCTCAATTCTCTCTTTGAACAAAAAATTAAGACGAGTTGCATAATCAGCCAGTTTGGGCGTTAGTATTTGCTCTATAATGCATTCCTTCAGTAATTTTCCCTCCTCATCTATTAGCTCCGATTTAATCAATGACTCCCAGATTTGATTTATATCCGAATCGTTTAAATGATATCCAAGCGTTCCAATGTCTGATTTTGTGACTATTGCATACATGTTGCTAATAACAGCATCCCTAACTGCCTCTTTGTTAAATTCAGGGTTGGTGTTAATCCACTGCCAAATGAATATATATACAGACTCCAACTTATCCATGCCAACGAGGTCAGATGATAAGTACAGCATATTGTTGCCTTTGTCAAGCAGCATGCTATCAACCTCATCGATGATAACATTATCAAATTTAAGACTAATATTTTTGCCATAAAATTTCCTCAATAGGTAATCGCGTTGAAAATTTGTCAAGTCACCGTAAATAACTTTTGAATCAGCATATGCAATCTTTCGCTTCTCAATTGATTCACTGCAGTTGTGGGCGACAGCGATACCAAATACATTAAAGATATCCACATTTTCCTCAGCATCACGTTGAGCCAATACGGAGGAGCTAGTTATAACGCTTATACACTCACCCTTAAGTACTTTCATAATGGCAGCTCCTACA
The DNA here is from genome assembly GCF_011750605.1 of Drosophila busckii. NCBI lineage: Eukaryota > Metazoa > Arthropoda > Insecta > Diptera > Drosophilidae > Drosophila > Drosophila busckii. The sequence goes on along the minus strand of NC_046605.1, from coordinate 587,346 downwards.
ACAATTAATGATTTCCCCTCTCCCGTTGACACCTGCAGCAGAGTGTTGCTAGCCGAGTTTCCCAGCAACGTCATAATGGCTAATCTTTGAGTATCGCGGAGTTTAAATCCCCTTTTGAGCTCAATAGCTCTATCAATTACTGCCAGTTTTTCGGTATCTGTTGCAGGATAGCCCGTCGTCCTTGCCTTTACCCAGTATTTAATCTGTTTTTCTGTCATTTGGTTTGCTGGCACGTTTTGCATATCCACACATGAGCTTATCTTTTCAATCCCTATCTTTTCAATCCTTATTTTTTCAATAGCTCCATTAATTACCCGTTTTGTGAATGCAGGATAGCTCGCCACACATGAGCTTATGTTTTCAATCATTTTTTGTATTTCCTGCAATTGACCTAGAATGTTGTCTGATGTATTTGCGTTGCCCTTTATAAGTTGTACTAACTGTCCTATTTTATGTTCTGAATTATTTGTAGTATACTTCTGATCCATTTTTTGCAACCAGTGGTCAAGTAAATTTTTTTCTAACAATCTTAAATCTTCGTCACTTAAGCTCCATTTTTCATTATAATAGTTGGCTAAAATGTTGACAAGAGTATCTGATGACAAAGTTTTCTGCTTTGCTGCTAACAGAGATATTAACTTCTCAGATAGAGCATCACCAAACATATTGACAGCCGATAACATATAATACGACGCTGTAGACAAGTCAGAAGCCTGTTTCCAAACGAAAATATTGCTTAGCTTGCAATTCCAGTATTTCTCTTTTAAGTAATAGGCCCATTCAGTTAATTCTAATTCTTCTAAGCAAACCATCTCGTTACCAATGTTGCTGAGCAGGTGCAGCGTCTGCTCAATACAATCTGTTGTAAGCCTATTGCGGTCTGATCTGTGTTCAACCAATTTTTGTTGAAATATCAATAAAATCACTTTGTTCTCAATTTTAGACAAGTATTCACGCCATCGGAGCACATATTTTTCTGGCAGCATGGTTTGAAAAACATATTCGAGCTGTATCAATATTAATTCATCGGTCCAGCTCTTTTGGGCATGTGCGGCAGCAATCCAACAAAACGTATGATACATTTCAATATCATCGGCACAATAATATAGCATTGAGTTTATAAAATAAAACATTTCCTGCAATGACACAACGGCTCCTTCGACCGTAAGTCGCATCAATATATAATCAAAAATACCTTGCCTTTTAATGTATTGTTGTGTAATTTTGTTTAGTCGCAGTCTCAGCTCTCTTCTATGCCATTCGGGAAAGAACTGGAGTATCTTTTCCAAGGTCTCTTGTTCATCACAGGTCTTATCTGTATGCATGCTTTCCGAGAACAGATAAAGATCTCTTATGTAGTTTTCAAATAGTTTTTCTGGTGGCAGCTGATCAATTTGTTTAATAATGTCTAATAAAACGGCTTGTTCTTGTTTTAAGTAAAATGGCTGGGAATTTGTTTTCAAATATTCTTGATTGTTTACATATTGATCAATTTGCTGTTTTTGCTTTAACGGCTTAAGATCGCGCAAAATTTGTTCATATAGCAAGTTTTGAATTTTGTTGTTTTCTTCTAACCTTATATAGTTTGTATTCAAACACAATTGCTTAAATTTATTGTTTCGATAGATCAAATAAATTGTTTGCCTTGATGAGGGGTTGTGATGGCTATTCAGAAGCAATTCATTATGCAGTTCATCTTTAACGTACAATCTAATATTGATATCAAAAACATAGGCCAATAGTTCCCTGTAACTATTCAATAGTAAGCCTTTATCTATAACTGTCTGTTTAAAAAGATTAAGTAGCTCAACATCCTTAGCGCATTGGAGCCAGTCATAATCCTTGTTGAGGTGACTGTCCAGCTGATTGTAGGCTGCATTGAGAGTTTTCGTCTTTTGCACATTTTCGTGAAAAATGCTTCTTAAAGACTCGTCTTCAATACTCTGATTCCAGAGCTCAGCTAATTTTGCATTTTCTGGTCGATTTAATTCACTTTTAAAAGTCTCCAGCAAAATAGCGACATCTTTTTCAAACTGCTTGATAAAATCTTGATATTCCAAGTAATACCTTTTTACACTGGTATGAACATCTTTTGCGATTCCCAACTCCTGTATAAATAATTTCAAACACTGCTTCAACCCAATTTCTATACTGCCATTTTTCTCAACTCTCAACTCCTCCTCAATATAAGTAAATATATCTTTCAGATGCTTTTCGGTTTGTTGAACCAAATATGGATTTAGGGCGCCTAAAATTGGATGCGATAAATTACAATCGTTCTTTTGCGCTTCAGTTAAATATCTAGCGGCATTTGAGGCTGATAATTTTATATTACCCTTAACATTTTGATAAATTGGCAATTTTGATGCAATATTATGCATTGCTTCCAGCTTGTATTTATCAAATAAAACCTTCTCACTAATCTGCCAGCTTTGATTGCTGTGATGCTCAGCCATTAAGTATTCAAATTCAGTTGGCGTTACCTCGATGAGCTTACTGCAGCTCGTTCCATTAGAGACTTGCATCAATTTCCCATTTGTATGGTTATGGCTATTCTTGTGGTGCTTAGCATGACGCCTAATTGCTAGCTCTGCAGTCTGTTCTTCTTGCTGCTCTTGATCATCTGACATTTTTTCTAATGATTGCTCTTTGATTGACTCCAAGTCCAATCTTAGTTGCTGTACCACATCTCTTTCGTTGGCATTTAAATGATGAGCGTATGTTGCCAAAATTGTGCTCTGTGCTATGTTCTTTTTTTTTATAGCCTGTGCATGAGCTTGTCGATCAATATGCCCTCGGGTTTCTTGTCTTTCATCATATTTTTGTAGCTTCTTTTCTGCAACATTGCTTGCCTCTAATTCAGCATAAATAGTCTTCCAACCCTCGCGGTCTCTATAAGGACAACGAACGCGATTTTTTGAGTTTTTCTCATAGTATTTCACAATAATTTTACTATTTTCATTTTCTCCCTTATATTGAGGCCACTTTTCGGCACCAAATCCCGATACCGAATAGTCCATATATGCCATATCCCACCCGTTTTTACCATGATTACCGTATAATCCGCCCCGTCCCTTTTCACCATCTTTCCCATGCTTGTTTTCTATTTGAATGCTGTGTTCTTCTCGAATTTCTACACTGCTTGTTGTAATTTCTCCAGGGTATCCACCTTGGCCTCCTAACCCATACTCTCCGCCACGTCCTCCCGCCGTACCTAACGTTCCTTTATGCAGTAAAAAAGCTTGACAATTTACGGTGTCGCCTCCACGTTCATATGAAAATGTTATCTCGCTACCATTTGTAACTGTATTTAGAAATATGTTTGAACCATCAAGTGAATATAGTATATCTTTGTAATCATTTTGAATCTCATTAATAATATTTGTCTTGTAAACTTTATCGATTAAAAATAACAAATAAGTGCGCCGTTTTGCTTCATACCATTCAGTATGTATTTCTGGACTGTTTTTGTATATGCTATTTATATTATTCTTTATTAGCGGTTTTCTTCCCCCCCAAAATTTGGCTGGTGGCGGAAACTTTTCTTTAAATTCATTCTTAGAAATCCCCTTTCCATCTATACCGTTCCCACCATTACCGCCATCTTGTCCATTCGACCCGTCGCCACCATTTGAGATAATTGTAAGTTGGCTCGCATTTTCGATTTTCTCCACAATTAGAGAAACATTGCCACCGCTTTCGCCTGGATAACCGTCTTTACCGTTATTACCATCTTGCCGCAGCTTTGCATCTGACCCTTCATTAGCATCAGTCGTATATGCGTGCTCGTTATTTTTGCCCGATACATTCCACGTAACCAAGCAATGAACTCTTAGCAATTTGGTGAACACAACTAAATTCTTGCCCTGCCACACCGTATCCGTTAGGCTCACATCAGCATGGATTATGTCAGCAGCAATAAAGTGCACTTCTTCAACAATAGGATTTTTGGAAAGTGCTTTCTCTAACTCACTCTCTATCTCACTTATGGCAATGTTCCTGCCGAGCACCTCAACAACACAACGCCCATTTATGGTTTTCTCTTGTGGCACAACTGGCCTTATATACGCAGCTAAGATTTCCCTAAACTTTTCAATTAGAATAAGATCCTGTTGCCCTCGAAAGCAGGCTGCAACCTCTTGCAACACTTGAAGACTATCAGCATACTCTGCATCAGTTTGCAGTGTCATAATGTTGTTAATCAAGTCAGCAAAGGACAACGCACCGCCAGAAAATCTGTCTAATTTAAGAGTTGCTACGATTGTTGACACTCTTTTGGGGTAACTAAGAAAATTAAGCAGAGCCTCTAAAAGCATTAACTCTTTTTCCGCAGTCTCTCTGTAGGCAAAGATTTGTTCGAAGCATGCTTGTTTAAACTGGTTCACAAACTTCTTCTCTTCATCTACCCTGATGAGTTTGATGTGTTTTATCAAAAGCTTGCAACATCTCTGTTGCTTGAAACAATCTGGTAACTGGCTTAAATGCCGCATATCAGAGATGCTACCAAATATTTGTTTAATAGCATCACGTCTTTTCGTTTCAGTCAGGCTGCTGAGATAATTTCCACTTTCACTTATTGCCAATTCTATGCAATAGTTGATATACTTGCGCTCAATATACGAATTGTCAATATTACTAAGTGTCCTGCCAAAATGCTTTTCTAATCTATCTTTGACCTGCACCAGATCCAAAGTATGCTTTTCGATACCAATGATTATCATAGCCTTTAACTCTTGCTTCTGCTGCTGCTGCTGCTGGTTCTCGATGTGCACCTTGTCATTGATAGGCTCATAAGAGTGCGAAGTAAAGCCTAACATGGGAGTATTTAAAAAATCTACCGAATCTACAGCGACATTAATGCCAACGCTCATTAGTGCGCTTTTGAGCAAATCAGCATTGTAAGGTGACACTTTATCTAACATTTTGATAATCTGAAAGAGAAATTGCATGCCCAGCTGCTCGGCGTTGGAGCCTTCCACACAAATGGCATGCGTTACTTGTATGTAGTGCTCCTTGTGATCCGCCCAAATGCTTAACTGTAGCGCATCAACTTGTCCATTTAACATTTGTCTGCCTTGATTCGAGCTACAGTTGAGCAAAACTTGACACTAAAAATTGTTTACACGCCTATAGCACAATTTCATTCAAGTACAAATATTTTAGTCGATTTACTTACCTTCAAACCAATTGCGTTGGTGATCTGCTCATTATGACTCTTAACCAAAGCGATGTGAGGCTTTACAATGGCAACACAGAGCTTGAAGTGCATGTGATGAATCCGCTGAGCTAACTTGCTTGCCTTTGGCATTGATACATGTGCGTCTGATGGTGGCAGCAAGCTCATCATTGTTGATAAAAATTCAATGGGCACAATTAGATTGCAATTGGCAATACGTACGTCAACTACGAATTGGAGATGTAAATAGCTTAACATTTCCTATAGTATGTAGTAGCGGTACCTACCGTTGACATCTGTTTGATTCATGTCGAGCGTTATGTTCATCATAACGTTGCGGTTTTGGTAGCAAGCATCAATGAGCCGCTCATTTTCATATTTGGCCCTTTGCTCGCAATGGCCACTCAATATGTGGAAATTTGTACGCAGATCAACCAACTGTATGTTGCTGAAGCTAATGCAGCTATGTGAGCTATTATCCTTTTTTAGCTTGGTGCCTCTTGCAGACGAGAAGTGAGCCTCAATGCGTGCGCAAGCGACTCTTTCAGCTAAAATGTAAAAAGCATAAGATGCTGGCAATTACGGCTTCTTACAATTGTTGTTAGCTCACAGTTTAGCAAATTTATAGCCACACGATTGCATTCTAGGTGAAATTGAAGCTGCTGCTGATTGTTGCTGCACTGCTTCTGTAATGGCAACCGATCTAGTGATTCGCCAAGATTACAATAGAGAATTGACATAAGCAAGGCGTAGTCATTGGGAGTAAATGTGAACTATTGGAAGCAAAATAATTTATCAATGATAAAGCTATAAACAGTTTGTCGAGACTGATCAATGACGTTACCTCGATGAGCTCTAAACGACTCCTTAAATGCAAATCAGGCAATTCCTGATACCAACAGCTTGACAGATTACGCCTCAGCGTAAGCATACAATCTGGAACGTGCATCAAGTCTGTGAACTTATCGCATAGTTTGCAAAGTTTCAGCTCAGTAAGCTGTACGGTAAGTTCATCAATAACAGCAGATTTCTGCTGCAACACGTTGATAGCATTGATACTGTTTGATAATTTAAGAGCATCCACGCTAAGATATACGCCATCAGTGGTCATGGGATCAACAGGTATAAATATGATTGAATTCGTAATGCTTAGATTTAGCTTAAGGCGTTTCGCTATATTGCCAGCATCTGACTCGGTTTCATTTACATTGACATTGAGAAAGCGCTACAAAATAAAATCAGTTTAAGCATAAGGATAATAGATAAGTGATTAAGATTACCAGTAAATTAGCGTTAAAGCTATTGAGAAATGTCATGTGTATGCTGTCCATTTGCATCTCTAAATGCGTCTTGACTCTATCTGACTCATCTCGTCCATGCTCATTGTAAAATACCAACTGGCAGCTTAAGGGCTGATTTTTCATCTCAAGCAGTTTCTGAAAGTTAATCGTTCCGCTTAAAATTAATGCATTTCAGTATTTAAATATACAACCTTTGGATTGCCAGCGTCAGGATGTAAATTCATAACCCTTATGCCGCTCAAGGTAGTATTCAACTTGGTGCAAAAGTTGTTTATCTCCAAATATGCCTGGAAGCCTTTAACATCTACCAAAGCGAATGGGTGATTCACTATGCTGAGCCTTAGACTTGCTTCACACATCTTTACGTCGATTTCAAGGGAAGCTGTTGTTAGCCGTTTTATGTGCGGAGTGTAGCACAGAAACTTCAATCTTTTTAACGGCGTCGCCACAGCCAGCTCAGAGTCGACTTGTTGGCGTATAAGAAACCGATTCACCACATTCAGTTTATCTTCAAGCAAAACGTATTTCTCCCTCAGTGTAACGGTTGGCTTCCTCTGCTGCTTTAGCTCTTTGTAAGTCTAACGTATTAGATCACACAGATTAGTAAGTCGTACCGCAGTCAGACTTTAAGCTTACTTTAGCATAAGTTTCGCACCATTCTCGATGCTGCTTGATGTTAGACCATTGAT